>NW_027185341.1:5737500-5945000 GCF_022577435.1 Embiotoca jacksoni | reverse complement strand
AACATCTTTGGGGCTTGAGCAGTACATGTGAAATCACCATCATTACAAGCTTATTTATAAGCTTATAATGTATATTTTTGGTAAATCTGAAAAATACCAAGGCAAATGCAGTGTGATAAAAAAAAAAAAGTGCAATATTCCCCTCAGAAATACACCCAATATGTAAATGTAGTTTCCTTCTCTCCTGCAACGTGGTACACAGCAGTAGCTTTACGTACGGCTAGAAAAAAAAAGTTTAAATACGATTATAAAACAGATCAATCTCGGAAGAAAGTATTCTGGGAAGGACAAGAGGGACTTCGCTGCGTTCGCGCGTCCAATGGCACACCAATTATGACCACTAGCAGGCGCCCGAATAATGCAACAGCTCTGCAAACCAGCAGGCTGCGTCGTCTTGTCTCACCTCCTCGACTATGAGCTCCACTTCCTGGATACGCGTTCAGAAAAACAGCCAGGCTGGACTTGTTGTTATCGTCTCGCGCGGAGTTTCCGTGAACCCGTAGTTTATACGCAGACATCTTTTGTCGACGGCAGCCGACCGTTTAAACGTGACGAGATTACCGATGATAACGTAAACGGGACAGCGGAGGCGGAGCGCGCAGAGAAAGGTGAGCCGATGAAACTTACGAACCGTTTCGCTGTCTGGCCGAAAGCGATATATAATCTTTACGAGATTTGTTTGCGTTTGAAAACGCGAAAGTAAAAGTTGTGGAAGTACTTTTGTTCGTGGGTGTTTTATAACATTAAGAAAGGTAGAAAGCGAGTCCAAATGTTTTGTTTGCGTTTCCTCCCCCAGAGCGCCACGTCACTGCTCGGCGGAGGAGTCCGGAGGGGAAACACAGCCGAAAGTGCAGACCGGTAAAAGTCCATCGTTAGCCTTCAATGTGCTGCTGCTGCTGCTGCCTCCCCGTTGTTTGACAGCTTCTTACCGGAGGAGGAAGCGTCGCTCAAGAGGTTCAACATGACGGCGTCCAACTGGGGGCTCATCATGAACGTGGTGAACAGCATCGTTGGAGTCAGCGTGCTCACCATGCCCTTCTGCTTCAAACAGGTGGGTCACCTGCGGCTTTCCCGCGCGCACCCGCGGATTTGCAGGTGCTGCGACCAAAATCCTTCCGAAAAACTTCACCCTGCAAAATCCTTCCGAAAAACTTCACCCTGCAAAATCCTTCCGAAAAACTTCACCCTGCAAAATCCTTCCGAAAAACTAGCCCCCCCCCCCTCCTCCTGTTTGGACCGTATACAGCGGCAGAAGGAGTATTTTGGTTCATTTCCTGCATTCAAAATTTGATCAAAGAAGTGTTGACCACCACATGTACTTTTCCCCATTCTGTTTGCATTATTGTTGATGCATTAATATTTACATTTCGCCTTGACAGACTTGTCAGGTGAAACTAATCTGGTCACAACCGTTTTTTTCAAATGAAGATAATATCTGAAAAGTAGATACTTATTAAGTAAATATTATTGTCAGTAAAGTGACAGAAAATTTAAATATTGGTGTAAATTATGAGTAACTAAAGACTGTACTTGAGAGCAGTAATCAATAATTACATTGTGTAGGAGGCCTTTTTAGTTTTCATTTCATGCTATGAACATTTCATATCAAGCGCTTCCTTTTTTGAGGAATAATTAACGTACAACTGCTTCTTGGATTGTTGTTGTCATTATTATTAACAACGAAATGCAGTCAAGATAGTTTAGTAAGCGGACAAAAGTCTGTAGACGTGGCGTGATGCATGTTGACTGTCCCTCTGTCCTCTCAGTGTGGGATAGTGCTGGGAACTCTGCTGTTGTTCTTCTGTTCATGGATGACCCACAAGTCCTGCATGTTCCTGGTCCACACAGCCAGCAACACCAAACGAAGGACCTATGCTGGACTGGGTGAGTCACAGTGGAAAAATTAATAGAATTTTTTTTATTTTTTTTATTGACACTACAATCGTAAATCAGCTCGTCGTTTAAGAAATATTTAGCATTCGCCTCTTTTATTGTTATTAGTCGTGGTGGCTAATGATATGTTTAAGAGGAAGGCCCTCAGAAACTGATGTTTAGTTTTGGTTTAAAATAGAGGAAGAAGTTGGTACTGAGAAGTAGCAATGATATCCATGATCACTAAACAGACAAAAATGGTTCACCCCCAATGATAATATAGAAGAAGCTTTTACATTTAAGCTGCTGTATTATAGTCCACACAGTGAAGGTCCAATGGGTTTTAAGTGCTAAATAAGCACGAGTGCGATCTGAGTTTATTATCGAAACGGACTATTTTTAGGACACTGGCATATGTTTGTCTTCATGTTGTTCACACTGATGTCACTCCCCTCTCTGCAGCCTTCCATGCTTACGGGAAACCAGGAAAAACTCTGGTGGAGATGAGGCATGTCTCATTATTTATTTACAACACACCTATTGATATATCTTGAGTGTATATAGCGCACTTATTGTCTACAAATATGTGTTAGATCATAGAATATGGGGAACTTCGAAAAGCTTCAATACCCATTACAGACAGAATGAAAGCACAACATATATATGAGTGTTTAAAGAAAAAATAAAATAGATGAATCAACAAAATCATAGAGGGTAATTACAGTTGTGTGTTGAACTCTTTGCGTGTCCCTGCAGCATGATCGGTTTGATGTTGGGGACCTGCATTGCCTTCTATGTCGTCATTGCTGATCTGGGCTCGAATTTCTTCGCTCAGCTGTTGGGTTTGCAGGTTTGAGATCATTACTTGTTGTATTCATGGCTAATTCATTATTAACTGGTCATCCACAACCTGCTATTAATTTAACTTGTATGCAACCAAGCTAGCTGAAAACCTGTAACACACGTTGAATTTATAAGATTGGTATCAGTCAACAAACTATTGCAACAGTAGGGAAAAAAAAAATCTAGTTTGCAAGTTATTTTTTTGAAACTCTGCTGTGTAAAGGTGACGGGCAGTTTCCGTGTGGTGCTGCTGATCGCCGTGTCTCTCTTCATCGTGCTCCCCCTGAGTCTGCAGAGGAACATGATGTCCTCCATCCAGTCCTTCTCAGCTATGGCTCTCATGTTCTACACCTTCTTCATGTTCACGGTGAGTCTACGAACTGATTTTTTTTTAAATTTTTTTTTATTTTTTTATTACATTGGCTATACAGTTGTATATCATAGAAAGTCAAGACATTGTTAAGAATAGTCCAGCTATATGCATATAAACTACCAATAAGATTAAATGTTTTTTTGTTAATTTATCAGTAATATCACAGTCTCACAGCATTCTGCTCCTCCAGCATTTTGAATATGAAATTTGTTTTTCAGGTACATGGTTTATTGTTTTATTGCTTGGTCAAAGCTGGTTGTGTTGTATTCCGTGAAAATTCCTCCCTATTTTCTCCATTGTACAGAACTGTCTTCCTTACCGACCTAATATTGTCTTGCTCCTCGTTTTAAAGAGCAAATCCGCACTAAATCACTTGAGAGAAAACAGTTGCTGCGCTGCTCTTTATAGACGGAAACAAAGGCTCTCCCCTGGGAGACACTGCTTGGAAATGGCCACTAGAGACATTATAAGTACTCTTAAGTGCAAAGTAAATGGAGCTTAAATGATCAGTCCCACCAAGGAAATCACTTTTCTATATTTTCCCATTTGATGTATTGAAAAAAAACATCAGACTTCCTCCAGTCTTATGTTTCTGGCCCTTTCTTTTTAGTTTATGTTTTTATTCCGAATGCATTTTAACATTCTACTTGCATCTTTATAGAAGTGAGTTTCCTTAGTCATCACGACATTGTACATTACAGCTTGCCAGCATTGATTAGCAACACCACAACTGCAGCTGGCTGCTGAAATGGTTCAGTACTAACCTTAATGACTACTTGGCTATACAGAAGCTCCTTAAGGAACTCAAAAAAAACAGAACATTGAAGTTTGTGGAGTCACATTATTTGCATTTTTTAGCTCTCTAGCCCTGCCGTAATGCTTGGATGATCATTTTAAATGGTGCTGCACATCTGGTCACACTTCAGTCAGTAATGCCTAAGCAAAGGACTCTTTTCTGGTTGAAATAATTACTGTTTACTGCAATGTGCAGGTTGTTTTGCAAGTAATCTTGTAGATATGTTTCTGCTGTAGTGAAAACGAATGAGAAATGCACCTGTTGCATGTAAACAGTGCAGTCCAAACAGGCATCACGTTTTATCACTTTTGAGCTAGTAAATACATATTAAATACACTTGCTGTCAGGTTTTTTTTTTATAGTTACTCAAAGAGGAAACACAGCCCTACATTTATATGCCTCTAAGAGATCAATCAAATCAGTTTAATAATTTATACTGCAGAATCACCCAGCAACATAGTCATTTTACAATGACAAAGAATACATAAACCAAATTATATGGCAAGCAAAAACATCAGTGTTAACGTACAAGACATACAGCTGCAGATGTTATAAAATTGAAAGTAGACGGTCACATTAAAGCATCAATTTTAAAGCGATGTTAAAATGATATCCAATAGTGGCAGACAAATCCAGGCAGAGCTAAAGAGAGAGTAGAGGAGAGGTGCTCAGTGCATCATGGGAGATGCCGCAGTAACCTAGGCCTGCATGGATGGTTCAGGGTCACCTAAGCCCGTCTTGACTACAAGATTGATCAAATTGGAAAGTTTTAAGTCTAATCTGAGAAGCAAAGTGGGTGTCAGCCTGCTGAACCAAAACACTTGCAACAGGACGATGAGAGCTGATGAAGCCCAGCAGCCATTTTCTGCCTCATGTGATTGAGCCTGTTTACTCTTTAAACTACGCACACAGACTTAGTGTGAGTGGCTCTGCTTTACTGGCCTGTAGTGCTGCTTCCCCAGACGTCAACCTGCAGCTTACAGTCGCTCTGTGTGACATGACTTTTAGTCCCGTAGCATGCTGATAACTTGGAAGAGTGGTGTGATGTGTGTCCGGCTGTAGATCCAGGCCCAGACCCCTAACCCTCTAACAGTGATGTATCTCCTTCCCTCCCTCCTTTCATCCTACCCTTAAATGTTCCCCTCTTTCCTGTCTTTTCCTTGTACTACTTTCTATCCCCACCTCGCTGTCCTTCGCTACCCCTTCTTCTCCTCTTCTGCACCCTTTTGTTTGCACCCTATCTCCTTCCCGCTGCTGTTTCTGCTTCCGGTGCCGTAGATAGTGTTGTCGTCTCTGCGCTACGGCATAATCTCGGGCTCCTGGGTGGAGCGGGTTCACCTGTGGCGCTTCAAGGGCGTCATTCAGTGCCTGCCCATTATTGCCACAACCTTCTGCTGTCACCCGTAAGTAAAACCAAAGAAACCCCCATCCCACCACCACCACCACCACCACACTACCGTAAAGGCAGTGGGGGGGGGGGGGGGGGGGGCGTTGGAGAGTGAAGGAAGCTCGATGTGTCCCCTGCTACCTCCAGCCGACATGAACCTTCTGCCCTCTCCTCTCCGTCATCCCCATTTTGCTTCACCTTGACTTCTGGTTTGGTCTAAGCCTTTTGAGCTCTGTGATTGTGTGTGTGTGTGTGTGTGTGTGTGTGTGTGTGTGTGTGTGTGTGTGTGTGTGTGTGTGTGTGTGTGTCTTTGGTGGCAGTAGTAATAAGGCAGAGAAGTGCGACATAGTGGAGTTTCATCTTCGCTGCCCCGCACCCGGGATGAGCAGCCGGGTGCGGGTGCAGCAGGCTGCACCGTTCTGCCGCCACCTTTGGGGTTTTATCAGGTAATGAAAGGAGCAAGACAGGAGACACATGCTGAGGAAAAACCTGAGGTTGTTTTTTTTGTTTTTGTTTTGATAACCCTTTCACACGCCTCGTATTTTTTGTCAAATGTATGATTTCCTTTTGATTCATCTCGTATCACCTTCATTACTCAGCATTTTCAGCTCTGACAGGTTTTTTTGTTCAGTATGGGGTTTCCTGTCATGTCTCTTTGTTGATTCCCCCTTTCTTCATTTTCTCCGGTTTTCTCTCCTCATTCATTACTGTCATTATCTGTCTGTGAGCCGTCAGCATGGGCGCAGGTCCTTCCCTCCCCCCTCCCTCCTCCTCCTCCCGGTACTCTCCCCACACTCGTCTTCATTTGGTCTGGGCTGTAACTCCCCCCCCCCCTCCCTGCCCCATCCCGCCTCCTTCCCCTCAGATGGTGCTGTCCTCGTTCAAACACGGGCTGCTCAGCGGCTGGTGGCTAGGGCAGGTCAATGTGGTGTGCTGGGAGGGTGTGTTTCGCTGTCTTCCCATCTGTGGGATGGCCTTCGCCTGTCAGTCGTAAGTACTCCTCACGCCCCTCCACCCGCACCGCATGAAAGTAATGTCAAACAAGACTACAAAGAACTCTTTAAGTTGGAAGCTCATCGACTTAGAATACAGGGAAAATCTGACAAATATGTGCTGGGTCAATGGCGGGGCTTTTCCACTCGGTGACACGGTGAATTACAGCATAGCTGCATGTAGAAAGTGAGCAAACGTCACAATTAGTGCATGTATACTTGCGGCGTTCCTGTAAGCCACAGCGGGAGGGTTTGGGGGCGAGTTTGACATGTTATGTGAAACACAGACTTTGGCTAATGTGCTTTTTCATATTTGTCTCAGTCAATTCTTATTCACTGTCAGGGCTGCCCCCTCTAGAATTAACCTGAAACTCAGACTGCTTTTTGTCCATACTGCACCTTTTTGTCTTTTTTCTGATGTGATGAGTAAAAGGCAATTTTGGCAGTTAGGACTTTTTTTTCCTGAATGAAAAAAAGTTGATCAATATGGTAAAAAAAAAAAGAAGAAAAAAAAAAAAGGTTTAAATTTGCTGCAAAAAATAAATACAGAATATAAGATGTAGATCATTTATAAAGTATCTTAAGATGGGAGCGTGACTGATACACTGGCCAGCCGATATTGGGCTATTAGAGATATATTAATATCGGTGCGCATGTTGGCTGGTATGTTGTTGTTGTTTTTTGCGGAACATAATAATAATGCAGAAACAAGTTTGGGGTGAAATCTAAATTGTTTCATTTGTGTTTTATGATATTTTTTTTTGTATTTATTAGATTCTTAGTGAAGTTTACTGATTCAGTGCACTGATGTCAGTGTGGACAATAAACTGTAAAATATCCTCCATTACATATCCTATTTGCCAATAATTTGTGTTTATTTAAATTTAGATTATAACAAATATTGGCTGATCTATTCATACCAGAAAACAAAAAAACATCCAGTATCTACTTAAGACACAGTAAAAGTAGCAAAATACAGGGTACTTAGATCCTTCTTTATTGGATTTTTTTTTTGTCAGATAGTAGTGGATAGTTAGAGGATTTTCAGCCCAACTTTCCCCACATTGAATGCAGAAATCATACTTTATTTTCACTAATCACGGCATGAGCCACTTTATTCATTTCTCCATTTTCACCCACGTGCATGCTCTGTCACTGTCACTGCCTCTCCTGTCCTGTCCTGTCCTGTCCTGTCCTCTGCGCTTCAGTGGCTTGCTCTGGGTTTGCGGTGAGTTGAGGGGGGGTTATTGACAACCTGAATATCTTCTAATGGGATCTCGGTGGATGGAGGTGATCTTAGATTTGACTGCAGTGCCGGGGAGGGATGCAGGGGTGCAGGGAGTGTTACAGTGAGGTCATCGGGGGCCAGATGTTTGGGTGGTGCCAGTGTATGGTTTTGTTTGTGCGAGAGAAGGTGAGGTAAGTGATAAGAGCGGGTGACTGCAGCCTTGAGACTGCAACACGACTTTAATTAATGTAATCGCACAAAGCCAACATAACATTATGGTATGGCGGGCGCGTTCATTAGCAAGTGTGCGTGTGATCCGACAGGAAGAAAGCGACCGCTTGTGTATGTTTATGTACGTGCGTTTTGTGCGTCGGTTCCCACTAGTAGCGCTGAGTGATATTTGGCAGGGTGATTTCTTGGCCTGTGGTCAGGCTGAGCGAGGCAGGCGCTTCGTTAGGCGGCAGGCAGCTTAAGCCAAACCACTAATCAACACATTGGACTGCCGCCATCTTACAGACACACTGATGTATTCACAGGCTGATTAAACAGCTCTCAGCACATTGGATTTTTATTGCATTCATGAAATGTGTTTACTTTCAGTTAAAACATTACTTAACATCACCATTATGACGGGATGGGAGTTGGCCCTGTTGTTTTTTGGCTGAACCGTTGAATAGAGAGGAGCTTGTTAACTCGTGATAGGTGGACGTAAGAAAGACGCCTGTGGTGCTGCTGTCAGTGTGGCTTCAAGTCCAAGTCAATGACATTATCTGCCGCACACACAGTCCACTGCCCCACCTTCACTTTGGAAGACTTCCTCCATCACATTTCCTCTGCGTAAAGACAGAGGACATTAGCTCCTGAGTCAGGACTATTGAGTGACCATTGGATGCTTTAGCTGCGCACTTATTATATATATACCGCTTTATTTCACCTTGGCTATAAGATTTACTGGTTCGGGGATTAAACAAGCGTCAAGGATTAGCATCACGGGACAGTGCTTGCTCATAAAAAACCCGCGCAGGTGAAAGAGAAGAATAAGGACCAGAGGAAGTTATGGTTGCTCGCTCGTATTTCTGCTCGGTGGTTCTTCCTCTCACGTGAGAGAAGAGGAGAGAGAGAGAGAGGAGGCGAGCGAAAAGTGTCTGCCAAGAAAGTTTATAATGCCTTAAAAGCTGTCGGGCGCTCGCTGTTGTATATAAATCCTGTACATTCAGCGGGTAATGTGCCGATGGTCCCCTCCACACTTCCGCACTCTCTCAGAGCAGTGAACAGGAAATGATGGAAGCAGACAGACAGACAGACAGACAGGCAGGCAGACGGACGGACGGTTTCAGGTTCAACCTCAGCCAGCCGTCACTACTGTCACCCATTCTGCGTCACACACATACATGCACACACTGGGATGTGTAGACAAACACTTCCTGCAACCGCCCCCCCCCCCCCACTTAACATAACTTTAATCTACTGCTTCTTTAAAAAAAAAAAAAAACTAAAAAAAAACTGCAATTACAATAATTGAAAACATTAATTTGTAAGTGAATTAACAAGTATTAACATTATGTTCAGAATATGAAACCACTCCTAATGCTGAAAAAGTTGTTGTATTCATGTGCACGTGCTGTCAGACACACAGATGGTATGTTCATGTGCTTTTTATCTGGATTTAAATCATCTAAATTACAGTATGTCTGGATGTGAGGATTTTAGGGCCCATTTTTGCAGTTAATCAAGTGAATAACGGATAGATTACGGGACAAATCCATCATTCTATTTAATCTATCTATTTAATCATATAATTTGCCAATTAAATACTGGTGAAAGAGCTGATAAATGAATCAGAAAAGGGAATTGAAAAATAAAGCAGAAGACAGTAATTATATTAGTGAGGGAACTTTTTTTTTTCTTTTTTTTCCCAATACAAACTTAAATGAATAAAAATGATGAAATGTCTGTTCATCTTGAGCCACTGTTGTTTGAAACTTTCAGCTCAGTTTTACACCCGGACTCAAGTGACTCTGCTAGTTTCAGAGCGTCGTGGTTGTTTAAACAGTCAATGTACGGAAAAGTGATTATGTGCGATTGACCAACAAAGGTCTGATTTTAAATTAATGACATTATTTAACTGTTGTTTTCATGGCATATTATTAACATAGCAATATGCACCTGCAGAGGAGGACGTGCTCCGCCCAACGGACTTGCTGCGGCGCTCAAGCATGCAAAAGATTAAAAAAAAAATAAAAAGATGACAGTGTGAAAGATTATTATTGTGGATACCAATCTGCTAATCAGTGAAAAATGAAGTCAGACAAATAGAAAAATAGAAATCTTAATTTCAAATGTGATTTGATGATGGCATTTCAGTGTTCAAATTTTAGTTGGCTAAACAAAGAAACGGTAACATGGGGGAAAAGATGCATCATTTGATTACTGAGCAGCACAAATGGGCCTCCATATGGCTGCTCATTAAAGAACTCCACAGAGCAGTTTCCAGAACCAAATTTGAAGTAAGTGGCGATGAAGACTGTCATCTTGTCAAAAAAAAACAACAACTGCTGATTCATGAAACATCTGTTGGGTGTACTTTCCCCACAGGAGAATATATATATGTCTGATAAATCAAACTGCACATGAATCCATACAACAACAGCACCAGTGTGGTCTTGTGTCAAGCCGCATGCAGATTGTGTTTTCTCTGGGACGTTTGTCGCTCAGGCAGGTGCTGCCGACCTACGACAGCCTGGACGAACCGTCAGTCAAACGCATGAGCACCATCTTCACCTTGGCCCTCAACGTAGTCACCATCTTCTACATCACTGTGAGTGCACCTGCACTTCCACACACACACACACACACACACACACACACACACAAACAAACAAACATTTATGCATGTGCACACAGTATTTCAAAAAGGAATGAGCTAATTAACACCAGTAACACCTCCATATTCTTTGTCTTCTCTTTTTGCTTTCTTCGGTTCCCTCCTTCCTTCTCCTCACCAGGTTGGGTTCTTTGGCTACGTCAGCTTCACCGAGAACATTGCAGGCAACGTGCTGATGAACTTTCCATCCAACCTGGTGACAGAGATGATCCGGGTGGGCTTCATGATGTCTGTGGCTGTCGGATTTCCCATGATGATCCTGCCCTGCCGCCAGGCTATCAACACCATGCTTTTTGAGCAGCAGGTGAGCTCTAACACTTCTTCCTTTGTACAGTTTTGATGAGTTCTGGGGACATTTTACATGTTCTGCGCATCAAAAAAATCTTTGTGGTTTTGATCTCTTTTTTTTTTTTTTTTTTTTTTTTTTTACTGAGTCATGGGGGTGGTAGCAAACTGGACACAACTAGTATGTTTGCAACAACAGCTTACCGCCAACACCGCCTTCATGTAGTTCATGGAGCTCAACGTAACATCCAACTCACACTCTGTCGTGCCATTTGACAATTACAAAAACAAAAATGATTTGTTCCAGAGACCTTTGTAAACCCCTGTTGTGAAACTTCAACATGACATCTATTGAATTTTAATCAATCAGAACACGACTGGACGCCACTGGCAATATTGTGCACAAGAAGTGGTGTGGGCACAACACATGACACCACAACACTAAGTAGTACAATGTGTGTATCGTCAAGAAACAAACATCAGCTCCTGTCCTGAATAAAATGAATTAAATCAATTCGTAAGTTTCAGATTCGTAACACTCTTTTTGTTATTTCTTTTCTTTGTTTCACTTCTTTTTCTCTGTTTTCATCTTCCAGCAGAAGGATGGGACATTTGCTGCCGGGGGTTACATGCCTCCTTTGCGCTTCAAGATGATCACCCTCTGCATTGTGTTTGGCACCATGCTGGGAGGCATTCTCATCCCCAATGGTACATCCTGTGTGTGCGTGTGTGCGTGTGTGCGTGTGTGCGTGTGTGTGCGTGTGTGCGTGTGTGCGTGTGTGTGTGTGTGTGTGTGTGTGTGTCTGAACAACTGGGCCTGGGTTGAATGGACTGAAATTGTGTGTGTGGCTCGCTGGAGGTCTTTAAGGTGCATGTGTTCCTTCATGTGGGCGGAGTAGGCGGGGAGCTTTACGATGTGTGTGAATGTGACTTTACGAGTCAGTGACTGTCACACTCTAACACAGTCCTTAAATCAGAGCCCTAACTTTTATCTCCTTTTAGATGGGCAGACAGGAAGATAAGGCTATTATTCTCCCAGACTCTCTCTCTCTCTCTCTCTCTCTCACGCACGCATGCACGCACGCACACACACACACACACACACACACACACACACACACACACACACACAACCCATGAACACACTAATATTGGCTCTTTGTCGCATTCTTTAAATTGCAAACTGCTCCAAAATGGTGTCGATGTAAAGGTTAGCATCAGTTTATGTTTTATTTATCTGTTTATGTGGTTGCTGTTTGTTCAACTTTTGATTGGGTGGACACACACACACACACACACACACACACACACACACACACACACACACACACACACACCACACACACACACAGTGGGCTTGCTTGGCTCTTTGTGTATCTAATCAGACTAATAGACTGAGGAGAAGGGAGGTAAGGACCCTGGGGAGAATAGACACTAAATCTGAGGGAAACAATATGGTGTCCGTCTTCTGGATTAACGATGGGTTTCCGGGCCCGACGCCCAGCCGGCCGGTCCACAGAGGCGTGGGTGGGGCCAGGGCTCGCTGCCGCTGCCAGGAGCAGTGTGCCATGGATGGAGGCTGTATGGGGCTGGGCAGGTGTTGGTTATGAATGGCAGAGGAAGGTATGAATGTAGGTAGAGATAAGGAGCTTAGATCTGCGGATGTTTTTTGTTTTTTTTATCAGAAGAGATGGAGAACAGTTCACTTGGAGAGACAGATTCCTCAGATCTGGCAACGTCGGTGTCACGTTGCATCATATTGTATGCGCAGTTTAAATAAACAGTCATACAACTGACTTACCAATGTTTAGGTCAGTTTGGTCAAGTTTACATTGTACTTCATCACTTAGAGAGGCAGGACGGGGACGTTTTGACTGTTTATCAATTACTTTTTTCATTACCTCAATATCTGTGATTCTCAGATGGTCGAGCCTCAGTCAGACCCACATTTTTCTTTGGTCATTAAGTTGTGATTTTACTTTGATAACTCAAAGTAATATACAATGCCTCCATGCACTGTTATTATCTTGAATTACAGCCATATCATTATTTTCAAACAGCTTTAAACTGGTGACACCCATCAAGTTTCAAGATTCTACATTGGCTTGTGTAAAATAAAAAGGCCCACTTATCTGACACTAACCCTGTTTACAAAGGCTCGAATGAGAGTGCTGGTGTGACAATGTTAGTTTTGGTCGTTACGGTTGTGAAAACGCTGGCAGCAATAAGCTCCTGGACAAGTGCTACTTCTGGGACAATGTATGTACTTCAAAAGAAAAACGCAGTATCAGAAATTCTGTATATTGCAAAACAAAAGTTTGAGTTTCATTTTCACACACACATCTGCGACCCACTCAAAAAGGCAAGAGGTGGTTGAGAACCTCTGCTCTATATAATTATTGCAAATGTTCATCCATTATTCTCAGTTTATATGTGAACTGTTTGGCATTACTATTTCAACCATTCACACATTGCTTTGAGCTTATTATTTAAACTGTTTACCCATTACTTTCTTCCAGCTTACTATTTCACCTACCTATCATTAATGCTTGGTCGTTATTTCAACAGTATATTTAGTACTACCTCACACATCCTGACAATTGCAGATTTGTCACTGGGATACAGCTGCCTCTGGCTGAGAGTTAGTGATCGACTTGATCAACCTGATTTTCCCTGTGTTTTTCTCTCTTAAGTTGAAACCATCCTGGGTCTGACTGGAGCCACCATGGGCAGCCTCATCTGCTTCATATGTCCCGCTCTCATCTACAGAAAGATCCAGAAGAATAACATCATCGCTCAGGTTACATCATACCTACGTGCATTTCTCAAGTCTTTAGTGAAAATATGTTTAGTCACCGTTGCTGACCTGTTGTGCTTCTGCTGTGTCTTTCCTGCAGCTGGTGCTCTGTGTTGGTCTGGGCATCCTGCTGGTCAGCACCTTTACCACTCTGTCCATTTCGGCCCGTAGTCCCGCCATCAGGGTCCAAGCTCCGCCTCCTCCTGCACCTGACAAGAACAGCCTGCCGCTACCAGACCTCCCTGAACTGCACGGTAAAGATCATGACTTTCCCTAATGGCTGGCAATCACTTACCCACTTGATGGACTGGAAATGAAAGTGGTTTACTAATGAGCCATGGAAACATTTACCGCAACGGGCCGTAGCCGGGGCCGTCTGCGGCGTCTGCGATTGGACAGCAGCGCCGCATGTAATTATTTCATGTAAAAGGCACCAGCGGTACAAGAGACATGTTTATTTTGTGTTTTATTTTCAAAGTCATGGACTGCTGCAGCACCCTAAAAAGAGCAACGTTATGAGAATGCGAACCAGGAGCAAAGGGCCAGAGAGACTAAAACAAAAGCACAAAGCCACAGCAGAAGAAAGGGCTTCTTTTATCTCTTCGAGAAGAAAAGATGGAGACAGACAGAGTGACTGATGGACAGACAGGCAGGGTGAGGAGATAACCTCTTGATAATATCTGAAAGCAGCGCTGTGTGCTTGACATTGATGAAGCGAGATTGATGCCCTTCAAACTCCAGCAATTCCTCTCCACCCCTCTACCTCTGTTCATCGCTGCCCCTTCCCCCCAAAATACAATGTGTGCACCCCCCCACCCCCCATATCTCCTGTGGCAGCTATAAAACGCCTGCGAGCTCTGGGTGTATTAAGGGGAAAGGGGTGATAAGGGTTTGGGGAGAGATGGAAAAAAAAAAATGGAGATGAGACTCAGAGGAAACCTTTTGAGTTCATTTTTTTTAGTTTTAGGGTGAAACAAGAAGGGAATGGAGGGAGTCCTCACTTTTCATCTGCTCTTCCTCTTCTCACGCCACAGTTCCTCTTATTCACTGACATCAGGAAACACTTTATTTCTATCTTTTTTCTTATCATTGGATTTATTTCCTCCCATCTTTGCTTTACATGACACTCAAATGGACCAAACTCAACATTTGTTTCCTGTTTGTCAGTTTCACTTTTAATTCATCTGCCTCTCTCCTCTCCTCCCTCTCCCTCATTCATGATAAGGTACCAGTGGTGCCAGTCCAGCCATTTTCAGTATCTGCTGCCACCTAGTGAATCATCAGGAATCAACTGCTTGAAAATAGAGCTGCGGTTGTCAATATTCAGCCTGTGACATATCAGTCCCTCTGGGAGTCACAGTGTTGCAGTTGTTCTAATTAATGAAAATTCAACTAATCTCCACTATATTTGCAGGAGCTTACAGTTTTGCTGAATTCATGCAATTTAAATCTTTCCAAACACAACTTGCTTTAGCAATAAGAATAACTCTTCATTTACAGTCTGCAAGGCTCTTCAACCAGCTCTCTGATCATCAAAAAAAACAACATATGCCGGTTTACCAGAAAGAACTAAATTGACAGGTTTCATGGGAAATGTGGAGAAATTAGGTATGTGTTAAATAACATGCGTTATGAGTTTTGTGCATACAGTCTGTGTTGAAAATAACTTAAAGCACTTGTGTTTACAGAAGCCGTAGCATGTATATTCTAGATTGAATTCACAGACTGTTGGTTTTGCAAAACAGAATTTTTTTTAATTTATTTTAATGCCAAGAGTTTGTGTACAATAAACACCGCTATACGAGAAAATTAAAAGAGTAGATTGTAAGGCTAGTGAGAAATATAATGCAATCCGATAAAGTTATTCTACTTTCCCCAGACAAGGAAAAAATGCTAACATAAATGAACTGGCAAATTTATAGTTTTTTAATTTAGATGCATTAAACGCCAAAGGATCCCGGGAATATGCTGGACATCTAACATTACATTATTATAGTGAAGTGATACCCAGTGGCAGCAGTCTGTGTTGTAACACGTTCTATTTTGTGTGTCTACATCCAGATAAAGCCCCAAACAAGAAGCCAGTGGAGATAGAAAAGCCTGACCTTCCAGCTGTGGAGGTGGCGCAACCTGTGGAGAGGAACCAGGCGGAGGCCCCTCAGATTAAAGTACCAGATGAACTACCTGAGAGGAAGAAGGAGGAAGAGGTGCAGCTGGACCGTCCTGAGGCCGGTAAGGAAACTGAACCAGAACTGGTGTGTTAACTTGATCTTGAACTGTGTTGACTCGGTGCTGTCTGTTCGCCCAGGTGTCGCGGTGCCGGAGGGAGAGGCTCATCGCCACGAACCACCCATCCCTCATGATAAGGTCATGGTCGACACAAGAAAGAACAACGCAAAGCTGGAGGAGAACAAGAAACAACCTGTTCCTCCTGCTGGAGGTGGCGAGGAAGAACCCAGAGGAGACGAGGACCACGCTCCCAACAAAGACAACAAACAGGACGGCAAGGGTGACGAGAAACCGGCAGAGGGCGTGAGGAAAGAGGAAGTGGACTTGGGTGGAGGCGAGGTCTTGTCCAATGAGGTGCTGGACAAGCCTGTTGGAGGAGCAGGCGAAAAGCCGGACGTCGCCCCTCTGAAGGAGGTGGAGAAGGTGAATCCTGCCAAAGGTCCTCCTGCAGGGAACGCAGCTGTGGTGGCCAACCAGGTAGCACAAGTGGGCAAAGCTCCAGAGGCCGCAGGGAAACGTGAGTAACTCAAACTGGGATTAAGGTGTAAAAACAGTTGTAGGAAAGTGCAACATTGACCTTTTGATATCTGGTGATGTTTCAGTTCCACTTCCTGAAGGAGAACATCATGCTGCTGCAGAGGAGGCTCTAGATGCAGACAGCAAAGACACAGCAGATGAGAAGATGGACGGTAAGTGAGGCAGAGATCTATAACTGAAGGGAAGTGAACGTCAAATTCTGTGACGTGACAAATTTATGACATCCCAACCTTTAAAATCGGCCTGAAACAAGGTGCACTGCAGGGCAACTTTGGAAGTTGGTGGTACATTTTTACAATTTAGATTTTCTGTGATTGATTGAATGTTCTGTAATCTAAAATGTAGCTTTACAGATTGTTTTTGTGAAGCTAAGTTTTACTTGTATACACATCCAACAATCGTAAAGATACCGATCATTCTCCAAAAGTAGCCACCGTGGACCAGAATGCAAAGTAGCTGCAGCTTTTTGTGAATGGTGGTTTTAACCCTTGAAATACACCGCTCCTCTGACTGGAAGACCAAGAACTTAGCTCTAAGTAGGGTACATGGGGCCCTGCATCTTCCACCTTTTTGCACACTGTAAAGAAAACGGTAATTAAGGCAGTGTTATAGAAGACTTTAAATGGTTTGACTGTCTGCTACATGCTGTTGAGGCCTCTGCCTCTTCCTCTCCTCTCCCTTTGCTTGTTTTATCTCGTGCGATCTCATGTCAGTGATGCGTTCTTGCTTTAATGTGCCTTTTTTGATGGTGTAAAAACAGTGAATATGTCTTTCTCTTGCCTCTTAACTTGGCTTGATTTTCCCAGAAGTCTTTTTTTTTTTGGCTTTTGTTGACTTTCTTATTCTGTTGTTTACTTTTGCCTTCTCTCTTTACACCCTTTTTTTTTTCTCTCTCTCTCTCTCTCTGCCGGACTCCTATCACAGTGATAAAAAAGCTGGTTGCAGGTATGAATTCCCTCTTGCCTTTTCTTCTCTTTACCTCCATCTGTCACTCAAATTTTCCAACACGAGCCACCTTTTTTTTTTTAATTTATTTTTTAATTTTATTGATTTTTGCATACACATGCAGTATATAGATTCATATTAATAAATATTGTGTCAGTGTAAAGACCACTTACTCACTTTGGCCCCTAACATAGTTTGTGTGTCCACAGCTGCCTGTTCCATTTAAAACTACAATCTAGAGATGTGTGTCAAATGAGCCCATAAATAGTGGAATATTTCCCTTCCTCCCCCTCTCACCTAGAGACTGGCCCGACATTAGCCTAACTTAGCTTCCTTACTAATGCAAGTTTCTCAGATCCGGTTGTTACTTATGTTGCTATTTGTCTCGTAGAGGGCCAACTTGACCACGCCGTGCTGCTGCAGGTGATCAAGGAGCAACAAGTGCAACAGAAGAGACTTCTGGACCAGCAGGAGAAGCTGCTGGCTGTAATCGAGGAACAACACAAGGAAATTCACCAGAAGCAACCTCCTGGTGCGTAAAGACATATTAGATCCTGAATCAGCATATGTGATGTCCGATATGTGCCGATATGAAAACTGTGATATGACAAATATCCTGCCTCCAATACATATCTTGATGGCTTTACTTCAGCTGATATATCAAGATCAGAATTTTATTTACGGACTAATATCGGTATCAGGATCATCCCTAAAAGTCCAGTATCAATCGGGCTCTAGTTCAGCAGGTATAAGACTTGAACATATAGCATATATCAGAAGTGGTGTCCAAATCAGATTTAATTTAAAGGTTTTTTTTTTTTTTTTTTTTTTTTAATCTTACAGGTGGTGCTGCTGAAGGCGAGGCAGAGAAGGGCATCCCAGAGCACACAGATATAGACCCAAAGCAGCCCAAGGAGGGAGCTGGAGCTCCACAGGCTGGCGGAGATGAGGTTCATGCCGTGGCCCAGAATCAAGCTCAGCCTGGAGATACGGCTGCTGAAGGAGGGGCTGCTGTAGTAGCTGTTCCAGCAGCTTACAAGGAGGATGTCAATGTCGTACCTGCAGCAGAATCCCACAAGCAGAGTGAGCTGGGAGCGAGGGGAGTGCCACTGGGAAAGAAAACATCTGATGACCGTCAGCCTGTACCTCAAAATGATCAGGTCGCTCAGCTGAAAGATGACGAAAGAAGCCTAGATAAGGAAAGGGAGACCATTGAAAACCTTAAAAAAGAAAGGTTACAGAAAGAAGTCCAGGCAAGACTGGAAAAAGAACAGCTTGGGGGGGATATAAAGGAAAAGCTGGCCAACGAACAGGAAATGGAGAAGGAGAGGATAGAGAAGGAAGTGCAGGCGAGGTTAGAAAGACAACAACTGGAAAAGGAGATCCAGGAAAAGCTGGCCAGACAGCAGGAGTTAGAGAAGGAGAGAGCTGAGAAGGAGAGGATAGAGATAGAGGTTCATGCGAGGGTGGAGGAGCAGCGACTGGACAGAGAGAGAAGAGAGAAGCTGGTCCGAGAACAGGAGCTGGAGAAAGAGAGACTCCAGCAGGAGCTCCAGAAAGCAGACAATGAGATCTATGAGCGAGTGAAGAAAGAGAAGGAGGCACAGGAGGCTCAGGAGAGGCTGGCCCAGCTGGAGCGAGTCATAGAAGCCAAAAACGCTGGAAAAGCTGCACAAGGGGGCGAGATAGATGACGGGGAAGCTTTGAAGAAAGGAGGACGAGACCTCAAAGAGAAAGCCGATGCTCAGGCACACCCAGGAGAAGAAGCGGAAGACGGGGCTGTCAGAGCCGCGGCTCGCCCCCAGGGCTCCCACGAGAAGGTCAGGGACCAGGGAGAGCTGGATCTGAGGCGGAGGCGTAGGGCGCTGGGACCCAGAGAAGCCGGAGGAGGGCCCTTGGAGGAGACCGGGGTGTCCAGGGGAGTTCCGGGCCTGGAGCCCCTGCTGGAGCTGGGGGGCTCAGACCTGCATGCGGCCCTGGAGCAGCAGCTGCTGGCCGGGGCGCTGGTGCACTCGCGGCAGATTAAACAGGTCTCAGAGGATGATGGAGCGAAATAACACACATCTGTGTTTAATGGTTGGACAACACACACTCTACACTTGCAGAACCTGTTAACACTGTGGACCATGATGTTGCCTTACACTCTCTCTTGCCTTCAGAAATGTTACAGAAGGAAACATTCTCTCTTACTTGATACTGTGTTCTCTGCAAATAACCCAAAGTCTTTATTAAGGAGTAAAAGTGTTTGTAAATATTAACTTATTTTTTTCTTGAGAGGGGAGAATTTTGAAGATGTCCTTGTTGAAATGTAAATACATCTATGCAAATACCATTCTATGGAGCAATTAGACGAGGCAAATCTTTAATGTTTCGGTCACTTTAATTCCTCTTTCCTCCACCAGCTGATGGAGTCTGCCTCTGTGTCTGTCCTTTATTATCTTGTGTACCGATTTTTATTTTTATTTTTTTTTATTTTTGAAGTTCTGGTAAGTTTTAGGGTGTCCGTTAACTTTGAGATGTAAATATTGTAAATCTGTTGAATGGTGATCCATTTCTCCGACCCTACATTTACCACATATTGAATGTAATGTGGGTTCAAGCCCCTCGATAAGTGTCGTTTCATTGTACTTTCAAATGAAGGTAGCTGAATTCGACCTTCCGCTGGAGCTACGAGGTATTTACTGTAGTGTAGCCTTACGCTTTGATAAACTGTGGACAACGAAGCAGCTCGATCCAGACCATCTGGATCCTTAGTGACTTATCATTCCATCTTTAGTATCTCTTCTTTATTGATTTGTTAGTGCCTTCCAGTCCGTATGGTGCAGTGCTGATGTTTTTTTTAAAACAACACTTGTGCAGGGTTTTTTTTTTCAATTTGTGTGGGGTTGTTTTCTTCCACCAAACATCTCGTATTGTAAACAGTACAGTCATGATGGTAAAATAAGACAAAGGGAGGATTGTAGTGCTCCTTAGTGCTCTTCAGAAAATCCCTTCATCGTCAGCACTTCAACACGTCGGACCTTTGCTTTGTACAAGAGGTTATTTTTGGACTATTTTTCTATATGCATGGTATTTCTGTACATTTTGCTGAGAAGAATAAATAAAAGATCTCTACTAAAGCCACGGCTCTTGGTCTAAGTTGAAACAATGTAAACATAAAATATTTTATTTACTTCTCTATATTACTTTGCATGTCAAAAAATGTGGGCAAAACTTCATCACAATTGCAACAACATGGACTCAATAACATAAAAAGCTTCCAGCTAGTTAATCAACATGGAAATCGAGGTCCGTCCCACAGATTTACTCTGTTGAGGTAGATCCACTGAATTTGCTGCTCCAACAAAGCCGAGGCGGTTTCCATTCATCTGGCTCTCTTCTTGACCTGTAATAAATATAATAATATAAGTGACCTCTTTAATGACCCCTGTGTCCGGTAAGACCAGTACGATAATTACTGACTTTTTTTTTACTTACTGCATTTGTAAAGCAGGTCTTCAGTGCTTCGAACTCTTTGACACACAGGTCCTTCCTCAGCTCCTGTTTGCCTGTGGTGGTAGCTGCTACACATGTTCCATACACTGCTGCCTGAATCCCACACACAGTTTAGACATGAGAAAACAAAAGTAAGTAATCCTCTTTTCACTGTCCTCACATTGTGGAAAAACTATCCAGGATACCAAGTGACAAAGCAACTTACTGGGAAATTTTGCATGTGAAAAGTTTGTTCTTTTAATATTGTATTTATTTTTCATTTGGTTGCTTGTTTGTTTTGGGGTGTTTTTTTGGGGGGGGCTGGACTACAACTGCGGGGCCAGCCCCGTAAATTAACAAATGATGTGACTTCCTCCATCCGGTTCAATTTAAAACCATTAACCCGTCTATTTTTGTATTGAACTATTGTTTGTTTTATTTTGTCTGATTTAGGCCATTTATAGTTTGCTATGACTGCATTTCATAACCTAATGAAAATGACAGCAAAAGTCTATCTGCGTTATAATTATGCTTCATATCTGGTAAATCGTTGTAACCTTGAATTCTGATAAGACATGCAGCGTTTCAGAGGTCAAGAAGTTTATACAACAATATTATTGGTACGATCTGACAGCATCCCATCAAACCTCCCTTTGTCGGTGCTTACCTCGTCTGCACACTGCGCAAAAAGTCCTGGGAACAGTCTCATTTTCTCCCGGCTGCGACTCCACACATTAGACCCAGACATGGTGCTGCTCGAGCCTCAACTAAAGTCCTTTATTTTCCTTCTTTTAAATCAACGACAGAGACGGGCCGATAATTCCGAAGTCAACGACGGCTTCACTGTTTGTTAGGCACTAAAAAAAAAAAAATAAATAAATAAATAAATCATAAACGATCAATATACATCATCCAGCAGATGAAACATTCATGCAATCCATGGACAGCGCCATGTTTATGACCCTGTTATGTAGAAATATCCAGCAGGGTAGTCGAAAATAGATTCGCTCATCTCCCTGTCAATCAAAGACAAGGCTGCAGCTTTATGGAAGCTGATTCGCTATCGTCGCGAGCTTACTCCACCAATAAGACGTAAGCATTGCTTCTCTGATGTCCTCTGATTGGCTGGCTGTCACCCCTGGCCCCGCCTTCGCCTCTTAACCCGAGGAGGAAGATGAGTAACCCGCAGCTACGTTTGCTAAATCATGGCAACGTTCATGGAACGACTAGCGTTTCTTCAGAAAGTAAGTTGATGTTTTCAGTCATCGCACCTCGACAAAACATATAACAGCTGAAAGGAGCGCGTCGAACAGGACGTGGCGTTTGACGTGTCTCGATTAAAGCTGCTAAATTGAGCGGAACCGTAGCTTTCTTTTAGCCTACTGGCTAACAGCAAGAGCGGAGACGTTTGGTAAATGCTTGTCATGTTTCACTGGACATGTCGAGTCGTTTGGGTGAAGTTTAAAGTCAGCGGACAGTCATTCAAACACAGCTTGCGATAAACTCACCCGGCAAACCTCGGTGTCCTGCCACGTTTCTTGTTTCTCTGCTAATCAAGCTGATGAATGGTTGTTTGACCATGCGGTTGTCATGGAGAACAAGATGTGTGTGTGATCAAGACTTTTGTCCATCACCTGTTTAAGGTGCCCACCCTGATGAAGGCCACAGCAGATGATGAAAACCCCTGTCCCGGCTACCTCTTCCAAGAGATTGGAAGTATCCTTTGGTAGTAACCCCTGAAGGCTAGAGAAATAATACGTGCCATATCATATCTTTTTATATAGCATGTGTATTAAAAAGTCCCAAAAGTGCTCTTTATATTTCACTGTTGTGTACAGATCAGGTGGGAAAATCTCTTTGATCATATGAGACGTACCGATGGTTGATATTAGATTATTAAGGATTATATCCTTAACCATCACCCCGCTGTAGAAATCTCCCACGAGTCTTCAGGCTGTGGTCAGTGTTTGTTGGAATACCTTCTGGAGAGGCTGCAAGTGGAGTCCTGTCACGTCAAACTTAAGGTGAGCAGCTTCTCCGAGTCCATAACGTGTGAAGTTGCATTTAGTTTGAAACATTTCTCCCCCTTTCGTCCCCGTCCGAGTATCTCAAGGAGTTCTGTTCCTGCTTCTGGTGTTTCAGGTGCTGAAGATCTTCGTCCATCTCTGCGGTCATGGCTCAAACCATTTCCTCATCGAGCTCAGAAGGAACTCCACCTTCATCCAGCAAGCATCAGGTTAGACAAGACTCACTTGTGCTTTCAGCTGCATGTAACTCTCATCACTGTGTGGCTGCTTGGTTACCTGATTATTCATGTTGTGTGCTGCTGGTTATTCTCCCTCTTAAGTTTATAGTGGTCCTCCTGATCCCATCCATGGAACAGCGCTATACCAGAAAGTGAGGAATACAGCACAGGTAAGACGTGGGTTGTAAGTCGGGATCATCTGAATAGTACAAAGTCATTGACACATCAGTGACAAGTCGTTTTAATAGAAATCTTTTTTTTTTTTTCTCTCTTTTCTTCTTTTTTTTTTACAGGAAGTGGCTCAGTTACTTTTCACAGATGTTATCTCCACCAAAAACAGCATCTCTCCATTTGGCCTCGCCCCGCCAACAATGGGTGAGTAATGGCAAACATGAGTTCATGATGATGACCATACGCAGCAGTGCTCATCATGATACTGTCATAGAGAGTTATGTTGGATTTTAGTGCGCTTATAGCATTTTATCTACTTGTTTAATTTAAATGTGTTGGAATATCTTCTTTTTTTTAAATGACACCTACAGGTGTTTTCACTTGTTCTGTTTAATTCGACCTCTGCTCAGTCTGAAGTTAGCTGCACTGGAAATCATGTGAGGTCAGAATTAGGTGTTATAAGTGAAAACACCTGTGCAGGTGTATGGGGGGAGGGGGGGTTGTTGCTGGGCATTTAATTACGAACTTTATTTTCAGGAAAATGACATTAAAGAAGTATGACTGAAGTTTTGCTAGAAATATGTTTAATTTTCAATGACATGTTGTTTTCTTTTCATTTATTCATTCATTTGACTTGAACTTGCTCTTTGATTAGCCAGACGTTATCACAGTCAAATTCATTGTTTGAATATATGGATCTGGAGGATTGTTTCCAGTCGTTGCATCCTAATCTGTGTAGACCTTAATTTTTTTGAAATATTGGGGCAGCCTTTAACCAATCAGCATTGACCACCACAGGTGAAACTCAACCACCGCTGCCATTGTTGGAACTACTTTAACGTAAATGCAATCAGCCGCCCCCACCGGTCACTGATTGGTTCACCCTTCGGAGTGGCTGAACAAATCTTAATGCGAGCAGGGTTTCAAGACTACCATCAAAGCCAGGCTAGTCTTAGATCAACAGGAAAAGTAAATGAGCCAGAGTTCACCTATAAGGCAAGCTTTCATCTATTGTCCCAGGTGAGTTGTCAAAAAGGCAACCTGAAAGTAGAAAGATAGAATTTTGTTTGATGAAAGAGGCAGACAGTTAGAAATCAGTTTTAATAGATTTAGATATTTGACTAATTTGCTACCAAATCCAACTCTTTGGTAACTTATTGGAACTCCTGATGTATGTATTTGTGAAAATACTGTTTATCATCAGCCCACTGATTCATGTGATCTCAGTTCCCATGTAAACCTGCTATTTTGGTTCGGACCAAACTGAAAAGTCTCAACGTCCGAACCAAACAAGGTAAGTGTTAAAGCACCTTCAGTCATTACATTTAACCATGAGTACAAGAGGTCCTCTATTTCTCTCTGTTCAGGTATGGGATCAGCAACTTCCCACTGTTCAGCAATGCAAGGTTTTGGTTACAGTCCGGGGAAGCAGGGGACAGGTGAGTGATGCACTCTGCGCAGCACACACAAATCAAATCACTCCGGGTGTACGTCACTGTACCGTTATGTCTCTTCTCTTCCAGCAGGCAGTGACTCGCTACTGGATAAAATCCAGAAAGCTGCTGAGGTCATGGCCAGTGCCGTCCTTCCCCCGACCGAGCACCAGGGCATCCGTCTCCATGACAACCATTACCGGGCCGTAGTCGCGCCCTCTGCTCCCATAGAGGTGGCCGTGCCAGCGTGTGCCTACGACCTGCCCGCTCGTGGACTAAAAGGTCAGACGTGGTTGGTGTGATGGAAACATGGGTTTCATGATTCACCCACAAAGTCAGTGTAAAGTGACACCTCAGGCGGCGGTGTGTCTGCATCACAACAGTGACCCAGCGGTGCCCGGGGCAGGTGGGAGGCGGCTGGGAAGAGACTGACAGCGGCAACAGCTCCTCTCACAACTCCTCTCAGGACATTGCCGCCAACAGCAGGGCGTCTGTGGGCAGCAAGTCAGCGGGCACGGGGAGCCAATCGGGGGCCAGCAGAGAGAGCAGTGGGGACCTATCAGAACGGTCAGTGGAACAATGAGCCTGTTAAAGCCAGTCATTTTCAGCCCAGTGACATTTGATATCCGGTAGATTGATCTCTGAATGTTATTTCCAGGTCGCCTAGTGGGGATTCAATTCTATCGTAAGCAATATAAACTCCGTGTTTTCATGTTTATTGTCATTTCCTTGTTGTCTCCAGGGTGGAAGCGTTGCAGTTGGGGGACTGTGGCCAAGAGATGGCGCTCATCGGCAGACTGGCTGAAGGCTCCAGAGTTTTCTTGTCCAGAGAGGAGAGTCAACACTTCATCAAAGAGTCAGTGTGACGAAAATCCGACAGAGAATAGAGCAGTTTGGGCTGTTGAACCAGTTTACGCGTTGGTATTTGTGGCATGATGTCTTTATCCATTATGTGTCAGGTGCTCCATTCTTAACTGTGAGGTCGTGGTGGAGTTGCTCTCAAGCAAGTTTCAAGATCCCTCATCCATAGTAAAGATGGTAAGGCTTCACTGATAAGTTTCTTTATGCTACTTTAGCTTTTTGTCTGATACAGCATTGTGTTTCTCTAATCCTGCAGCGGGCACTGTGTGCTGTCTCGTGCCTCATGACCTCTGACCTCCTTTCCCTGGAACAAATGTTTGGCGCGACACAACGTAGACTTCGCCAGCTCAGTGAGGGACCTCCAGAACCTGTGGCAAACAAAGCCACCAAGGTAGGAGAAAGCTACTCACTGTGAAGACTGAGAAGACAAAACTAGAAAAGACTCTAAATGAGAGTGTGTTTTTTTTTTTTTTTTGTGCTCATCTCCTTTCACCAGATCTTGCGACAGTTTGAGGCTCTGATGGGTGAATCTCCAAACGTTACCAGGCATGATGCAGCAAACAGCAGCCATCAGGCAACAATTAATCAGCAATCAGATAGTTTACTTACAACACACTCGGGTGACAACGCCAACCTCAAATTTTGTCAGCCCGACTTCTCACCCACAGGTGTCCCCCAACCACCAAATTACCGATCTCCCCCCTCCAGTCTGGACCCAGATCAGAGCTGCTCCACGGAGGGGCTGATGAATGAAGGTAACGAGGAGGAACTTTCTCCCAATCACACGGAGTTAGTGGAAAATCAGGTACAGACAGTCCGGACTGCCGCTGAGGTCAAACAGGCTGCTGAAGAGCCAGAGCTCATCAGAGACACAAGCAGCCCTCAGAGCGAGACACCCCGCCCGAGCAGGCTGTCCCTGTTCAGCGGGATGGAGCTGGTGACGAAGACGAGGCCGCCGTGCGAAAGAGAAACGTCTCAAACCGACTCTGATGAAATGGACGACGGCTCAACGGAGAATCAGACCGCGTGTAACTCCGACCGTCCAGTGAACTCATCTACAACTTGTATTACAACCAGTGAGGACGCTCCCTCAGTTTGCAGCTCTGTCCCATCAGATAGCAGCCAATCAGTATCAGCTTTCTCATTCCTCAACTTTTGACGGCCGACCAACTTTTTTTTTTCTTTTTTTTTTTTCGAGCTGAAACTGTTATACTTTAAACCAATGATGTCATCGTGGATATTCTTGTAATATATTTAACTTTTCAAACTAAGAACTGACCTGTAAGGTTGTAACTATATACACACTCACAAAATAATCTGAAATCGCGTTGGAGACGGATTACGGTAGTGAATTGAACATCCATTATACAAGCAACAACTCCTTCCTGCGGTCGGCAGGCCAATTGCACGCGCTCTCAAAACGTGTGACAACTGTGGTATTGTGTTGTGCGAATAAAGGCGCGCGTGTAATCACCAGGCCGTTTAATCAGCATCTTGATGCGTCTCACCTGTCAGGTGGATGGATTATCTTGGCAGAGGTCGAAGAGCTCACTAACACAGATTTGAACACATTTTGTGAACAGAATTTGAGAGAAATAAACAGTTTGAGTGCAGAGAAGAAAGTCGTACATCTTAAAACTGTTGTGTTTATATTTTTGTGGAGAACAGACGGCAGATTCACACGGACGAGATTATTTTTTTGTGCGTGCCTCTCGAGAAGCTGTTTTTAAGCAGCAAAGCGTAGGACTGAAGTTCTTTTTAAACTACAGATGAGAGTAGTCGGTATGAGGAGCCCCTCGACTGTCACGTCAAGGACTGGTCTGTGACACGTGTTGTTTTGTTGGCTAAAGGAAAATGTTGTCATAAGTATTTAACAAGTACGGTTGTCTTGAATTAGAGGTTATTACTCTGCCTTACAAAGTCAGAACAATAACTACAGACACAATGGAGAGAAAAAAAAAAGGGTTTGAAGGCTCTTTTGCATGAAACCTAAAAAAAAAAAAAAAAAAAAAATATGTAATTATTTATCTAAACAATGCAGGGAAAGCACAATATCTACCAAAAACAAAAAAATCAAGCTTAGTCAAATGAAATCACAAGAATTTGAGCACCAGAGGCAGCAGGTAGCGCTTCTCTGCTCAACCAGGCTAGTTAGTCTTTAAGCAGCACTAGTTTATCTAAGCTGCTTCATTACGTGCAAACCCATTCACTAAAACACTGAAGCATCGAAACGGAAGGAACCGGGGGGGAAAGGAGCTTGAGCTCGTGCTGTCACAGCGGCATGTAATCACTGCTGATTTAGTTTTTACACGCTAACGCGACTTCGTGATGTTTATGTGGTTTAAAATCAAATGTCAAAAAGTCGAGATCTGAACTTAATTCTGACGAGGCATGTAGTTACCGTGTTTTGGCTTTGCAGGGCAGCACCGCTGCTTTATCTCAGGATTTCTTTTAAGTAGCAACTTGCAGCTCGTCCTGAACCTCCGAGGGAGAGCCCCTCTATTTGTAATTTGCACTAGTTTGCTTTTCTTGTGAACTCCAACCTACAGAAAAAGAAAGTTGTCTTCCATTATTTTTTTTTTGATACCTAAGCAAATTATTTTAATGTTACGAGTATTAGTTTACAACTTAATTTATTATGCCTACTGTTAATTGATCAAAACATACCCATGGGAGTGGTTGTTAGAGTGCATGATGAAAAACTATGGGGAACTAATGCAGGAATTTATTATTGAGATGTTATTCTGTGTGCATAACCAATGTGTTTTGACATTACCGTTATATGCAACTTCCTGAAAGGTCTGATGTCATCAAAGGATGTTGCTTCCACTGTCTCACCGGTTATTTTAGTTGCACACTGTACTGCAGTGTGGGACTACTGTATAATGTAGTGTAAACCACATGTCCAAATGGTAGTTCCACCTGCTGCTACAATAACAAACACCACTGATGTATTTTGTTCCAGTGAACACAAGCCATGCTGTTGAACATGCTGAAGGACAATAAAAACATGCTGTCTTTTTGTCACGGCACTAACGACATACACGAGTCCCCCGTTAACCGTATTTATGTGTGACATGTTATAAGCCGTGACTTTTAGCAACACTTTATTTCAATGTCAAATGATTTGGAAAATTACATAACATATGAATCACTTTCACATCTCATTTTATTTGGAACACAGTGCACTGGTCATTTTAAACCATCCATAAACAAGTATGGCCGACGGGCTTATGACACACAGATACACGACGTGTAAAATGTCAAAGAAGGAAACGCGTGATTCGAAACGATTTTTGATAACCTTTTTTCTTTTGTATTTTTATTTTTGTTAGAAGCACTGTGCTGAGCTGCAGTCTTCACCGACGGCTTGCAGGTCTATAATTAACCAGGGTCTAATCTAAGGTTGGATTTTGGTGGTGAGGCTCATGGAGAATCTCTCTTCCATTACTTTGAACCTACTGGCCTACCACACCTAAATGTTTGAAATTCTTTTAGACAGTGAAAGTGGCTGCGAAGAGCAGCACAAGCTAACTTTATAACTTTGGTTCGAGAGAACAAATAAGGCCTAAAAATGTTCTTTAACTGGATTTGTTTTTAGTAATGCTCCTTAGGAGTGAAACTGTTGGCCTCCATCAACTCACTTTATGAATGGGATCACAACAGCTCCCACTTCACAGATACAAACACACGACTGGCTTCCCCAGTCGAGAGTAAACAGAAGGAATTATTGAGTAAAGTGCTTAGCTTTATTTCGTTTTGCAAGCACTTTGGATCATCATCACACTTCTCTTGTGATTAGCACCAATGACAATGTCCACGCATCAACACACGCATGTAAAGAGAATGGTACCTCTTTGTAAAGTGCACAGGGTGCGTGCACACACACACAATCACACATACACATCAATACTGCACAGAAAACCACAGTGGCTGGGCCATGGAAAGGCGGATGTGCTTATGGTCTTGACAAATGGTACATGTTGAGGTGGGGGATGAGCCGTTGTACCCAAAATCTGTAAACCTCCCCACACATCATCCCCCTTACACCTGACCCGAGTTGTGCCGCTTGAGGCTTCAAGAAGGAGCCATCACGCCTGTGGTGTCTCCGCTGATGGGTGAGGGACAAAAGGTCAGGAGATTGGTGGGGGGGGGGGGTTCAGAGGTCACGGTCATGTCGAGCCCGGACGCCCTCTGGTCTGCAGACTGCTGAAGTGCGCCTCCCTCAGGACTCTGTTGATGTAGTCGTAGGAGACACTTCTCCCGTCGCCATGGAAACCATGCTGCAAGGAGCTGGTGGAGTCCTCCGGCTTTGGGCTGAGGGTGCGCTGGCTGATGCAGTTGTTCTGGCTGTGTATGCACGGCCTGGTGGTGGCCACTATTGCTCTCTCCGGACTGCTGATCCCGTTACTGCTGTCGCTGCTGGAAGACTGCAAGTACAGAACAGAGACAAATGACGAGCCTGTAAATAAAACATTCTGAGCTCTTTCTGAAAGTGGTGCATTACATATGCAATGCAGAGTCACGTGCATTAAAGTGCATGACGCCTAGTCGTTTGCTCTTATGACAGCATAGATCACCCGAGCAGGAAGCCTTACCCTTTTGTCACACAATCAGAGGAACAGTGTCTAAACTCCTGTCCGTGTGAGGCTTTAAAGATTAACTTGAAGATCAATTACCTCCGAGTCCAAATCTGAAAAGAGCAGGCACGGACCCCCTCCTGACCTCTTGGCCTGAGGTCTCAGCTGTTGGTCTTCCTCACTATCACAGCTACGGTGTCGCTTCCTGTGCAAAGCAGAAATGGAAAAAAAAAAAGAAAAAAAGCGAGAGATTGTGACGGAGATGATGCAGGGAGGGGGACAGAAAGAGTGAGGGAGACGGGGCGCAGGCAGGCGGAGTATCAGAAAGAGAGAACATGAAGAGGAACCAAAAATAGTAACACACACACACACACAGGCAGTTACATGAGCAGGCATGTGGCTCTCCCATTATAAGAACACAGTGATTAACATACCTTCACTGGGGTCTATATAAAGATATTGATTCAGTATTGGTGGACTGAATGGTGTAGGAGTTAAGTCTTGGATTTTGATTGCTGCAATATGTGATTTAGCCACGATGTGACACAATATCAACGTAATATTGTATTTAATAATGATCCTACATCAATCACACTATTAAAAAAAAAAGCCTCTTCCCGTTACCTGCTGTCAGTAAGCATTTCTCCAGTCTTGTTGGATGATCCTTTTTTTTTTTGGCAAAAAAAAAAAAAAAAAAAAAAAAAAGAAAGAAAAGAAAGGTTGACACTCCTTGTCAGCCGATGTCTTAATGTAAAAAGCTCCGGCGGTGTTACACCCCCACGACCATTTCACATCCACTCAGTATGACGAGCAGTCTTCTCATCTCATCTGGACGTCCGGGTTGTGTCCGTGAGCTTTCTCACAGGGAGCCGCACCAAAAAAAACAAAAAAAAAACAAAAACCCACCCAGCACCAACCTCAGCAGCGGGTTACTTCAGACCTGTCACTGCTCCAAGTCCAACGTCTCGGCGGAGGAGGAGAAGGAGAAGGAGAAGGAGGAGGGAGGAGGGAGGAGGACAACCTGCTACTGGACGTCTGGCGGCTAACAAAGCTAACTTGCTACGTATTCTCGTCTACGCGGTGAAATCTCAGGGAACTCCCGACATGACAGCGAAGGAGAGAGAAAGAGCCGGCTAGTGGCTGCTGCTCCTGCTGCTGCTGCTCCTCCTGCTCCTCGCTGCTCCTCGCCGTCCTCAAACAGCTGCTGGTCGAAGCTAACTACTTTAGCAGACGGCTGCTCGCTGCGCCGCTAACGGAAAGTTCTTCCGCTTTCGTATTCCGTTCACTCGCCGTTGATTGTTTCGAGCTGTCGCCTGAACTTTGACAGCAGTCAAGTAGAAAAGGTCGACTTTTGAGATAAATCTGATTTGGTTTTTGTTTTTTTTGAATGCTGTCCCGAGGTAAATTTAAAACAGGGGAGGAGAGGGGTGGGGGGGGAGGAGGAGGAGGAGGAGGAGGTGGCTCTCCGGAGCCGCACGGTGTTTACCGCAAACAGCGGGCTCGTCTGCGCGAGTCGTCCGGAGCGAAGAGCTCCACCCCTCTGTTTTCATGACGTCATTACAGACGGCTTCCGGTGTCAACATCAAATGGTGAACGACTTGTTTGTTTGGCTCGTGGGTTGTTTTTTTTTGTTTTTGTTTTTGTCTAGTTTTTTTTTTTTTAAAAGCCTTTTTTGCGTTTTAGTGCGCTGTTTAATTTGGTCGTAAAAACAGAGGTCGCGTGAGGGTGCGCTCACCGGAGTTTTGACATTTTACAAAGTGTTTTATCAAGTCGTTTTAAATAGCGTTAAGATCATGTTTTATGCTGAGACACACCTGCCGTGTCTGTGATACGTGGTGCAGGCAGGTTTTTACATCTAGCTGACGTAACACGATTTACAAATTCACGTGTGAGAATTAATAGGTTTGCCCTCTTGAGTAAGCAAGACTGTTATGTATAACTTCATTGTGCTGTAATCTAAAAAAAATGTATAAACTTTATACATTTCTATATCACAAACAGCGTGTCTGTCGTCAGACATTTTCTGTTACGTTCACTGTCCAGTGAAGGAAAGTAACTCAGTACATTTAGTGTTCTTAAGTACAATTTTGAGGTACTTGTACTTTGAATATTTCCATTTTAAACCACTACACACTTCCATTTCAATTCAGAAGGAAATATTGTACCGTCTATTCCTCCATATTTATCTGATGGATGCTTTTCTGATAAAGATTTAACACAATGGATAATGTAAGAAGCTTTAAAAGTACGACACATTGTTAAAGATTCAACCAGTGGATATAAAGACCTTTTTGTCTTCTGACATCTTTCAAAAATCTGTGTAGTCAGTGTCACATTTCAGATGTCTAAGAGTTGTCAACAGCTCTACCAAACTCCTCACGTGGTTTCATGTCAATAACTTCAAATGATCCAACATCTCACAAAGAATCAAAGATTTGAGAAAACTACAAAAAAAAAACTGAAAACCTCTCTTCTTTCCTCTCCCAGTAGTCAACTGACGGCCCCTCAGATTTATCTGCTGTCCCTGTAAACAAAACGGGATATAAAGAAGTTCAAACTGGCTCCACCTGCAGCAGTTACAACAGTAACGTGCTGCGTACACACTGATGCTTCAATTTGAATAAACTAATGATGTCATATACAGTATAAGAATAGATCAATCAGAGGGACCACGCTAGTAATGTTTATACTTGCCGCTAATATTTCTGTACTCTTGCTTAAGAGTAGGATTTTTTTAAGCAAGACTTTTACTTGTAATGGAGTATTTGTACACTGCTGTATTGGTACTTAAGTAAATGCTCTGAGTACTTCCTCAAACAGCGACCTCCTATTTAGCTGCTATGAAGCCAAACACACATATTTTCGACATGGCTGCATATAAATATAACCAGGACATATTTGAATCCTTGGAATCACATTATATATTGTTACAGCTCCTTTAAGTTCGTATGTTTCTGTTAAGTTTAAGGTACAGAATGGGGCAAGGATCTTCATCTGTCACCATGTTAAAGCAGTATATTCTCTCCTGCAGATGAAGGTGATCCAGCACACAGCAGAGACGCTCCACACAGCTTTGGTCTCTAATTCTCAGGACTTGGCTAACGTTTACAAAAAATACACAAAAGAGGAAAGGCGTCTTCTGGAGGAAGGAATCCACGCACGGCAGCCAGGTTCCCTTTTCCAATCCATCACCGTGCACTCAGACTCAGACTGGATCCCCGCCCACCCTGAGGAGCCTCAAGACTTCGAGAGCTTCTACCGAGACCCTTACCGCAAGACCCCCGATGCAAGCCACAATACTATTTATATTCAAACCATAGGTGCGTATGTTTAGAGGGATTTAGAGCCTCTGTTTTCTTCAGTTGTTGTAGTGTGTGGGGGTGGGGGTGGGGGGGGGGGGGGGGGTTTGGCCCCAGGAAGCAAGACATGAAACAAACTATATTCAAACTCAGTTGTGGTCTTTCCAAATGGTTGGGGCATGTGCAGTGTGTTATACACTTGTTTATGGATTCCCAAGGGCAGCATGTCACATGCTTGCTTGGCCTTAACTCTACAACATCTTTGTTTTAGGTTCATTTGGAGAGGTGGGGGCCCAGACAGACCAGTATGTGGAGTGGCTCAGAGAATACTGCCAGGCCTTCTTTCATGGGCTTTCTGTCAAGCTGCTGCCAGCAGTTACTGTATCTGAAACAGGATGCTCTTTCAGAGTTAACAGTGACTCACACAACCTTCAGATTCTCACAGGTAACTCAGGAATTTTGCTATTTTTATCCAAGTCCTGCGCTCATTGTGTTGTTCTCGGACAGTTCAAAATTGAAATGCAGTGGTGATGAAGGTAAAAATGCGGCAATCTCTGTCTGGACTGACCTGTCGTCATTGTTATCATTGTTTCTCCATATTTCTCTGAAGGTGACCTGCTACAATTTCTGGGCAACAAGAAACCAAAAGATGCTTTTTGTATCGTTGGAATCACAATGATTGACCTCTACCCCAAAGACTCCTGGAACTTCGTCTTTGGACAGGCTTCTCTCAGTATGGGTGAGGATTTACTAAAAATAAATTACTGAATTAATGTAAAGGAAATATAGCTTTCTCCATGAGCTGTGGGGAACAGAATCACGAAAAATATCTCAATCAGTAAATTGTAGGAATAATATGTCAAAGTCAATCATATACACTGCTTCTGATGATGTTATGTGACTAAGTAGCCACTAGATGGTGCTAAAGTGGAATACATTACAATATAGAAGGAAGTTTATTACTCATGTCCTTACAGTTTCTTCTTAAATGTGTACAGGGATGGGTGTTTTCAGCTTTGCCAGGTATGATGACAACTTCTACACCAGAAGTTATGCTGGGAGGCTGAAGAAACGGCTTGAGCCAAAACGGGGGGATTATTCTGTGTTTGAGGGCTATTACACTCCTCCCATCACCGGCACTCTGCTGCTTCGATCCTGCAAGGTTATTACAAAACTCCTCCACTCACTCAGTGTTGTTATTGTGGAGCCTTTAGTGGCCTTCTAAAGGTCATCCATCCCTCCACTGTTATCAGTACTGCTGATTAAAGCACTTCACTTTACATGTATGTGCTTGTTTTTATTGTGTACTGTAATGCACAATATTTCTTTCCAGACTATGACCCATGAGATTGGCCATATGTTTGGAATAAGGCATTGCCAGTGGTTGAACTGTGTCATGCAGGGCTCCAACCACCTCGAGGAGTCTGATCGCAGGCCTTTGGATTTCTGTCCCATCTGCCTTCACAAACTACACGTCTCAGTCGGCTTCAAAATAGCTGATCGATACGAGGTAAAAAAAAATAATCCTGATTGTGATGGTTATCCCATTTCCTTGATTTGTATATGGATTTTTGTTTGAATTTTTTTTTTATATAGTAAACAGTGTCTTACTGTGCAGTTTCTATTTGTCATGACAAAATCAACATAATCGACCTTTTTCACAGGAGATATTTTGGCCCTTTATTGCAGGAGAAGCAAAGTTGTAACAACTAACATTTAGAATATCTCTGTTTCAATAAAATATCCCAGGAAGCGTCTCCAGTTTGCCTACATGTACTATAATAATCGTGCATTCAGGCTGCAGGGAAATCATGCAACATGGCCGCCCCAGAAATCTGCTCTATCTCTGCTGTCAGAACACAAGAGAGCGTCAGACAACCTCGTCGTCATCCATAAAAAACAACACAAGGAGGAAATGGAGCTCAATATTATTTGAAACACTGTATTCCTACACAGTTTGATATACTGCTGCCTTTAACATTTCACAAAGGCAGGAAACTAGGTAGGATAGACCAACCAAGTCTATTTCCAGAGGGAGTATATGTCTTCCTCTAACCACAAACACTGCCATGTCCAGTGATGTCAAACTCACTTCAAAGAGCTCTCAAAATCCTCCCACTTTCCTTAGTGGGATATTCCCAGTTAGACTGGTGTTCAGGTGTATTTTCCCACTTAGAAGTCAAAACTTCCCCACTTCTTAGTTGCTCAAGAATGCATCATAAACCCTAAACCCGATTCACCTCAATAGAAATGCTCGTTATCATATTATGAATTACACCTGTGCTTTTCTTGCTTTCTCATGTCAAAGTGTCCGCTCTGAATAAAGCAGACAAATAAAGACAACACCACCAAGACATTCTTTAGAAGAAGGTCAGCATCGTTAGACTAACAAGCTTCAGCTGATTCCTTTCTACTGACTAGATTGAATACAGACCTAAAAGTACAGCAGACACACACTAGTCATGATGCAGTCGGTACTAGGATAGCACAAGTTCATTTGGGTACTCACTTACTCGGCGCTGGGTCATGAGTTCATACCATGCATCACATGTCAAAGTAATCCCGATTATTTAAACCCACTTTCTAGTGACATGCGCGCAATGCACGAGAATGTTCTCAGCTTCCTGTCATGCCAGAGTCCACAGAGAGTCTTTAAAACAGACAGAACTGTAATCTCACTGTGCTGAGCCAGTAGAGGCTGAGACATATTTCACGCAGGCAGTTTCACAATGACAGCTTGAATATTATATTCATTTCACTTCCAGTGAACATATGAACCTTTTTATTTGAATTTCTCTTGGTTTGCACATTAGTGATGCTTGTTACTATGGCGACTTCATTTCAATGAAGTCATTTGTTATGACATTGTTTACCAGTAGACGTCTTGTCACAAGATGATAGTAAAACTTCAATAATGTAAAAATCATCCACATAGTTTGGAAATACTTCATGGTGAAATTACACCTCAGTAGAAGGAGCTGCCCTTCAATGTGATAAATTAAGTCTAAAGAATAGGAGCAGTTTTATGAGATTTCTTCCCATACCAAAAGATCAGTTTACCAGTTTGGTTTGTTTTGTACTTCTTTTTTTAAGTCAGTGTTTATCTGTGTGTAACAGGCCTTGCTGCATTGGATGGAAGAGGATCAGAGTGACCCATCAGGACCAGAGAAAGCCTCTGGCTGTCGGACTGCATTTCACTTCCCCAAACCCACTGAAGCCTTTCATACATCCAAACTGTGGCTCCGCAGGTGTTTGGACACACTGTATAAAAGGTGAACTAACGTACTGTCCCATAAATCTGGACAATGGAAAAGGATTGGGAGGTCAAAAGGCTTAAGGTTACATAAGGTTTTCTCTTTTTAACATTTCTGTGGCTATTTGGTTAAAGCAGAATCTTAATTTTGGTATATTAATAGCCAATTTTAAAATGGCCACTGGAGCCACTCATGGTTTGTTTAGGAGGTATTGTCTACCAACAGTACAATATCTTGAAGTTGAGGCACCTATGCATTGAATTGTGTTGATTGAAACTTAATGATGACACACTTTGGGAACCTGTATTTGCATACCAAATGTAAGGTTCAGTTTAGCATTATTTTTCTTATGCGAATCAAATTAAACATGCATTATGTACATAGAATATTCTGTAAACATGAAAGGGGTAGGACACTTCTCTTATTCCAACTAATTCACCTTTTACCTTTCTGTTGGCATTTCTATGAGGTTATTTATTTAACAGTTGTCACATTGTTTATTTGCAGTGAATGATGTAACAAATACATGAGCACTTGAAACATTTGCTTAATGGTCAAAGTTTATAAAAAAATAAACAATTACATATAATTAAGGTTCAAATCACATTGTTATTTTATTGTTATTGAACACATTTTCATTACAAAAATAGTTTCTACATCCCGTATTACATAACAGTGCATTGCCACCTTTGTGACAGTTTGATTAAATATAAACCCCTTTAATGACATACTCCTGAGCTTCATGTAGTTCCTATAACAAATGTTACAGAATCTGTGCAACTTATTGTTCTCGCAGCTACATTTGCCTCACAGTTTAACTGGCTATTATTATAGTATTGCTCACCAGCAGGTAATTGCTTGATCACGTTTCAGTGTTAAGTCTCCATTTTGAAATACCTAAAACTATGGCAACTCCATTAACACTTCATCACTCATCATTCATTTTGAACAGGTTCATTCATGCCTTCTAGCCGCATCTCCCGTCATTGTCCATTAAAGCAATAGCGTACATATTCAAGAATAATTTAAAGGTACCCTCATTTTAATCTTACTAATGTTGACTTTGGTAAAAACACAGTTTGGTATGTCAGGTAATTGAGGCACGGTTGCTCCATACATATTGGGATCTAAACATTCTCCAGATTGCTCTTGGATCAACAATGGCAGATCTTAAGCACTTCGTGTTAGTCTCGCTCATCACTGTGTTCATGTTACCGCAGCAATCCACCTGCAGTAGTGTTTACCTTTTACCTTCACATGGATTTACCCTTTTCTGACCCTTATATTCTGCTATATTATATTATATATTGCTCAAGCAAACCGTCTAACCTCGTCAACTTCTCTCGGGGCCCCCGCCTGGTTGTTGTCAGAGTTGTCACCTGATTCAGAGGAATTGTTCGGACTGTTAGTTCTGTTGTCTAGTTTATGCTCTCCACTCTGTTCCTGGCTGGCTTCTGTCCTTTCATGACCTTCTTCAGAGTGTTTCAAGTTTCTCTTTCTGCAAAGTAATCCTCTTTTAGCCGGTTTTACCAACCCCAAGAAGACGGCACTCAGTCCCATGCCGGCTGCACAGGAGCAGAAAGCTGCTCCGTAGTTCTGAGTTATATCCACGAGCACACCTGAGAATAGAGGAAGGACAGAAATCAAAGGAAGCATCAGGCAGCAAGTTCAGTACACTCATCTTCGTGAGTATCACTTAGCACGTGAAAACAGTAGTAAGATGTTTTCTGTGGCTCTAAAGGGGGATGTGCATATAGTGATGTAATCTAAGTTTGGGTTTGTGGAGAGCACTTCCTGTCTTTTTTATTAATCCTGTCATTCGGGGTGTTAGGGCTAAATTTCTTTCCCAGTCCACCTCTGGTGCTCCATAACAACCAATTGCTGTATTCAGTTTGAGTGCATGTGTATCCCAGAGGATTATTGACAGCTGTTTATGTGGCTTGTGATATGAAGTCATCATATTTTGAGAATTTCCTTTGTTTTGTCACGTTTGAACATTACTCCCATCTAGTGGATTTTAAGATCTATGGCAATTAATGAGCCAAATGCCCAATCTCAAAATGTAAACAAAAGTGAAAAGTAATTAATGCATCTGCCACAAAATGTCATGGGTTTTTCGTTGGCCCATGCTACAACCTCCAACCAAGTTTCATGTAAATCTGGCCGGTAGTTTTGCTGTAATTCTACTGACAAATAGACAAACTGACACACAAACACACAAACCAACCAAACCTCCATGGCAGAGGTTAAAACATCAAAATGCAGGATTTTCATTACCAGTGTAACCAAATTTAGATTTTGCTCATCCCAAGAAAATGCATTATTTTGTGATCAGAAGATAAAAGCAATAGTAAAATTGTATTCTAGGAAGTCATTTGTAGAAAATGTGACTTTAAAAAACGCCCCTCTTACCTCCAAGTGGCGGTCCAGCCAGCCCGGCAAAGCTCTGGATGAACACATAGACACCAGCAGCTGAAGACATCCTTTCTATGCCCACCACATCATCCTCAGCCAGCATGGGGATGTGGGTGCATGCCAGCGTTCCCATAAAGAACCCATACAAAGCGCAGCACACAGCGAGGCCATAAAACTCTGTAACCAAAGTAAATCCCACCAGATCTGCAGTCATTGCAATTACACATGCCAGAAGCACGAGGAGCTTCTTCTTCCTGAGCTGCTTCCTCATCAGGATCCACCCAATGAAGAATCGGCCTAAGATTTCCGCTACAGCCATGATGGAAAGCATGTAGGTGGCGCGGCCCCGTTCGACGCCTCGACTTACACTGAGCTCAATGATGTAGAGTGGAGGAGCGAAGAAGCCCAGCGTGGCAAACAGTCCAAACAGAGAGTACAAAATGAATCTGCAGTCTCTGAGGATGGAGAAGTCTAGGAGTCTAGAATTCTTTGAAGATGGCTTTTCATCACCTGATTCGTCACCTTTCATCCCTTGTTTGCCTGCCTCTCTATCCGTTCTGCCCTCTGTTTTTGATTTTTTAATCTGTCCCTTACTGTTTTCCACAGATATTTGTTCTGTCTCTAAACTTGCTTCTTTGCGCGGGAAAGTATTCTCCTCAGGGTTGCTGCTGTCGGGGTACCTTAGCGAATCGACACCAGAGTCCCCGGTGCTGACAGAGCCTGTGGTGAGCTCATTATCTATGGCCTCTCCCTTCTCTTGTATACTGAGGGCTTCCAGTTCTTTAGGGGATGATGTGTCAGTCTCTGTCTTGGGACTTCCTCTGGGTTCAATAATGATTGGTCGAAGCAGCACACCGCAGACGATGATGATGCTTTGCAAAGCTCCAATCGTTGTCATGGTACGTCGCCAGCCAACATGGTCCCTTAATGCCGAATAGGCTAGGAGGCAAAAAGGGGCATTCAGTTAGAGTTCTTCAATAAAGCTGCAAAAGTATTATTACATTCGCAATGTTCAAGATCTGATTTGTATATAGGCTGCTATGGAAATCAATATTAAAAGGAAAATGTGCACAGGACCTTGATGTCAACAAAAACAAACAAACACTACAAGACCTAGAACAACAGTGTTTTCTGTGGCTCTTGGCTTAAGGCCATTGATTCCCACACAATCTGTTCTTCTTTCAAAACAGGTGGTGTTTTTGTTGGGGACCATTTTCAGAGAGTATTTCTGGCAGCAGGATGGCGTACAATGCTCCTATTCATGTAAAGGAAAAAAACATGTCACCAAGTGCAACAATGTGGCTCACTGATGTGTTTTTATTTGGGGTTTTTTCAGAACTATACTGAGAATATTTATCAGTAGGATCAATTCATTGCTGGATTTAGCCTTTTCTTGGTAACTGTTGACAGTCAGAAAAGTATAGAAGCGTATCCTTTAAAATGTTCCCAGTATCTCCCAGATTTGTAAGTAATTTATTTCCCGTCACTAAATAATTCATACAAACTTCAGAACCAAAACAATTCATCCCATGTTTTTTCCCTTTGCTCACACTTGTCTTGTCCAACTGTAGCCATGAGTAGAAGTTCTTCCACTCACCTGGTCCCAAGGCAAACATCGACAAAGACTCTCCAATAGAAGCCACAGATATGACCAAAGATCTTCGACAGTTAAAGTACTGAGAAAGGATGGTCAAAGTGGGCAAGAAGGTCAGACTGTAGCCCAGACCTGCATAGTTGAAGAGATACGCACATTTTTTTTTTTTACCTGAAGACAATGCCGAAGAACAAATTCCAAGAATTATGGCATTGTGTGAAGTTTAAAGTGGTAGATGAAGGAAGCGGTAGCCAAATTAATACCTGCAACTAATCCATAGGTGATGTATATTTGGTTGATGGAGTTGGTAAAGCTGGTGGCAATGGTACCTGAGGAAATCAGTAATCCTCCAATCATGACAACAACTTGGAAACCAAAGCGGCTAGTCATCACGGAGGAGAGAGGACCTGAGGATTCACAGTGGACAACTGAACTGTCTCGTAACTTCATCGTCATTTGATGTCGTCTCAATGATTTTTTTCCACGGTTGCCGGTACTTAACCACAACAGCTGTACGTACCATTGAAGGTCATGACAAATATGCAGATGGAAACAATCCAGGAGACCCGACTGTTGGTCTCTCCAAACTCCTCCATCAGGTCCTGCAGGAAGATGCCAAAGCTCTTAATGGTGCCATAGGTGAAAACCTCCACCAAGAAAAAGGCCACAGCGACCACCCAACCCCAGCCTCCATCAGGGGCTTCTGGATACACATTGGGGCCCAAGAATCGTGGTCCCTTGATTCTGCACAGTGCCATGCCCTGTAAAGACAAACAGCAGTTTTAGTGGCAGGATGAAAAAAGATTTTGAGCTCCTCCTCTTATGTTAGAGGTGGTAAATCTGCTCCTATTGTCTTCAGGTCAGCTGACTTGATAACTGCTGGCTTACCAGTAGGATGCTGATCTGATCTTACTCCCTCTCTTATATCCCTCTTTCTCAAGCTGCTTCCCTTTTAAATAAAGTGGTTCTGTGCACCCTTACTGGATAATGTAGACATACTGTAAGTGTGCTGGAACCAGAGATGGTCAGGAGAAAAACATAGCCTCTCTCAGCACAAGGATAGAGCAAATCAAACATGAATGCAGCTGGGTGGAAAACTGTGTAAAATGTTTTGAGCATTTTACACATCAGTGACTAATGCAGCTTCAGGAGTAAATCTACAACATATTAATTAAACGTTTGGCCCCAATTCTAGGTAACCTGAGCATTGAGATGGGATATATTGAGGGTTATGGGAGTAAATGTTACACATTTTATTTAGAGTATTTCATCCCTTTTGCTTTACAGTCTTTTTAGGCAAGAGAAGAGAATACCTATCCCCCTTTGTGACTTCACTTTATTCATCTTCAGCATATCTGATATTAACTTGAACATAACATTCAAATAACGGATAAAAGACAAATGCAAAACTCAGTCCAATATGTTGTGGTCTTTGTTACGGAATACATCCTCGTTGAAATCCTGGTGCAGACCACGGTACCTTTATTACCAACCATGGTGATGTAAAAACATGTCTTTAACCTGGTTTGCACTCTTTTCTATTTGCATTACGGTTTGGGGCAATGGCTTTTCATTTCTGCCTTCCTCTGAATACATGATTTCTTCTGGGTTTCCCAGGTGGCTAAGTGTACTGTATCATTCATAATCTGCACTGTATTTTGTTGGCTCTCATAATTCTCCAGATGTAAAAACCTGTTTTGTAATTTTTACCCCCAGTTTTTGTAAAACTAAACATTAGGAGCTTTCATAAAATGTACTGCTATGTTTAGCAAAATATAAACTCATTTTTCCAACTACCAACTTCACATATTATGCGCTAAACACTTCTGCTACAACAATTGCGGTTAAAGTTTAGATTAACACAACTACTCTGTATGGTATGTTGTGATTTGTTTCACACATTATTACATTATTCTTTGAAGCAAGTGAACATGAATGGTAAATGGTGGCGCAGACCAGGAAAATAGAAGTTTGTCATCATGCACACCTTTATTAATACACATGCACAAACAGAACACCTGTCACAGACAAATGCCCACACACAACGAGTCATTTCTGTGCCAACACATTTTGATTACCAGTTACACCTGTTCACAGTTTAATCCCGTTGGATCAGTCGGATTAAGACAAAGACGGGTGTGATTGCACTTCGATGCAATAACTCATGTTAAAAAAAAATTCTACACTTAAACAAAACTTGTAAGCACATTAATAGATATCTTGGCACATATACATTAGGATGTTTATTATTTTTAATAGAACAGAACAAAAAGATACTTCATCAGTTGACATAGAGGGATATGATACAATATTTTCCTTATATATAAAATTGGATAAACATCAAAATGTATGTAAGTATTTACACACAGGTAATTTTATTATGTACATTTTTAAGGTCAAGATCATTTTAAATATACACAAACACAAATAATAATGCTCTACATCTGTGACAGGATTATTTCATTACCTAGACAACTGATTTGATAGAGTCGATTTACTTTCTCAAGTTTACCCAAATAGCCTACAAAGAACAGTGGTGCCACAATGATCCTTAGATTAGATTAGATTTGACTTTATTGATCTCACAGTGGGGAAATTTACTCGTCACAGCAGTATAGAGAAAGATAAAAAAAAAAAACAAGTGCACACAATAAAGTTAAAATATTTTTTTTTAAGTATTTTTTCATAACTATATACACATGTGGTCCCGCTAAATGACATTTGATACCACTTCCTTCTGTTCACTGCCGGTTTAACCTCCACTACGCACACGACACGTAAGCACGCTACTTATGTAACACGTGTGTTGTTTTGTCCGGTTAAGCAATTATTTTTGATTAATTACTTGTTTTTAAAGTGAACAATTTGTTATTCTGTATTTATTTTTATTTTTTTTTCTTCAAGAAAGATGGCAGTGGGTTGTTGACAAGAAGCAGCCATATGGTCGTTCCTCGTGCGGCTGACGCAAACGCACGTTCAGTCCAGCGACAGGTCGGTGAACAGCGGTGTAACCCCTGATCAACTGCTCATGGACAAAATCTGAAACAACTTGTGTGTCGCCTGTTTCGGGGAAATATTGAACTCGAGGCGTGTCTTGCCACGCCGGTCTCACTAAAGCAATACTTCTGTCTCACCTGTGAGTTGCTCGTCCCTCGCGGAAGTAATTCGTCCTTCGCTCTCTTCGTTTGTAATCCCGCAAATGCCGCGCGCTGCTTCAGTGGACAACTAAACTGTCCGAGTTATACACGTCCATTAATACTGCCATTTGTCCACACACACACACACACACACACACACACACACACACACTGTCGGGCTCTGTCTGATTCAAGTTCACATTCATTCATGAATAGGCACGAGATCTGGTTGCGGCTAGTTATTCCATGTGTTCGTCTGTACACCCACACACGCGCACGCACACACACACACACACACACACACACAAACTAGGGGTGCAAAATTATGGCTGGTGCCTGAGAACTTAGAGAAATAGTTTGTGTTGCTTCAGACTAACATGTGAGTAAATTACATAACAATTTAATAAAAAATAAAAAAAATTCATCAGTCACAAAACGTTGTCTATTTTTTTTTTACCAAAAGTTGTCCCTTTTCATATTTGTAATATCTGTCGTTTACTCGAATCAAAGACTTCACACTGTTTGCCAGCACAATTCCCATTATTCAGTGTGACTGATTGTCCTTCCTTCTGCAGCGGCAGAGGTACTTTTGTGTTTACCGTTCACCACTTTCTTGACTGTCCAACCCCTCCCATAAACTCTTGATTGCTGTAAAATATCAACTTTCACTATAATTCTCAACCGTAGCTGCCGACATCATTACAGCATATATTATATTTATTTGTGTCTTGGAGATTTACAACTATAACAGGATATACTGGTGTAACGAGGAAGGAAGGTGATCATTTTGATTTTATCACCGTCGCTATGTTTACATGCCCACAAGAACCCAGGTTATTTGGTGGAATTGGGTCGTGCAGTTGTTAACACTGTCGCGTCTTGGCTTGAACCTGCTGGTTGACTGAGGCCTTTCTGTGTGGAGTTTGCATGTTCCCCCTGTATTTCTGTGGGTTTTCTGGGTGCTTGGACGGTTCCCCCTTTCATTGTTATGTATATATTTATCATTATACCTTTAAAAGTTGGTGACTTTTGCATTGCATCCAGTACATAGTATATATATTTATATTTACAATGTGTTTGTATGCTCTGCTGCTCATGTTGTAGGGAAACCCTTTGTTTGTTGTGTGACCCTTTGCAGATTTTGATCCACAATGGCAGAGGTTTCTACCCTGCTGTTTCTGTCTGGGATGCTGCTATGTGGGCTGCTACTCCACAAAGTGTCCAAATGTGGAGCCGGAGTGGATAAGAAGCCCAATTTCATCATCATACTGGCAGACGATATAGGTTGGGGAGACCTGGATGCTAACCAGCCTGAAGGGAAGACAAACAACACACCTTACCTCAACCTGATGGCACAGCAAGGACTCAGGTTGAGGATTTAAATAATCTTATACCTTATTATTAGCAAAGTCTCGAGGTGATTTACATGATATTGCATGAGTTTGAGTGACAGGATATATTCCTCCTGTTATTTCTTCATATACAGTGAAGGAAATAATTATTTGATCCTTTGCCGATTTTGTAAGTTTGGCCGCTGACAAAGAAATGAACAGTCTATAATTGTAAATAATTGTTTATTTTAACAGTGAGAGACAGAATATAAAAATAAATAAATACAGAAAATCACATTATAGTTATAAATTGATTTGCATTTGATTGTGTTAAATAAGTATTTGATACCCTACCAACCAGCAAGAATTCTGGCTCCCACAGACCGGTTAGATTAGTCCTCTCACTTTAAGAAAGTACGCAGAATCCCAACTCATTACCTGTATAAAAGACACCTTTCTCAACTCATTACCTGTATAAAAGGCACCTGTCTCAACTCATTACCTGTATAAAAGACACCTGTCCACAGACTCAATCAATCAGATTCCAACCGCTCCACCATGGAAAAGACCAAAGAGCTGTCTAAGGACGTCAGGGACAAGATTGTAGACCTGCACAAGGCTGGAATGGGCTACAAGACCATCGGCAAGCAGCTCGGTGAGAAGGAGACACCTGTTGGTGCGATTATTCAAAAATAGAAGAAACACAAAATGACCATCAATCGCCCTCGGTCTGGGGCTCCACGCAAGATCTCACCTCGTGGGGTATCGATAACCATGAGAAAGGTGATGGATCAGCCCAGAACTACACGGGAGGAACTTGTTAATGATCTCAAGACAGCCGGGACCACAGTCACCAAGAAAACCATCAGTAACACACGACGCCGTAATGGATTAAAATCCTGCAGCTCAAGAAGGCACATTTACAGGCCCGTCTGAAGTTTGCCAATGAACACCTGAATGATTCAGAGAAGGCTTGGGAGAAGGTGATGTGGTCAGATGAGACCAAAATCAAGCTCTTTGGCATCAGCTCGACTCGCCGTGTTTGGAGGAAGAGAAATGCTGACTATAATAACCCCGAGAACACCGTCCCCACCGTCAAGCCTGGAGGTGGAAACATTATGCTTTGGGGGTGTTTCTCTGCTAAGGGAACAGGACGACTTCACCGCATCGAGGGGAGGATGGACGGGGCCACGTACTGTGAAATCTTGGGCGACAACCTCCTCCCCTCAGCCAGGACACTGAAAATGGATCGTGGACCGGTCTTCCAGCACGACAATGACCCAAAACATACGGCCAAGGCAACAAAGGAGCGGCTCAAGAAGAAGCACATTCAGGTCATGGAGTGGCCGAGCCGGTCTCTGGACCTTAATCCCGTAGAAAATCTGTGGAGGGAGCTGAAGCTTCGAGTTGCCAAGCGACAACCTCGAAACCTGAAGGATTTAGAGGATCTGCAAAGAGGAGTGGACCAAAATCCCTCCTGAGATGTGTTCAAACCTGGTGAACAACTACAAGAGACGTCTGACCTATGCGCTTGCCAACCACGGTTTCTCCACCGAGTCATGTTTTTCTAGGGGATCAAATACTTATTTCAAACAATCAAATGCAAATCAATTTATAACTTTTATATGATGTGATTTTCTGGATTTTTTTTTTTTTTAAATATTTTTTTAGATTCTGTCTCTAACTTAAAATAAACCTACCATTACAATTATGGACCGTTCATTTCTTTGTCAGTGGGCAAACTTACAAAATCGACAAGGGATCAAATAATTATTTCCTTCACTGTAAGTGGTGTTCTTTTTTCCAGACTGACGGACTTCCACTCCCCAGCCTCAACGTGCTCTCCGTCCCGTGCTGCTCTCCTGACAGGCCGGTATGGCTTAAGAAATGGGGTGACTCATAACTTTGCGGTGGACTCTGTGGCCGGTCTGCCTCTGTCTGAAGTCACCTTGCCTCTGCTTCTACAGAGGGCAGGATATTACACAGCCTTGATCGGGAAATGGCATCTGGGACACCATGGACCGTACAGTCCGACTAACAGAGGTGAGCTTGAAATGTAACCCCCGGATCTGTCAAGCTAGACCCAGCTGAACATTGCAGTCTTGGATCAGGTGGGAGTTTTTCAAAAAGGTTTAGATTTTTTTGCTTCTGTCAACCTACAGTACAGATAATCAACCTTTTTTTTTATATGTACTGGTGAGATTAAAAAGTTAAAACTCTGTCTGAAACCTCAGTAAACCCTGTGAGGAAAGGGGCCTCCAACGGCTGCAAGGATATAGAATAATTAATTTAGGCGCGAGATACATCTAAGAATGAAGGGAATTTAGATTATATATGCACTAGTAACAAATCCAAAATATGAAACTGTTAAATGTCCAGGGTTAAGTAGTTTCAAAATAGTTGCAATACTACCAGTGGCAGAAGAATCCCTGAAACCCAAATGTACAGGCATTTATTTAACCAGGTTTTAAACATTATTAAAATGTATTTGCAAATGTCACACAAATTAATGAAATATGAGCTAACAGACACTTTTCTATTGCACAGTACTGTGTCTGTCCAGTTCAGCGTTACGGTCTCAGTCAGACTTTCTAGACCTTTCCAGCCACATCGGCGTCACTGCAGAGAACAGACCGAACAGGGTCACTGATCCCAGATTCTCTCCAGATGTGTCCTGCGAGATGTCAAACTTGCACCTGACTCCCCTTCTTCAGTCTCTACTCTCTCCCCCAAACCTACACATTAACATCTTATAGTCATTGTACAGTAGAACCATTTTACTTGTCGAGCTTCCCTCCAAAGTTGTGCCTCGTGTTCAGGCAATTTTTCCTTCATATGCAGCATTGAGGATGTTCAGGTACTGCAGTGAAAAAAGGCTCAAAGCCCTTGTTCACCACGCCAGGGTGAGAGGGTCGCTGCAGTTGTAACTCTAAGGGCAGAGGGTGCACTGAGATGCGTGGACCTTGTTTTCACTGCGTGATCATACAGCAAGGACTTTTAGAAGCGGCATTGCAGTGCAGCTTTAGGTGCTTTTTAATGGGTATGTTGTGTTTGGGAGATGAGACTTTCAGTTTCTTTGTCTCTTTGACAGGTTTTGACTACTACTTGGGTGTTCCCTACAGTAATGACATGGGCTGTACCGACATACCAGGATATGATCTCCCAGAGTGCCTCCCATGTGACTCGTCTGGACCTCTGATCAGGTGTGGCTCAATGGCTCCTAAAGTAAGCCTCTCAGGCCATAATGAAAGTTTTAAGTATAAGATGTATAGAGTAAGACTGAGTACATGACATTGTTAAGAGACGTCCAAAATTTTTATTTGTATTATAGAAATACAAAAAGTAATGGTTGTAAGTACAGCAAATGAAATCAACAGAAAGTAGGTGATATTTATAAGAAGCTGAAACAAAGTTTCAGTCAGTGTATTTACCTCTGAAGCCTGGTGTTTGCATTATATATTTTAAAAGAAACTGAAAGACTTTGTAGTTGTTTTCTTGGCTTTACAAGGTGATGCAAAAGTAAACGGTCCCATTTAACCCGTCCCCACAACATCATGACCAATCACAGGCAGTGTGTCCCTTCCGGCTGATCCAATCTAGCACCACTATTAACGCTGCCACCAATGGCCGAATATGTATACATGCATAATATGTAAGCAAGGCGTATCACCTTGCTTACAGTGTCGTGACATTGAATCGTAACCCCGGAATCTTGATACGTATGTCAAGATCCTTGCCAATACACAACCCTAGTAATGTTATCAACTGCTAATTCTCTTTGATCAGATCTCAACCTGCCTCCGACAACACCCTCTTTAATTTCTAACCCTGTAACCGCTTGGCATAAACACAAACACTCACACAACATTTACTATGTTATAATGCTCTGTTTTAATGTCGTAGATTGAAGAGGAGCGCGCATGGAGGTTGTTATACCAACGTGGGCCTTCCTCTGATGGAAAACAGCAGTATTGTGGAGCAGCCGCTTGACCTGTGGACACTGACAGAGCAATACAAATCTGCTGCACTCCAGATTATACACAACGCAAGGTACAACACATCTGCAAGGATACACAAAGAATAACTTGTGTGTTAAACGATTTCTACTACATTATGTGACAGATTTAGAGCTGACAGAACCCTGTGGACGTGCACGTCTCGGGCTTAGTCATGATTCATATGATTACACTGTAAACCACTATATTGCAAGAATTAAATTACTTCATAAGTATGAAGTGTGTATGAGGGTGAAATCTAATATGAATGATACTCATACTTCATTACCTGGCACATCACAACAGTAAAGGCGGTGTTGTCTGTGACCGTTTCTATTAATTAAAGGCTCTTAGTCTGAATTTCTTAAGACTAAACACTGTTTGTAGTCTTACCTTGTTATTGTCAGTTGTTATCACTGCAGAGATCTAACAAAGGTTTCATCATGTGAAATTATTACCCATTATTATTATTGCCTCAGATCATTCGTGGGAAAACATGAGAGGTTAACATCTGATATATCAGCGGCAGGTGCCAACATTTGTCAGCATCTGTTTGAAAAACATTTAGAGGTGTGTGTGTGTGTGTGTGTCTTGGAGGAGCAGGAGGAGGAGGGCGGTGAACCCTGCTGTTTGCAGCTGTGTGTGAACAACAACATGCCTTCATACTATACTTCGAGGTCATGTGAACAAGTGCAGCAGTTATCGGTCATGCGGCGTCAAGGAGATGCAACAGTATGCAGGCTTCATTCACTGTCATTTTAAATGAGTAATGTTGTGTTTCAAATGTAAAGTCCACATTCCTTAAAACGGCAACATGAACTTTGAAGTAGGAAACATGAATGCTGCTTGTAATTGTTTAATTCTGTGTGACTACATCCACATGACTGATTTAATAATTCAATGTATTTTATTGCAGTTTTATGTGCCAATATGTTTTGGTAGCAAATATGAAACACATAGTTATTGCATGTAGCACACTTAATGTTGTTTGAAATATTGGCAGACATGTTTTTGGAAACCTTTTTCTAAAGCCATTAGTAGACACGTGGTAATCCTCACATGGACGCCGACTCTTCCTAGCTTGAAGTGAATTGCAGCATAATAGTCTTTTGTTGTGGTGAGCATCTCCACACTAAATGTCAAGGATCATTATTCTTAATGTTGTGTCTTGTGTGACTGTGACAAGTCAAAATGTCTGACAGAAATATGATAGTTATCTCATGTTGCCATGTTTTTGAAGGTCAGTGAATCAAAAGCTTGTCAGCTCATTTTGTTGTAACACAAATCTGCTTGTGAGCGTTTCTCAGTGCACATTTTCTTTTTAATGATCTTTTCAGTAAGCGAGGACAGCCCTATCTGGTCTACATGGCACTGGCTCACATGCACGTCCCCTTGGCCCCTCCGCTCTCACCAGACGCCTCTACCTCTGCTCGCGCCCCAAACAATGGAGCGTACGCCGCCAGTCTGAGCGAGATGGACAGTCTGGTCGGGGCAGTAAAGACGGCTTCAGATGACACGGACAAAGACAATACTCTCATCTGGTTCACAGGTTAGTCTGCTGGATGGATTACTTGCAGAATAATAGTGTGTGTGTTAACGTGACGGAGCTTTCAACGCAGTCTAACTTGTATTTAGGTGACAACGGTCCTTGGGAACAAAAGTGCCAGTTGGCAGGAAATGTAGGACCTTTCACAGGAAAGTGGCAGACCAGCAAAGGTATAAAACTGCGAGCTCTACTATGCCTTCTTAATGAGGGGGGTTGTTGTGTTCACTAATATGGAGGTGGCTGCAGCTTGGGTACATTTTATTACTGTGAAACTTCACGTCTCTAAAGTCATCTTTTGGGAGTGTGTTAGGTGGAGGTTCAGCTAAGCGGACCACCTGGGAGGGGGGTCACAGGGTGCCGACAGTGGCCTATTGGCCTGGGAAGATCCCTGCAAACACAACCAGCTCCGCCCTTCTCAGGTACGCCCACTTTACCAATATGCAGGGACAGTATACATACATTATGCATGTGTAAATATGGAGAAATCGTTTTTTAGATCCTATAATTTACGTGACTACCTTGACGTAAACCAACGGAGTGCTTCAGGACTCGGTAGTAACCAGATGTTATGGATCCAACTGAGGCACACTACTAGTTACCAAAAAGTCTTTCACCAATATCAGTAAAAAAAAAAAATCCACGTAAAACAACCTTTCCTCACCTCTCTTCTCCTCATCCAGCGGTATGGACATCTTCCCAACTCTTCTGTCCCTAGCGGGGGTGACAGCGCCTTCAGACAGACGTTATGACGGCATTGATGCCACAAATACCCTCCTTCACGGTGAACAGATGGGACATGAGGTACAAAAAACTATCACTTAGTGGGGATTGTCCTGTTGAGTTACAATAATACTTCTATCCTTTCCCCTAGTTTCTCTTTCACCCTAACAGCGGGGCTGCAGGGAAGTTTGGTGACCTGCAGGCAGTTCGAACTGGGAAACACAAAGCTTTCTACATCACAGGTACAGGTCACACACAAGTCGTATGTACGACTACAGTCAGACACAATGCAGATGTAGTGTTCTTAACTAACTACAGAGCTGTTTTTCAATGCATATCTGCAGTGCTGCTTGTTATGCCCTGCCTCTATGGTGGAGGGTTTACATGATTTAACATAGTGGTACCAGTCTGGAGGCTCAGTGTTGTTGGTCTTTCTGCAGACATATTTTTGAATATAAAGGCTACATTATAGCAGCTTCACTCTCATAGTGAAGTGTCACACTGCAGAAATGAAGCGAATATCGGAGTTTAATCAAATATTTCAGTGCATTAGAATATTAAGTTAATTTACAGTTGAATACAATATGAAACATTTTGAAGGTCACTAATAGGCCTGTTTTCAGACAAACTGCATCTTTGTTTGAAACTTTTTTTTTTCTTCTTTTTCTGATTTTACAACTTATCAAGACAAAACTTCAACACTTTAAGAATACAAAACAGAAAATGGAACGCTCTAATGGGAAAGGATCTGAGCAGTAGGAGTTAGAAATAACGGCCGCTCTTGGAGAAAAATACAGCAGTTTCACCCAGTCAATGAATTCTGTACCTATTTAAATTTTTTCCATAGCATAGAAAAGAAAGGGCTATTCAACCCTATCAAATGCTTTTAATGAGTCCAGAGACACTACAAGGCCCTGCACGTTATTACCTCTGGCGTTATCTCTGTTCAGGAGCCTCCTCATATTATTAGAGGAATTCCTCCCTTTAATAAAGCCTGTTTGATCAGGATTTACTAATATTAATATTAGTGGTTCAAGCCTCAGAGTCAATAACTTAGCTAAAATCTTTGCATCTACATTAATGAGCAATATGGGTCTGTAAGACGCCGGGTCATCAGGGTCCTTGTTTCTTTTCAGTATCAGGCTAATGTTGCCTAGCGACATTGTTTCAGGTAATTGGTGGGTTGTGTTGAAGCTGTAGTTATAAGTTATGACCAGATGAGGAGTGACCTTGTTTTTAAAAGCTTTAAACCACTCCGCCGGGAACCCATCTGGTGATTTTCCGCCGTGCATCAATGCCATTACTTCTAATATGTCCTTTTCCTGAAGATTTTTGCTGTTCTTTTGTTAGTGTAGGTCATTTAATTTTAGAAAATAATTTGTTGAGTTCCTCTTTTGGGCTGTTATCAGTTTTGTATAATGATTTATAAAATGATACAAAAACACAGTTGATATTTTTCTTATTGGAGGACAATGATGAGTAGTAAGTCTGGCCTACCCAGTCTCGCTCAGGTTTCACGTGTTCCTTGTTCACTAGGTGGGTTTCTTGTAAGAAAGCTATCTGTACCTTGTCTTTTTTGACAAAACTTAATATTTTTTTCCACTTAATTGGATGATGGATCCCCTTTACATTAAATGTACAAAGTTTCATGCTATTTATGCCTGACATTTTCTACTTCCTTTTGTCACAGAGAAATGCTATCCTTTTAGAGACCTCCTGGAGGTGCTCTGGACATGTGTTAACTGACCCTTGCTGACCTAGTTCATATAAATATTCCTTTCTGGTGGTGTGATACAGAACACAACATTTAAGAACACTGAATATAAACAACAGAGCTTCCCAGACTCCCTATTGTAAAGAGGCAATTTTCTCCTGTCCTGTCTCTGACACCTTTTTTTTAAAATTTAAATACTCAACATGTATCTACATAAAAAAATAGGTAACCAAAACCTTGGTTCCAAACTTTTTATTTCGGGGTGAGAAAGGAAAAAGAGAGTAGAAAAAGGGCTGATAAGAAATGCACATTCCCTTGTTTCCTTACAGGTGCAGCAGAAGCATGTGGTGGTGCAACAGGAATGGAGCAGCTCCATGATCCGCCCTTGATATTTGATCTGGAGCGTGACGAGGGGGAGGAAACACCCGTGGAGGTTGAGACACCTGAATACCAGGCGGTAGCAGAGAGGATCGCCCGCAGGAGGGAAGAGCTATTATGGGACATCGCCGCCGACAAGTCAGTGTCCACAGCAGACTACATCACGGACAAATCAGCAGCGCCCTGCTGCGACCCGACGGAGCCCGTTTGTCGATGCCACACGCTGGGATGAACGCACAAACAAGAGAGGCTCACGGATGTAAGCAAACAGATGTGGGGACAAATATCTTCTTTGGATGCAGTTTGTTTGTAGAGGGTGTTTTTGTTTGGGAAGTCCAACGTCCAGATGGAGCAGCAGATGTGCAAACAAGAGGAAAGAGCAAAGAGAGGCAGGCGGTCGTACTTTGGTCAGTTTGTAGACAAGTGGCTGATTTAATTCTCAGTGAGGTCAATAATTTGAGAACAATAACATCAATCAGACCATGAAACATTGTACAACAATCTATGGATCCGTTTGTGGCTGTGTAATTAAAGCCACATTGATTGCTAGAACTAGAAATTTCCACAAGTGTAGCATTATGATTTTGTTGGATATTTGATGAGATTTAATGCAACATCCAAACATTTACAGCTGAAATTATGCTAGTTTAAAAAAAAAAAATCCAAACCACATGTAGCAGAGGTTGAATCATTTCTCGGGTTTTAATGAGTCTCTGGTGTCCAGCATTGAACAGCTCACTGCAGCTCAAGGACGTCCTAATAGCGCCATCTTTTGGCAAATCACATGGTATTACTATGTTACTTATTACAACAGTACTATAGAAATGTTATATATACATTATACACACGGTAAAAATCCTCCATATATATTTAGGCATGGTAATTCTATGTGTTGATGTGTAATACTTAAAACCTTTTGCGAAAGAATATTTAATACATCAATGTAAAAAGAACCACATGTGAATGTCTTCAGCATCATGTAGTAAATAAAAAGGTCTTCAGGATATCGCTGAAAGTTGAGAACCTGTAACTTCGTCGCGTGCAGCTTTTCACATTAAGCTGTTGACCACTCCTCCCACAGAGCCGACTCTTCCAAAACATATTATCAGGTTACATTTGTGACTCCGCAGGTTTTTAAATCACATCTATTGCTGACATATTTAGCATCACGGCTGCATCTGCAGATCGCGTGACACCTGAGGCATGTAGTGCGATTTTAAATAGTGGATCACGCAAAATCTTCTTCCTTCATTGAGCGAACACTCTCGCTCTCTCTTGAGGTATGACACATTTAATGCCCATTGATAAGTCCTGGGGCCCGATGGACAGACATGCCCTGATGATAGAGCTTAAGGAGCTAATTCATAAAGACTTGAAAGTGACAGAAACACATGAGGTGTTCTTCTTTTTAGACTACCTTTATCAGCTGTCACATTCCCCTCGGCTTGCTGCTAAAACTACATCAAAGGTGACTTCTAAGCATCTTTCATCAGAGCAGTTTTGTGAATCGGACCCCTGGTTACTCTACAATGGCAGCAGGCCACGCCCACTTGTGCTCTTCTCTACTACATGAGTAGTATTGTCAGTCAGCTCATAATACTTACTTTCTCATTTGGTAAATTGCTACCTTGATAATATTTTGTTTGGAACATATTGTCCAATAACACGTATTGTATATTGAACAATAATGTACATGTGTTGTCAGGATTTCTTGCCGTGCACAGTGGTTATTTAAAACTGTTTACCACTGTTGTTAATAGCATTACATGGGAGTTAACAGCAGGACTGTTCTTAGACAGTCTGTCTAAGAAAAGAGCAAATGTTTTGGTAGAGTTTTTTCTAATGAGTGGACGTCCCACTCTGTTTTAGTGTTTTTTTTTTCTTTCTTCTATATTCCTTATAAAATGTAAGAAGGGCGCAGAATACAGAAACACCAGGAAGTAATATGTTGCGGGATTTGACCCTATTGGTCGGCAGGAGAACTTGTGTGTGTGTGTGTGAGGGGGGGGGGGGGGGGGGGGGGCAGACAATGTCTGAACACATCAGGAATATTTTTGTCCACCCTCCCTGCTTGAAACAAGTAAGTCTGATTTTTGTGTAGGGGCAGAAGGGTTCATCGGCGGGGTGTTTGGTCAGTTACTCTGGCTGCCGACTGGAGGAAACTCATTCTCGTCGTCCAGACAAACGGGGCCCTCTGCAAACTCGTGCTCGGGGAAGACGTCTCCCTTCTGCGCTCCCCCATCTTCAGAGTAGCCTGGGAAGAAAAGAAATGAGACGCAGAGATGTTACTCTCATCTTTGTCCCGCAGGATACTTTTTGTTGCACCTGCTGCTTTGTCTGAGAAGTTGTGTCATCACCTCAGCTCTGACTCACAAAATTAAAATGAAACTTCATAGATGCTTCATATGTATTTTAAAGTTAATGATTTGGTAATCATCACTGAAGTGTTTATTGTAAGACTTTACTCTCCTTAAAAGCCCTTAAATCTATTAGCCAGCATTCATCGAAGATCAAAATAATAATCCTGATGTATGGCTACGTTGTATTAGGTGAAAGCATTTATCATATCCTTTGCTACCATCACACTTTCTGGAAATGTAACACCACCTTTAAAAGGGGTTTCAATTAGTTTAAATAAAGGTTATTCCTATTACTTTCAGACAAGCAGTTATTCTATTTCAAAACACGCTTTTTAAAAGTAGCAAAGGTTTCCTACGGTGGTACTTATTTACATCTCCCACATGAACTATTTAAGGAATTTCTAATGAAATTTGTAAAATTAAAACTTCTTGTGTAACTGTCAAAAATGACTTAAGAGCACTTTCCGGATTTTAGTATCAAGTATTTCTGATATTTTTTAACTCTACGCAAACCAGCTGCTTGGTTAAAACAAGTTTCAAAAAATAAGTAGTTTTAAGTAGGGTTTAAAGGTAAACTGTTATGTATCTAATTCAGAATGGCAGTGGTAAACTTATGAGCGGTTTTCATCAGTTTATCGATTAGGAATACTTTACCCATGAGAGTGGTGGAGGAGGGCGGGGTCGACGGGAGAGCCACAGTGGCAGCATACGATTGGCCAGCTGGTTGTGGAGGAACATCCTCTATGTTCTCCTCTTCTTTTTCTTCCACCTGCTCCTCACTGGAGTCAAAGAGCCTACAGGAACAGACCAGACAGAAGCGTAACAACATTGTAACATCCAACTAAACCAGTGTTACATTTTAAACTACTACTACTAGTCCAACATTTCAGGTAACTTTCATTTCCATTTCCACTTTCCAGTTAAGTTGAGGGAACCAAAATGAGTGAACATTTTAATTTACGGTTAGGGTTTAGATGCAAACATTTATGAAGGATGCATTCCACTAAGACATACACACCTGTGTTTTTGGACAAGGACACACTCGCCTCCATCCTGTGGATCCACATTATAGATATACAGAAACCCGTCTGAGGAAGCCACGAGCAGGCGAGGAAGCTTCTGAATCCTGACCAACAAAACACATCAGATGTGAATAAACCTGCACAGATTCACACTTTCAAAACTTACTCTCTCATGCTGTTGATCTCCTGCGCTGCCTTACGTAGCCAGAGCGCAGATGTTCTTCAAGCCGAACATGTTGAGTCGAACGGTGGCGAAGGCTCTGTCCTGATGCATCATGTCCGACACCTGCGTGGGCAAGTAGGTGCTGGCTGCTGTGAACATTTTGCCCACGTATGCTGACCATGTCGGAGACTCTTCCTCTCCACTGGAAAGGAACAAGATTGTTAACATTTACCATGAATAAATTACTACTAGAGAGACGTTAGTTTAATTATGCCTCCACACCATCCCATTCTCCTGAACACAACGCCTCAGAAACACCTCGAGGCAATTTCTTCAAATTGTGCACAAATGTTCACTTGGTCCCAACGATGAAGTCATTTGATTTTAGAGATGGAAGGTCAGAGGTCACTGTGACCTCACAGGGTTGTGCCCATGAAGAATATATACATTAATTCCAAAATAATTTCACATTAATGTCTAATAGGATAAAATAATGAAGTGATAATAATGAATATCCAAAAGGTCAAAGGTCAACTTCACTGTGATATTACAATGTTCTAAAAAAAACAAAACACTTTTCTGTACATTATGCTACACCATAACTCAGGAACCGAAGGGAGACTTTGACCATAATTCCCATTTTATGTTGGATACTGAATTTGTGACGATAATCTTGGGTGTCCACTTCTGTGCTGTCTGGTTGAAGATGTCTGTGAATCATCCGTGGTTTAGAATTTGTAGCTTCTTTGCAGCTACATCTATTTAAAGCATTGTCGACAGTCAATCAGCTTTGTCGGCCAATTGTGTGAACACGCATAAGGATTCCTTAAAAGTCTTCACTACATATATGTATCTGAAGCTTGATGGAGGCAACCAACCACGAGGAGGTGATTCTGGTTTTATAAATGGGGCTGAGACATATGGGAAAATTGCTGCCTTATATTATAATTACAGCAGAGGGAGCTGGATGTTCATGTAAACAGGACTAAAGGGTTCAGATAAGGACAATAGAGAAATCATTTCTTATTGTCAGTCTCATTAGAGAATTAGTCACCATACTTTGAAAAACAGGCTTTATTTTGATCTCAGTATCCTTTAGTTGTAATTGTGAGGCAGGACACTGTCACAGTAATGGTTTATCATTGATTATTACTGCATATTACCACACAATCTATGTATTGCCATTATTACTGTATCTAACAGCATTAATATGATCAGCATATTGTGTCTAAATTGGTTCGTCAGTGACTTCAAAATAAAACTAAGAGTGAGTGTTTACCTGGGGCTGTGTTGCTCCAGTTTAAAGATATGAACCGTCTCCGTGTTGCTGGAGGCACACAGGAACTGTGCGTCTGCGCTGAAGGACAGCGAACTGATGCTGACATATCTGACACACAAGGAACAGAAAAGGACAAAACAGGAAGAGATGAGTGTACGAATGACGTGTTTCTCAACCACAAGCTTGTGACGTTAGCTGATATAAGGCATGACTCTGACCTGGTCACAACACTTTGAGGGCTAAAACGTTGTGTGTGACTCCACTGTCTTTCAGTCTAATGTTTCCAAGACTCACATCGCCATCGACAGTGTGCACAGCACAGTCACGGCCATCTACCACTGGCTTCCAGACAGATAAGGAGTAAAGTTTCTCTCTCTAACCTAACTGGTGAGGAAGAGGAGGGTCATTTGAACTGCTAACCTCCCAGTCACGAGAACTTTGTTTGACCTCCGTCGTACACCATGAATCGTTTTGTCTGCTGCCTGCCCTCAGTTTGTCTTTTAATACTTTATGACTGAACCACAAGAAAACATGAGCGCTAACCTCTTCATCCCTCGTCGGAATTCAAACAGCTTCACTCCTTCAGGCACGCTGAAGACTCTGATAACGGTACCCTGTGGAGGAGGATGTGGTCAGACGGGCCGATAGGTATTTAAACAGGAGGGGTAAAGTGGGATCAAAGCCCTCACCTTCTCTGATGCACTGGCCAGTTTTGTGCCAGAGGCGTTGAATGTGAGGGCAGCCAGGGGACTGTCGTGGGCCTGGATCAGCGTCACAGTGCTCTAAAGGGGGCAAACAAATGCATTCTGATGATGTGAGCACCAGCACCAGGGTTGCCTTTTTACCTCATGTGGTTTTCAAGTGAAATAAAACAGCTGCAATCTGTCCTTCACCGCAATGTTGAGTTTTAATGCAGCCTCACCAGGTTGTTGGCATCGTAAACTGTGATCTCTCCGATGGTGGTGCTGCCAGGGTACGCCAGGTAGGAGTTACTGTGGTTGACGGAGAGCGCGCAGAGACCTACGACGGAGTACAGAGGACAGTTTTTTGTGACCGTTTCTTTTTCTGTCTTTTGTCTTCAACATCTACTATTGGACCAATCTTGCCCCTTTCCTTCAAATGGAGCAGAACATGTTTCATCTGTCTGAACCAAGTATTTGCTGCTGAACCAACGGCAATTCCAAAATCAAACAAACAGCGCATGTCTGTTTTCAACACAGTGCTTTTTGCTTACTGTGTCATTGTCACAGGGTGATCATCAATGCTTTTGAGTGCTTGAGTATTTCTTTTACAAGACTATATTGTTATTTTGCATTCTAGCAAGCAGCCTGAAAGCAACAATAGTTAAGTTCTGAAAGAAGAAGTGACCGTTTTCAAGTCGGTTGGCTTCCTAAGCACTTAAAATACACTCTTGTCCAGTTTCGCTGCTCCTGGTCTGCTGCGACCAGCAGTTTTCTGGTGGCTACTAATCTATCAGCGAACTGAGATTACCGAGTCACTTTACAGAATTTACGACTCTTCTCTGCTTGTGCTGCTGTTACACTATATTGTAGCAGTTAACATTAGCCTGTAAATGTAGTTTGTAGTTATATCAGTATGTTTTCAGCAAAGATTCTACAGTATTTTCGCCCTTTGCATGAATTGAAGTTAATTTTCAAGATTTTATACAAATATATACATTATTATTACACACGGTGGTGCCGATAATTATTTAAGCCACAATTAAAAAGTTATGATTTTCTTAACTTTATATATGTAGATAGATCGTGTTGAAACAAAAAACGTATTTACTTCAAAGAAAGATAATTCAAGCACACTTGTTCAGTTTTAAATGATGAAACAATGATAAACAGTTCAAAATAAAGACAAAAAAGTATTTGGACCACCAATAGTGGCTTCACTAAAAATTAAGATGTTTTATTATGTGGTTTTCCAACATCTAGCTGCCTGACAACATTTGGCCGTGGGGTCACCCAGTTTTTGTAACATCTAGCTTTCAGTTCATTTAACACCTTGAGTGTACCTGAGGGGTTGGAGGGTGTGTTGAGCAGGGTCTTGAGTAGTTTCATGTCCTTGATATTGTGGATGTAGATCGACTCTTCCAGGCAAACCACAAGTCGCTGATGTTGACACGGAAAGTGAGGGCAACAAAGAAAGGAGATTAGTGCAAGATCCTTTATCTAACAGCACGAACCAGAAGGATCACAGGTATGGGAAGATCCACTTCCTGATCTTACCTGTCTGTTGAGCCTGACGGAGAGGATGTTGTTGGAGTAGCTGTAGTTACAGATCTCTGTACCTTTCTTGAAGTGGTACACGTTCATTCGTCGAGGCATGGACAGACTGACCACCACCACCAGGCTGCTGGAGAACAGCCGCTCCACTATGTAGACGTCCAGACACTCCACTGGGAGGACAAGACAAAGGTCTTGGATACGGACTGCATAAGGAAGCTTCGATGTAACCTCATATCAACAGTGCATTTACAGTCCTTTCACAAAGGCTGATTGTTTTCTGTTCCTATACAACTTCCTATACATTGAATACAAATAAAAATGGCTTTACTGCTGTCATTCTTGCGGCCAAACCACTTTTATTTACACAAGAAGAGAAATTCAGTCACCAGAAAGCAAGAACAGTTAAAATTTCCTCAACCATCTCTGAACTTTCTCTTTCATTGCTGCTGTTGAGAATTAGAAAACCGACCATTCTTCTGTGTTTGCCCAAAGGTGCAGCAGAGCAAATATGTGGCAGTGTGTCTGAGTTTTAAGACCAAGGTGAACCTGACCACTGCCCAAATAATACTGTGTAAATGTCTGTCACTGTGGTTGTGTCATTTTAGGGGGCGGATGCATAATGTACTTTCTGTATGCGTAACTGAACTTTTACAGGTAAACAAAAACGTCCATATTCTACACTGCAGATGTGGTTTTAAGCTGTCGTGCAATGTTGCACACTAAATGTTGCTGAGTAAAGAGAGTAAGGAACAGGTTCCCTCGTACCTCCCTCATGGATGCAGTCCAGCTTGTCCACAGCTGTGACTGAGAAGAGCCGGTAGCCGGTCTTGGTGCCCACTGACAGAGAACTATGATAAAAACAAACAAACAAGCACAGAGTATCATATCAGCCACACACACAATTGTAATTACAATTTTCAATTAGAATGATTTTAAAATAAAAAGCCCCTGAAACTCTGTCCAAATTTAAATCTGATGCATTTTATGTGCTTTCACATAGCTAAACACACAATTTCAACACAGTTTGTTGTCCATATTTTGATACATTGCTTTTGGAGCAGTAAAATAATCTTTGGTTTGATTGTTATTACCGAACCAATTAGTGAATGGATTTGATTAAAATGAATAGCTTGCCATTGGAAAGCACTGGATTATCCATTCACAAGGTGTAAATCAAGGTGGGGTGAATATAATAGATGGTACATATCACTGGTATCATTTCCATCCAGGAAACAGTAGTTATAGGATCAGTGTGAATATCAGCTGAGGTGACTTCTTTACAGGCGCACTGAAAACTGACACATCTTTGGCCATTTTCTTATACTAGCACAAGGTCTTAACTTAAGGCTGTAACCGACAGGAGAGGGTAGGACACGGTTGTCAGGTCAGATCCAGGCGTTTGGAGGTTCTTGGTAGCCATGTGTGACATGATTTCTCTGAGCTTTCTTATCTTGTTGGACACAGTCATAACAAAGCTTCCATTTAAAAACTGCTAATTGTCCCGAAGAAGCCTGTCCTATTATCTTGTCAAGGTTGGAGTTGAAAATAACCTGAAGGCACAAAAGATACTGTACTGGACTGTTTAACCACCTGCTTGGTTTTACAACCAAAGCCAAGGATGATGTTTATGTAAGGAGGCACACCTGTAACTGAAGAAGCCAAAGAGATCTCCTGGATTTGTCAGTTATTTTATAGCTTGACCTTAAATACTCAGTAAGCAGAGGACAAGTACATTTGTTCTTACTGTTACATGTTAATTATTAACATGTAATATTATTGTAGGTAAACTGCTGTCATGAATCACGGGGGAAGTAGAGACTAGAACAGGCCTACACATTGTGTTTTACAGCAGTCAGAAGTTTGGTTGCAGTACTAACCGATGAGTTCAATGTGCAACAGGCCTGAAGATTAACACAGTGGCCTACTTCACTTTCAGCTCGTTGTGACTCATCTCGAAGTTTTAATGAGGCGTACAGAAGTAGTTTCATGTCGGACGCTGTCTTCCAACTCCCCCGTATAAGCAAATAAACCAGACTTTGTAAATGAGGCAGAAAAACAATTATGCAACAGTCAGGTGCAATCAAAGAGATTGAGTTTATGCTGGGCCCGGTCCGCGGGTCGCTTACGTGGTGTCCTGGTTAAACGAGGCACATATGAAGCATCGATGCACTCCCGGACCGTCCGGTACGTCCTGGGACTCCATTCGAGCCGCCAAATCCCCGCTCCTCTCCGCTGGGCCGAGGTCGGAGGCCTTTGGGCTCGGGTCGATCCCCGCCGGAACCCACTTCCCCTCCTCCTCTGCTCCCCGACTCCAAGCGCCACGCTCACACTCTTCAGGGAGAGGAATGTCCGGACAGACAAGCGGGCTCAGACGGCACACATCATCCGGCGAGGGTACTGTCCCCAACCTGGACAGGAGGAAAGATAAATGACAGCACTGTTTCACTGGAGTCAGTCGACACTGTTGTTATGATTATGTTATTAACTTCCAATATTCACACAGCAAAACAAAAACAGCTGATGGGAGGATGCATCACTCTATGGTGCACCGGGATTGGCTGGCTGCAACATTTCAAGCCGTCCCCTTTGGCGTTTCTATTGGGTAAAATATTTGAACCCTCTGAATTATTGGACAAAATAACTGTCAATCAAAAAACACCCGCCTATTCATTGGAAAAACTGCTGATTGGCCAGATTTACTTTCAGTCTGGTCATGAGGAATTGTTTTGATGATTTCATTGGATAAAACGCAGCGACACATCAACAACCCTGAGGGGGACGTCCAACTGTTAAACAAAGATATTTTGGTAGGCTAGTCTTCTACCAAGTTTTTTCTTCTTTTTATATATAAGAATATTATTTTATAACGCATAAATACATTTTCAAATGGTTATACCTCCGTACAGTTCAGAGGGGGTATATTATTTATTATGCATTTAACTGACAGCTTTACGTAGTAGCTTCTTAAATATAATTTTGAATTATATATTCTATCATGAAACTACCTAACACACCAAAATAACAGTTCAAATAACCTGTATTTTGACCAGCTACAATGTTCAAATTCACTTTACACATTAATGCATCAGGAACGCAAATCCAATGATATTACATATAATTATATAACATATATATATATATATATATATATGACGTATATATTACGTATATATTACTCAAGCAATGTATCTAAATACATACATTTGCCTATGCTTTCATCCACATTTTTAAATAAATACATGCTTACTGTTTTGTACTTCATATTAATTGTAGTGTGATAATATTTTGTAAATGTGTGGCTTCTTGCTGTGAAAAGAGAAAACTTATCTGCATTATTTCTCTATGTTTCTTGTATTTAGCTGTGTTGCCTACTTCTGGCTTATCCCCCCCCCCCCCCCCCCCCCCCCCCGCTCCCCCTCCTCCCCCACCACCACATTTCTAAATAAAAAAGATCACAGAGAGATTCTTGTAAGCACAATATTTTTTAATCGGATATGAATCGATTTTTTTTTTTTTTGGTAATTTCTTAAACCATTTCCTTGACGTCACGGTTTCCGTGCGGTCTCCTTTAAGGTTGCCACAGGTTACGGGCTCACATGTCAGAACGAGGAGAATTGACGTCAGTGACGGCTGTTGATTGGTCCTCAGCCGTATCCGGTGGGGCAGCGGTCCAGAGCTCGGGAAAAAAAAAAAAAAAATCGAAGCGAGGAGGAGGATCTGGTAACGGTGCGCTTTGAGAAATATCATACACCCCGAGTCGTTACCGAAAGGCTCGGTAGAAATTTGCAGTTTCTTGTGAGTATTTGTGTTCCTTCGGTTCGTGGAACGTATGACCTCTGTATGGCTGAAATTTGTTTCCTCCGTCTCTCGTTTGTTTATGATAGAACTCAAGATGGCGTCATTTGGAGGAGAGCTTTGCCTTTGCACGGCCAGCTAGGCACAAAACCAGACCCACTCTTTGACATAACGTAGGCCAAAGATAGTTCAGCGAGCGTATAAAACGTTCGTTGTTCACGTTAGTTGATGTTTACTGGTTACGAACATTTTCAGTAGTTCGCATTTTAGCATTAGCTCGCTTGCTGTAAGTTAACTTGACTGCAGCCGTCAGCCTTCTCGTGAAGCCTTCCTGACCTAGACGGTGTTACAGACAGGGCATTTGCTTCATACTGTCTCTAACGGCGGTAGCATTTCCTCAATATATACACACACCAATTGATGCGTTATTATCAACCACCCTCCAACATACTCTTTTGTTTCCTGGTCAGCAAGGTCATTGTGCATCGCAGTGTTTTCTCTAATTTAATTGACGTTCGTTTCTTAGATGACAGCAGCGGCGATGCTGCACCTTACTTTCTGAATCAAAGAATGAACAGGTTGCTTGTATATTTAACCAACTGAGACATTTCAAAGTAAATAAGACTTGCTTATTACATAAGGTAGAAGAACCCTGCTGGTAGATGCTGCCTGTAGCTCTTAATTTATACCAGCTGGTCCGAAAACAGTATCATTTACCACGTAGTTATTCCTGTGGTAGGTTTGGATTAAAACAAGCCTGCCAAGTTTCCACCACGAGTGTAGTTAGTTGCATAAAGGCTGTGCCAGCCTCATCTTTGATAACTTGGATAGTAATCTCCCCTGGGCCTTGTCAGATTAGAAATGATCTGAATCCTATTATACCGATGCACATGCATGATGGACCTGGAGTGGATTGTGCTGTTTGCTTCACAGGACTTGCTGTTCACTCACTTACTCCAAAAATGCACGCATTGGTTAAAGCAGGGATTTAGAGGCCTTCCTGTTTTAGACTACACAGCTAGACCGAGCTCTGGGCTCTCTGAAGAAACTTGTATTACAGGGGTTGATCAGATAATCGAGGATCTGTCAGGCTATTTTGCTCAGCAGCTGTGTTGTGGCCTGAAATGTTGAAACCTCAAGCATTTGCACTTGCTTTTAGGGTTTGGCCTGTTTCACAGCGGATTGATTCACTGGCCTTCTTTTCTCCATTCGTCTAAATTTAGGCCTTGTGTATGATAATCTTTAGCCAGTTACTGTCTCTCTGATAGAGGGCTTCATTCAGCCGGGTGAAAAACTGTTTTGTGTAAATAAACCCAGGACAGACAGTGTCTTAGTTTTGTTGTCTGTAGTCAGATATGTGTGATCACATCATATGACTAGTTTTCACTCCTGACACTTAGGAGCGTTCAGACTCCATAGAGACAAAACAACACCCTATCTCCCTGTGCCTTCTCACTCTGGTTCTATTTTTCTCACATTTTCTAACCGTCCATTTCACATCTCGACACACAGACACTTTTGCTCCGCGTCACTCTCTGTTAACCCAAAGAGTCCATGTTGTACCTTTAGCGTCTGACATCGTGCTGCTTTTTCTTCCCCAGCACAAAGGTTAGAGGTCACAGAGCAGGGTTGCGGTTGTCGTCATGGCATCTGGAAGTACGAGCAGCGAGGAGGAGCGGAGCCTGAGGGAGTGTGAGCAGTACGTGCAGAAACACAACATTCAACAGCTGCTGAAGGACTGCATTGTCCAGCTGTGCACCTCCAGGCCAGACAGGCCCATGGCCTTCCTCAGGGAGTACTTCGAGAGGCTGGAGAAGGTTTGTTTGTGTTTGTGTTTGTGTTTGTGTGTGTGTGTGTGTGTGTGTGTGTGTGTGTGTGTGTGTGAGAGCGCATATTGGTTGAAGACTGAGCATCATATACCCTTATAATACAATTATAGTCTCGCTAGCCACCTGATATTTGCTCTCACATCCTGTGTTTATTTACACTTGGTCACATTACATTACATTACATTACATTTAGCTGACGCTTTTATCCAAAGCGACTTGCAATAAGTGCATTTCAACCATGAGGGTACAAAACCCAGAACAACAGGAATCAAGAAAGTACAAATTTCTTCAAGAAAGCCAAACTACAAAGTGTTATCAATAAGTGTCATTTTAAGCGCTACTAAAGTGCTACTTTACGTCAAATCAGTTTGTCAGCTCAGCACATTTCATATCATAGTTGAAGGAATTTCCCAGTCATTTAGCCTTAAGCACCATTTTGATAACACAGTTTGATAATTGTGTTGTGGACAAAAGCTTCTGTAACTTTTAAACTTAACATTTTTTTAATCAACGTGTCTGATAACAGTAGTTTGGTTAAGAAATACATTGATTTTAGCGCTAGCTGTCAGAGTAGCGTGCCAACACCACTTTATTAACGGTTGTTGTGGTGTAGCTGCACATTTATGTGCATCATCTTTTACCTCTTTTTGCTTTGCAGTTGTTTCTGTGTTTTAATTTTTCACCCTGCAAATGTGCCCAGTGAACCAAACACTATATTACATGATTTTGTCAAACAATAACACACATTATTTTGACAACATTTTGCACTTATCATATGATTTATTAAAATTAAAACATACAACTGCTGCAAAAACTGTAACTGAAATTTCACGTTTCATTACTTACAAGCCCGTTTCCAAAATAGTTGGGACATTGTAAAATGTAAATAAAACCAGAATGTGATGATTTGCAAATCATGTAAACCCATATTTAATTTAAAATAGTCCAAAGAGAACATCAAATGTTAAAACTGAGAATTGTCTTTGTTTTTATAAAAAAAAAAATATGCGCTCCTTTTGAATTTGATGCCAGCAACATGTTTAGCAAGAGGTTTACTGCAACCACTTACTGGATGATATCAAGAGCCAGACAGATGAAATGATAACCAGCTCCCCCTTTTTTTCTTTCTTTTTTTATTCTATTCCTCTGCAGATACAGTGACGATCAAAAATATACGGACAGTTACACAGTATTTGCTCTTCAGGTTCAGAGCTTCAGCACATTTATTTTGGAATAAAATAAGGGATACTATGTTCAAAGGAGACCAAGCTTTAACTTGAGATCGTTTATTTCAATATTTGAATGAATTGTGTGTGTGGTATAGCTGTTTGAACACATAGTCCCCAATTGGAAGGGTTCAAAAGTAATTGGACACTTTGCCACTAAAGGTATCTTCAGTTGTGTCAATTTAATGCCGAGGCTGTCAAAAATGTCAACGGTAGCTAGTTTGATAAGTGTAAATAGGAAAAATAGAAAACTGCAGATGACATTGTAGACTGAGGAGCACAAGTCTGCTGAAAATAATGTGTATGTATAAAGAAAAAAAAAAAACACCTTCATGATGCCACAGCAATTGAAGAATTCTGTCTAGGATGTAGGATGTTTTTTTTTAATCAATGATAAACCTTTTGATTGTGCTTTACTACAAGATGCAAGCCCCCGGTTGGCTTCAACAAGACGAGGTCAAAACCTAGTCAATGGCTGGACGGTGTATGAAACACTATACGGCTTTTAATTTGAAATGGATATAGGAAGTTGCAGCATTTGGCCGACCGATGGTGTCACTTAATCCCTCACTGTCACTGTGACAGACAGGCTGGCCTTGTTGTTGTGGTCCAGCTAGAAACAGGAAGGCCAGGATGCAGGTCACCAAAACATTAATAGAGAAACCAGTTGAACTCTGGAACAAAGGTCTGTGATTAGACTTGCACTTGTATGGCTGCCATTTGAACAGACTCCACACAGTGGAATTTATTGATGATTTCACTGCTGACAGAAGCAACAGGATTATTGTAGAGGTACAGAGGAGGCCTCTTTGTGCTCAGATTCAGCCAAAGGCATCCAAACTTAGTGGTCAAGTCAAATCACCTGATTTTAGTTCAGTTGAGCTGCATTCCACTTGTTGAAGACCAAACTTTAGAGACAACAGGGTGTCTGTAGTGAAGGAATCATAGAGCTGATGTCCATGCGTCAAAGATTTCAAGGTGGTCATTGACTGCATATGACTTTCTACCAAAGTTTTGATTTCATTTGTTTCAGTACTTTTCAACCGCCTGCCACTTTTGCGTCACTACGTGTTAAAGGAACTGTACCTCCCACACAGCTTTTTGGATCTTAATGGGAATCGACTCCAATTCAAGCTACTACTTCAATGTAGTATCCCTTAGTTTCCATTAAGAACAAAACAAATATGTGACAGTCTAAATACACACAGACTGTATATATCTTGTGGGAGGACGGTTGCCTCACTGACTCCTTCCCCTCCCTCCTTCCTAGGAGGAGGCCAAGCAGATTCAGAACCAGCAGAAGGCCAGCAGTTCCCGTTCAGACTCCCGCGATGAGGAGGTGTCCCCGCCCATGAACCCTGTGGTAAAGGGGCGCCGGCGGAGAGGAGCCTTCAGTGCAGAGGTTTACACAGAGGAGGATGCAGCCTCATATGTCAGAAAGGTAGAGACAGACACACCGGTACGCAGCTGTGATGTGGGCCAACACTTCCTACATCAAAAACATGACACCATCAGCGTCACTGTCACTATATTTGGTTCAACAAGTGAAAACATCTTCACACCCGTTTTTATCCTGTTTTTGAAGGTCATTCCAAAAGACTACAAAACAATGGCTGCTTTGGCCAAAGCTATCGAAAAGAATGTGCTCTTTTCACACCTGGATGACAACGAGAGGAGGTACCCGTCACAAGCAAATCTCTTTTTTTTTTTAATGTTTCATTATAGAACTTTGGCGAACGGCTGATCAACTCACACGTGTGTTTCTTTCCAGTGACATATTTGATGCAATGTTTCCAGTCACCTATATTGCCGGGGAAACAGTCATTCTGCAGGGTAGGATAACGTCTATTCAGTGTTAACATTAATATAAATCATGGCATGTGTTTGTGTGATACTAACAGTTTTGTTGTTTGCCACCAGGTGACGAAGGTGACAATTTCTATGTAATCGACCAAGGGGAGATGGATGTGAGTACCCAATCCTCATAATGCCTTGCACACAAAACGTTTGACCTTTTTTTTTTTTGTGTGACTTTTGAAAATGAATACTTTGTTTTCTACCCTGCCAATCTCACAGGTGTATGTGAACAACGAATGGGTGACCAGCATCGGGGAAGGTGGCAGCTTCGGGGAGCTGGCACTGATCTACGGCACCCCAAGGGCGGCTACAGTCAGAGCCAAGACCAACGTCAAACTGTGGGGCATCGACAGAGACAGCTACAGGAGAATACTCATGGTGAGGAGGCCTTTTATAATATCTGTGGGTCTGTGCTGCAAAAGCAAGACTCCTGTTTGTAGAGCTCGGTAGAAACGTGTTTTCCTTGGATTGTAGTCTGTCTGTGTTTTTATACTGTGTATCCCCAGTGGTCATCTAACTTCGGTTTAATCTTTTCTTACTTGTAAGCCCCCAACACATTCTACGCAATCTGTGGTTTGGTATTTGTGCAGTTCCACTGATACAAAGGTCTTTCTCTTTAGGGAAGCACTTTGAGAAAGAGGAAGATGTACGAGGAATTCCTCAGGAAAGTGTCCATTTTAGGTGGGTTCATTTCTTTTCACATCAGCCTCATGCCAAAACTTCAAAGTAGAGGGAACAGGAGCACATCACTTGTGTTTGGTGTTGAGATTAAAATAACCTGAAAGCGCATGTAAAAATATCTCCAGTTACAAGTCCTGTCTGTCAGTTCATCTGAAAACCTCCCCGTGTTCTCCCTCCTCAGAGTCTCTCGACAAATGGGAGCGTCTGACAGTCGCCGATGCCTTGGAGCCCGTCCAGTTTGAGGATGGACAGAAGATTGTTGTGCAGGGAGAGCCTGGAGATGAGTTCTTTATCATCTTGGAGGTATCAACATGTATAACAACACACACACACACACACACACACACACACACACACACACACACACACACACACATTCTTCATATAGGCTTGTTTTCTCACAAAATCAGAATTTATTGTCTTAATTGTCTTTTATTGTCATTGGTTGTGGTCAATCTTGGTTATATTATGTAATCAGCTAGTTGCCTACTTGTGAAATAACTTGTTTGTTATTGTCAGCTGTTGGACTCTGTTTTCCACACATGCTGCCATCTTGTGGTGATGTGAAAATGTTGTGCTTTATCCTAAACATGTATTTGATCAGAAAATGAATTTGCAACTATTTTGACATTAAAAATAGTCAAATAAACAGCCTTATATACTTCTTCTAAAATGGTAATTTGTTAGTTTTTCTTAATTATTGTAAACTGGACCTCTCTGGGTTTGATGCTGTTCTGAAAGTGTCAACTTTGTCCATAAAATATCAATTTAAAGAAAAGACAATCTATTGTTGATGAAAAAAATACAAACGGTTCAGCTCTAATTTGACTATTAGAAGTTCGTACTGCAAAATATTACGCTCACGATCACTTAATGGTATTAAATTGTGACAGAACCGACACACATTTAGACTTTTGCTTATTTCAGCTTTTGCTTGTCAACCTCCTTATCTTTCTGTTCATGTGTTAATATTTTATAATTAACTGACAACGTTGTCTCAATATGAACGTGTTGATCAGAGCTCCTCAAATTCATTGTTAACACTCAATCGTGTAAAAACAACATGCTGCCACGTGTAACTAATCAATGATGCTTGTGTGAATTCATGCAGGATGCATCATATATGATCAAGAGTGTGTGACGAGTTGATATTTCATTAGTATTTCCCTGTTAACTAGTATCATTTGTTGCAAACCGGTTGGATACTATCGGATGTATTTCAATCATTCAGCTCCTTTTGAAGTGCACAAGAAATTATGTTTTTTTTTTTATATATATATATTTTTCGGTACAAGAGCTCATGTAACTCCAATCTGGACACGAGCAAACTGACGTGTGCGTGTTTTTCAGGGCTCTGCAGCCGTGTTGCAGCGTCGCTCAGAGAACGAGGAGTTTGTGGAAGTTGGGAGGTTAGGACCATCAGACTACTTCGGTAAGAGCGGAAGCGTCGTCCCAGCAGCCTTTTGTTTCATGGAATTAATTCATTATTCTGTTTTTGTATTTTGTGTCTCTGACACTGGGGGGATTTCTGTGTTTTCTGAGCTCTGACGCGGTGCGCGTCTCTCCGTCCTCCAGGTGAGATCGCTCTGCTGATGAACCGTCCCCGTGCTGCCACCGTGGTCGCTCGCGGGCCCCTGAAGTGCGTCAAGCTCGACCGGCCTCGCTTCGAGCGCGTCCTGGGTCCCTGCTCAGACATCCTCAAACGTAACATCCAACAGTACAACAGCTTCGTCTCGCTGTCTGTCTGAGGGAGTCCCTCCTCCTCTTCCTCTTCCTCCTCGTCCTCCTCCTCCTCCCCTCTCCTCACACCCTTCACCTCCTTCTCTCCTCTCAGACCCAGGGTCCACCAATGCAATTTGCTTTTTGTCACTTTCTTCTCGTTTCCGTTTGCTTTTTTTTTTTTTTTTTTTTTTTTTTTCCTCCTCCCCTCTTTGTTTTACGAACACGGATCATTTTGCTGTTACCACCCGTCACGCAGAGGTGACTTTTAGCCATTCACCAGCGCTTGTACCAGCTGCTGTACGCTACCTTGTAGGCACAGTTACATCACATGTTACTTATGTTATATATGTATTTGCTGGTTACGCTTTCTCTTTTTTTTTTTTTTTTTTTTTTTTTAACACAAAGCAGGAGATCTGAAAGACTCAGACTGATGAGACAGACAATCAGACTTTACACGGCGCTTTTGGTGAATTTGTTACAGATTTCTGTTGTAGATTGAAGCGAAGCGACGACTACTTATTCCCTGTTAAAGAGTTTCCTTTTTGACATCAGTTAGCTTGATTAGATACGCAGAGTAGAGCAGAAAGTGCAGAAGGCAGGGAGAATACGCATCAGCCGCTTTTAGGTTTCAGCTGTAAAATGATGCTCCATTTGTTGTTTTTGGTTCCCCTCGATCGAGACAAGCGCGCGTCTGTTTTTGCTTAGTTTGAGAGAGCTCGTACGACTTAAGGTTTTTATTGTGCAGCTACCAGGCTAGTGCCAAATGTTGATTATTGTCCCAACGCAAAAGACGCATAGCCGTGGAAATGTTCTGTTCCCTGACTATCTGGAGCTCCAGCAGGAAGTAGTTTCATCGTCCTCTTAACGGATAGAACGACTGTACAAGAACTGCCTTGACTACTCTGAGGAAAAAAAATAAATAAATAAAAAGAAAGGAAAAAATAAAAAGAGTATTAAGTGTATTTCAGTATTCAGTTTATTTAGTATATACCAAATAACTTGGTCACTCTTCTGCTATGGTTTGTAATCAAAATGTTATCATAGTATAGTTAAAATGATCATAGTTCTATTATTATCATTGACTTAATGATAAACTTATGGTTTGGAGTGATGGTGATCTTTAAAAAAATATGTTTAACTGTCTTTTTGTACACACTTATTTTTCCATAAATTCTATTTTAGGTGTCCAGTGCCACAAAGTAAATAAAATGCTTCTTCTTGTCAACTGACAAAACAGTATGTAATTGTATTGTGTAAAATGTCCTGGGTTCAAACTTTTTAAAACATAGATCAAAAAGGGTAATTACAGGTTTATTGAAGTGAAAGTCTTAGAGGGGGAGGGAGGGAGGGAGGGAGGGAGGGAGAGGGCACAAACAAGCAGGGTGGTTTCTGGATTTTCAGGACATCTGAAGTATTTCTGTATCAGGCAGAGCAAGCGGATATTTATTTCAAACCTAGTGTCATTGCTTATTGCCTATTTGAAAAAGGTGGCTGTCTTTTCATCAGAGTAGCTTGTGACCTGTTCTCTATGCTTACTTGGCATGATGTTTTAGGCATCCGGTGATCTGATATGAATGGAAGCGTGTATTTAAAGAAAAAAAAAAAGAAAAAAAAAGAAGAAAAAAAAAAAAGTCTCCTGCAGCTTCGTGCAGAAGCAGGAACTTTGTCAGATATTTGGTTTGTTACTCCCTTAGCTTAACTGCTTCATGACTATTTAGATGGCATAAAATGTTTAAGTCCTCCTCTTTTTTTGCTTTGTTTTGTTTTATTTTTTTTTTTAAGATCTTTACCAAAATCACACAATGTTGACTTCTGGATTATAGGCTTAACTCTTCATTCCTGCCTCACTGTCTGTTACCAGAAATTACCTATAATCAGCCATGTTTTTTGTTGTGTCTCATTCAGAGCAATCGAGATGTGTGTTTGTACGTCCGAAAAGATTTGATTTTGGTGCCGATTGCAAGGTAGTCAGGTTGGCGAGAAGACCTTTTTGTTAACGGATACGAGTGTACGTTACACTTAAACTGATCATCTGTCCCCCCACCCCCCCACCCTCCAACCTTTAGGTTATCTTTGTGGATGCGGTTACGCGTGGATTTGTGTCCATCCTGTTTATCCTGATCCACAGGAAATTACTGCGTTGGGGGGGGGAGGGGGGCAAGGGTTTCACCTTTTGTCAAAATATTGTTTTCATGTAAATAGCTGCATCATCGGTTTCAGTCCAAAATGTTTTTAGCCACACTGCAATCGTCCCGGTTTGCCTTAGCTTACCTAACCTGGGTTTACGGTAGTAGTCAGTCACTCCTGCTATAGCCCGACCTTCAGTGAGTTTGTTCGGCCTGCGGCGCAGAGAGCTGCAGGCCATCAGAGGACCATTCTTTTTCTATTCTACCCTGTATTTAGTTTGACCTCCTGTACGTGCAAAGATGTTTATCCTTTTGGTATAGATTGTTCCAGATGGCAGTTTAAGCAATAAAAAAGTAAAAAATTATCCAGTTTGGTCTCAAGTGTCTTTCTTTTTGTTTTTGAAGACTGTACTTTACACTGACACTTCACTTTTGATGTAAACACTTTAGATGATGTCGATTTTCTTTGGGAGATTATTAATAATAATAATAATAATAATAAGAGTATATTGATTATTTCCATTGGATTCATCTTTCAATTATTGTACCTATTACTCTGGCGTCCAAGTTGACATCTTCAGATGTCTTGTTTTGTCCAATCAGATAATTGTTACTTTAACCTCAATTTTTAATCAATTATATAAAGTTGCCATTTTTTCCCATCAGTCCAAATAATTAATAATTATATTGCCCCTAATCTTGCCAGAATTGGGTGTGGAAGGAGCAGTCCCTGGAGGGGAGATATGGTCAGGCAACTGCATCCCTAATTCACGTTAAAAAAAAATAATAAAAAAAAAAAATAATAATAATATCACATCTGCCCACCAGGGGGCGACACCCATCTGCTGTATGTGCAGAAAAACATAATCAGTTGTGTCCATTTGCCCGATAAAACTTGAAGTCTGTTATAAATTAAGCCATCAAACTTTTCATTACTCATTTGTAAGTAAATTTTTAAGCGTGCTTTGTCCAGTTACTAATACATTATATTACTTAGTCTTTCCTCTAAGAGGCTTCTTATGACTTAAAATCATTTTTCATGCAGTGATTTCCTCAGAATTGGCAAGTTTTAAACTTGATTTTTCACAGTTGTTGTCGTCTCCGTAACGCACCAGCATTTGCTGCTATTGCAGTTGTTGCTCTTAGTTATTTGTAAATGGAAAAGTTCAATCTGTTCCTTCATTTCTTAATCTGTAAACCTTCATTGCAGAGCGCCGTTCCAAGTGTTTACTCCTGTTGGCAGCTTTTAGTGAGGACATACTGTAGAACTGCTTTGGTATGAAGGTGCTTCAGAGAACACTATGAACAGGGTGCTTATCAGACTCTCTGTCTGCTCTGTCATGTTCAGGTCTGACTTTATTTGGCATGACTCCTCTCTTAAAAATAGTTGTGGTTCTACTTTACATCATACAGAGACGTGGCGTGTATCAGGTTCATCAGATAAGAACAAAGGTTAAAACGAGCCAGAGCTCTTGACGCAGATTTACAACACAATGGAAGTTGGCTTGATTCAGGATTTTTATGTATTTGTTAACTGCTTTACTATTTCTCTGTTTCGGCCTGGTTTAGTCGGAGGCGATGTCGTAAAGCTGTTTAAACACTCTGATGAGACAGGATTACAAGTCTGGAAAACGGGGTGGAGTAAAAGCAAATGACTGTTTAATAGGTAGCACTTTTCTCCAACACACACACACACAAACATATGGTACTTTTAAGCAATAACTTCTCTTCAAAACCTGCGGTGTCATCACATAAAATAACTTTATTTTATAATCATAACAATAAAATAAATCTTTCTTTGCACAGTCACAGTATACACCGCCATTAATTCGATATACAACCGATCCAGTGCACGACAGCTCTCTCTTATGAACACTCCCTCTACGGTGACGGCGGCTTCATGTATCTGTTAAATCTCCTGTATTACACCCTGCCAGCTGATTCACAGGGTGACACTGGCCCTCCGTTGTTAATTTAAATCTATAAACCTCTGACCTATGTGCACATGCTGTACATGAAAAGCGAGGGTTCTGGCATAAGATGCAGCCTCGGGTGAATTTATGACCGAGAAGGAAATCAAGCTGCGGCTCCCTCTGTGTTAGAGCCCTTGCAGAGATTCCTCCCTTCTCTGAAGATTTCACAGCATCTTCCACTGGCGGCTTGTTCCTTAAATAGAAATCGGAGCCCTCTTGGCTCTCAGGGCGACCGTCTCATACTCTGTTACCTGGACTTCTTCATGTCTGTGGCAGTCTGAGGTCTTTCTGTCGATTTAACAAAGTCCCTGGTGATCACTTCGTCCTCGCCCAGCCTCCGGACGCAGCGCTGGACCACTCGTAGGACTTTCTGTAACCTGCGGTCCAGCGCTAAGAGGTGGAGCTCCGTCAGGACCGGCCGTAAAGGGTCTCCCTCCAGGGACTCCCTCATCACGTCGCTGAGCCTGAACTCCCGGCGGGCCAGGAGCTGCAGTCTCAGCAGTGTGGAGCGCTTTATTCTGAGGAGGAAGAAAAGACGCATCTTAAACACAGGCGGTGTGTTTTTGTTTGAGATAGAAAAAGAAGAGAAATTGCTTTTCCTCCAAAGACATCTTCACTTTTCAAAATAGCATCTCCCCTTTGAAGTCTTTCAAAGAGAATTGAGAATTTAGGTTGTGCGTCAAATCCAAATCCACCGGAAACAGACTGAACTGCATTCGGCTAAATCAAACTCACATGCAGCACTGAGACAGCGGAGCCAGGATGGACATCTCGTCTTGAGAGTGCTTCCCGAACCTGACACACAGGACGTGGTGTCAAATGTGAGAAAGAAACGAAGCCACATTTCACACTAATTTATTGTTCCACAATGTCCCTGTCTCACCCTCTGGCGTTGTCCAAGTGGAGAAGGAATCCTTCGTCCCCAAACTTGGTAAAAATCTCATAGTGGTGTCTGTCCATGTTACCTGTAACAAACACTTTACTTTAGAGAATCTGAAACCTTTACAGGAATATGTTTAACATGTCCAGTGCTTATTTAAATAGTTCATGGTGTAGTGGAATAAAATACCTGTAAGGAAGTCGAAGATGGACATGTCTATGATGTTGAGGAGCCGGTTGCCCGAGTTGTAGGGATACAGCTGCTTCACCGTGTCACAGTAGAACGGATTCACCTCCCACCTTTAAAAAACAGAAATGAGACGTATCAAAAGAGAAGAATCATCCTAAAAAGAATCTTCTTTCATTCTTTTTTTTGGAAAATGAATGAGAAAATTGAAATAAATTTTAAAAAAATCACATATTTGTAATAATGTCAGAAAACAGTGTTTATATTTGCTACTTAGTTTCCCTTTCTTGAACCATTTGGTAGAAGGTGCTATTAGTAATTTTTTTTTTAATTAAATACTTCCCACATTAATTTAGACACATTATGCTGTATTTTATAGGGTGTCACTGTCCTGTGGTTGGTTTTTATGACAAATCTCAGTATATTTATGGCACAAAACAGGAAGTGGTCATCATTTGTCTGATGCAAACTGACTTTAGAGGTCGCAAAAAATGGTGGGTGGTGTAGTAAACAAAGAATGAGTAAAGATAGAACTCTTTTTTTTTTTTTTTTTTTTTTTATCCTAAAATGGAAAATCCTTTCACCAAAGAGTTGAACATCCAATTTGATTCCGTATCAACAAGATTTATGGGAATTGTGGCCTTTTTCTCTTATTTTGAAAATACTTGAACTTACAGTCTGGGTGAAAGCCAACAAATATCTCAACCACAGTTGGATTAATGGTCAGTAACATTCAATTTCCACCTTTATCTAAACAATTTGGTATATTTTTACAGTATATTCTGGCATATCATAGGTGGACAGATGAAGACATGACCCTGCTGGTATTAGTACCACGATCTTCCCACTGAGCTACAGAGATAACAATTCTTCAAGTATTGTCTTATAAAATGAAGATGTAATGTGTTGCAGTCTTACTCCTCGCGCCCGGTGAAGGTGTAGGAGCGTATCCAGGGGTTGGGGATGGAGATGCGGGGAGCGATGCTGAGGCCGGGCAGGTAGGCAGACAGGGAGCCCTCCAGCAGGTCGGGGCTCCCGCACACCGCATATTCGGTCTTGCACATATAAAGGCACTTGGCAAAGAAGCACATGTTGTTCGCTGCTCGGGAAAGAGGAGCAAAAATGGCAGAATACAGAATGAGTTTCTTGTTCACATACAATTACATGCTTTCTGATCAGCTCTGCCTCTCCCTCCGGCTGGATGCCATATCACCCAAGAAAAACATCAAAACAGAACCAAAATAACTCAGATTAGTTTAGCTCCGTACGCATAGGTGTGTTTGTAAAGATGTGGGGATAATTAAATGTTTTAATAGTCATTTATTGGCACTTAATCTTGTGAAGACAGACTAATGGAGGGATGCAGGAAACACTAAGTCTGTATTAACACGTAATGCAGTAGATTTAATGGGACAAATGGTAGCAGATTAAAACGAGTCTTTGAGTTGACATCGTGAATCGATCAATACACCTAAAATGTCAATACGACAACTTTGACCATTTCATTTGTTTGTATTGGCTCTCTTGCATGACATACACTTTAGAGGTGATTGGATCTTTCAGCACTTAAAAAAAATTTAAACGATCAAGAGAGCTGTGAACATTGTATTTCCTCACTTTGAGAAGAAAACGTGACAGCATTACACCCCCGTGGTGATTCCTTTAAAAGAGGCCTGCTGGTTTACCTGGTGAGGTGAAGAACACAGCTCGGAGGTCTTCATTGTGGGTGACTCCCAGGACTTCTCCTGTGACGTTCAGCAGCCTGCCAGACACCGGCGGGACCCTCCTGAAGTCCAGGATCCTGACAAATACAAAGAGATCCAGAAGGAAACCTTTTCAGTTATCTCTGTTTCTAGCGTGAGAAAAAGTTTACAGCCTTTGATCGCATAGATGTAAACGCACTGTGAACCCTCTTAAGATGACTCGTCACCTCATTTCACAGGGAGCTCACACTTCACACCTTACTGATCCTTATCAATGAATAACCTCTTGACGGCCGCCGCGCTGTGTGATTCAGCTGTGTTCACTTACACTATCAAGAGCTTACACCTCCCTGAAGGCCACGCTTCAGTCAGGTCTCACAGACAGTAATCACACAACAATCAGTGTGTGAAGCCAAATCGCTGTCTCTAAAATTGCTGGCATTCCCCAACCGCTGATTGCCAGTGATAAAGATGAGGGCTTCTGGCAGCCGAGTCAGACACAACAGAGAGAGAGATGACACGCTGCCACAGACTGAAAACACACTAAAAATAGGATGGATCAGAAACTGGAAAATATTCGCACATGTGAAAGCTTGACAGACATCTAAAACACGATCGGATATCACTGTTCTGATCTGTTTGAGGGTAAATGAAATCGGGTTGCTGACGTAGCACCCATGTTGTTTTTCGTCTTGTGTGGTGAAGCGATGACTTATCATTTTGTGCGGCAGCTTAATGATACAGTCTAGCTCAGATGACTGTATTTCAGAGTGAATCACCTCACCTCAGCAAATGTGTGATTGCATAAAGATGTGTGTGTCCTTGTCTGTGTCCAAACACTGTGGTTTACACTGATCAGTGAGGTTGGGAAACGCTGGGCTGGGCGAACCTGTTGCAATCTTTTTTGGAGGCTGGCTGACACATTTTAGCAGACGAGACCTTGAGGAGTATTTGTTGGGAGTCCATTTCAGATTTTTAGGATTTTGTTTTAAATTATTCAAATCATTTTGTTTTTGTTTCTCAGTGTATACTATTTCAATAATGCTCTGTCTCTGTGACGACTATATAATCGTATCACTGCTCCTCTAGGATACAATAATGTTTTCACTAACTTCAGTGATATATAAATGTTAACAAGACTCAGAGCCAGGATGATGGCAAGTTGTATACTTTGAATTCTTTGTATGCTAAATGCTAAAAATCAGCATGCTGACATGCTCATAATGCTGATTTTGAGCCGGTGTGCCAATAACCTATTCACCACCTTAATGTAGCTGGGCACGCTAACCTCTGCTGACCTTTGATTTTTACCATACGAATTTCATTGAGTCTCCAGCCAGGATGGTTGTATGCTTTGACCTAAAATACTAATATGAGCATGCCAGCAAGCTCTCAAGGCTGATTTTGAGCATGTTTACCAGATTCACCATCTTACTGCAGCAATCTATCCAATAGTTGGGGAAACATTTCACTAAAATCGACATATGCCAACCTGCCAAACAGGAAAATTCATCCTATGAATTATAAATATCTGTTCAAAATGTTCCACCAATCAATAATTTAAAAAAAATATATATATATTCACTTTGTACTTAAAACCAAAACCAAAACTGGCCCCAATAAAATGACAGATGTAACAGTATATCTAAAAATGACCCCCGGGCACCACTGTCACATGACTTGACTGAGTCTGATCAAGTGGAAATACCCAGAGTGTATCACAGATAAGAGGAAAACAGCAAAAACAGCGACGTGATAAGGAGGCTGCACCTGTCCAGGTGAAAAGCAGCGATCTCTGCATTGTGTCTCTGGAAGTCAACAAAATAGAAGAAATCCTCGGGAGTCTCGTTGTCCCTCTGCTGCCTGAGACACAAACACAAACACAAAAACAGTGATCAAGCTGTCAGTTACAATAATCAGCAAGACGAATACTATAATTTCAACAGATAACAGCCTACTAGATGATTTAGTCTGAAAGAAATGAGACATGGCTTATATACTGTGCTATACTGTCATGTGACTTAATGAAACCTTTCCTGTTCTGTTGGTTTTCATGGGCACCAACTTAATGTTTAAAGTGGACACCTTCAGGTCATTACTTTCCTCGTTGGGCACCGACATAAAAGCCAGATTTGGTGTTTGATGAAGACGAGGTACTCTTCATCAAAACGTGGACTCACCTCATCGGTTTAAACATGGCTTTAGCGAAGTTGCGCATTTTCAGAGCCAGTTTCAAGTGATGTCCGCTGGGTTTCACCACTGTAGAGAAACACAAAGAAGACGTCTGATGCAAACAAGTGAAGATTAAGCAACTGTATATCCCACAACATCTCCTTTACAAGATTAAGAAAGTGCTCCCACTTCCGCTTAAACGCTGAGTTTAACAAAAGTTAACACTGAGTAGTAGGTAACTATTTTAGTTTTTAGCCCCAGAGGCCAGATCAAACTGTGGAATATTTTCTGCCTGTTCTCTGTGATAAAGTAATTGGGGAGTTGGTCCCACAGCTTGCACTCTGTCTGGCTGTATGTTATGTCGCAGCAGTAGGCCAAACTAACCACACACACACACACGCTGCCTCCCCCTGCTGCGCTCTGTGAAACCCCAGGGTGTTAATATTTAACAATCATTTAAGGTTTACAATAAAAAGAAAATTCTGGAGATGAATCAAAGGGCATCAAAGAGCTTTTGTGGCCGATAAACGCCTTCGTTCTTTGGTCCCTGAAAAATGAGAAAGTCTCTAAATTTAACCGGCTTTGTTTTGCTGCTTGTTTCTTCTTGGCAGTGAATTATGTTTGTGTGGTCACCAACCTCACAGTGCAGAGCAGCTGGTGAAGCACAGACGGGACAAAAACATGGACTTCATCTGTATTCGTGTGTGTGAGTAAGGGAATAAAATATAAAGGCACTCTTTTGATGAACTAAACCGAGCAGATTCCGTCCCTAATGTTCACATTTCTCGCTGAAAAACATCCTTCAGCCTTTACACATCAATTTGTAAGCTTTTATCATTTCAATTAGCTGCAGCACCACTAACTCCATCACATTTTCTACAATAACATCTGTTGTTTGTCATGTCAGTAACTTCCAATTATCCATCCATACATTTGCAGCTTTGGCTTGCTCTGAGGTAAAGTAGGAGATGACAGCGTAGGTGGTGGCTGCTGTGTGAAACGCTGGCTTCCCTCGAAGCATGCAGACATCAAACATTTAATTAAGTGCTCTGTCTTTGAACGCAAACGAACGCCTGGGCTTTTTTTTTTTTTTGCCCCAAAGCAAGTGTCTTATGGAGGAAAAGACAAATCAAAGAGTTTTGTTGCCAAATGAAAAACAAAATTTTCACTATCACAAAGGCGTCAGTCTGTTTGTCTCTGATGGTACCGCCAAGCACAAAACACAGAGAGAGACAGAGAGAGAGGGGTGGGGGTGGGGGGGGTGGTGGTGGTGGTGGTGGTGGTGGTGTGTGTGTGTGTGGGGGGGGGGGGGGGGGGGGGGGGGGAAAGGGGAAACAAAGAGGCTGGTCAGAAATCAACCTCATACTGTCTACACGCTCTGCACGAAACACAAAGCTGCACTACAAGAGATATGAGATAAAGAACATAAAACCCCAAACTTCCTGAAAGTCCCAGAGGATAAAAGTGTCATGAAAGGCAGTGATGAGTTGACCGTACCTTGGGTGCAATCACACGCTCCTTTCAAGGCTTTCTCATCTTGAGTGTAATCTGTAAGAGAGAAAGCTTATCAAGCTTGTCATTTATCAAATTACGTGTGTTAAATATTAAACTGTAATGTCAATTCTCTGTCACAAAAATGAGAACACAGCATCACAGGGCAGAAATTGACCATCTCTCCATTTATGTTGTAGCATGAAAAAGAAAGAGGACGCTGTTTCCTGGAGTAAATAAGCCAAATTTGTAAAGCAGAGTGCAACATGAATTTTTTTTTTTTTTACATGATTATTTGCATACACATGTTATCCGCTCTTCACCTGCGCTCACAACTGTCATGCTCTGCATCTCTTTGAGAAGTTGGAGGATAGCAGGGTCATCGCGGGAGTACAGAGCGTAGCGGCTGATTCCCAGGTGGAACTTCAGCCAGCTGGCGTCGGGGTCATAGGTCACTTCATGCTCAGTCACAGTGATGTTGGACACGGCCACGACCTCACTGTAGAGCTTCATGTGTCTGAGAAACAAGATGTCGCACAGAGGTTGGATGAATACAGGCCACAACTGTCTCTCCAATTTAATATCAGAACTTTAAGTAGGCTCGTACATGTGCATATAAATCGTTTCTCCGTAAAGCAGAGCTGCTTAAAATCGTCGACTTTGGTAACTTAAATCTGCAGTGTGAAGCTTTTTGTCTCCCCTTCTGTCAGTGAGAGGCATTACAAAAATACTGTTGACACAGAATGTGATCCATTCAGTCCAATGACATTTGATAAGTTTAATAAGGCCACACTATTCAATTATTTTATCCCCATTCAAGTTAGCACAGGGCCAAACAGGTAGCTAGCCAGCTTGGCTGACGCAAGTCCCCGGTGCACATGCTCTTCCATTGAGCATGCCCAGTAAGCACTCATCCAGCCAGCACGGGAAAGTCTCACCAGACACCAGATTAAAAAACTCCATATAGTGTGATACACAGAGATTTATCTGGTTGTGATAGGTGGGAACTTGTTTGGTAAGGGCTTGATTGAAACAGATACTGATTTACATGTGAAAGTCCTGCACTATAGGTTTAAAGAAAGCAGGATTCTTGCCGAACTTGGGATGGCAACTTAAAAAAACTAGGATTCACAGGCAGACATTCAAATTACTTTCACAATTTGTTTTGGCGGTGTTTTATTTTGTAAAGACCACAGATTTGGAGCTGTATTTGGTGTCAGAAACCCAACCGCATTCAACAAGTTTTCTTAGGAGCAGGTCATGTATATAAATGGGTTAATGAGAAAGGAAAATCTGAGATAGCTTTTTGAGATACAGACATTCATTGAATATATTATACAGACTGTGTTTTACTGCCTGTTTTATTTGCCACTTTACATTTACATTCAGACCAGTTTTATCAGTTGTATTTCTTGTGCAGTTAAATGCGGTTGTAAGAAATTCAAAATTTCCACAGCCTCCTTTCCTCCTGCTCCTCCAAGTTAAAGGAAGAGCAAGAATAATCTGATACTAAAAGAAATATGTCGGTGGTAAGAAGGGCAGGACGCGGCTGAAGCTGACCAAACTGAGTGGTCATTTCTCAAACAAACGCCATCATAGGATGAGATAACACACAGGTAATAGTACGAAGTGATACAAATACAAGTTTGTTCATCGGCCCTCTTTCCCAGTCAGTCACCTAGCAACCTGGAGAGACAGATCAGGTTAATCCGGACGCTGGGCGAGTGCAGACCACAGTGTGGAGTAGGACAAAAAAGGGAAGTGAAGTGATGCCAGGATAATATATGCACACTACAGCATGCAAATAAAAACATTTTTAACTTGAGTCTCTATCAGAGGGTGTGTTTGTTGCAGTGTTCAAATGCTGCTGCAAGAGTTTGCAACAACAAGCCTTTGGGCTATTTTTTTTTTTTGTGCACATTTTATAAAGGCAGCTGAGAGGGGGGGAGATCCGTTGCTCATATTTCTTTTTATTTTCCACCATGAGAGCCCAAAAATCTGTATCTTTCTGAAGGAGTGCACTGTGACAGGATAGACAGACAAGCTCACAAGCCAAGACAGCTCCAGCTCCCGCAGATTAAGACGGGCTTTAGCAGTTTTAAATCCTTGTTTATACCTTAATACAGACACAAGTTCTCTGAATGACATGTTTGCGAGGGTTTTTCTGCCCCAGCCCACATTACACTGGACTTTAGTGACGCACAGAGTCGCCTCCACATCCTGATGTCTCCCTTTGGTATCACGGATGTGTGTTTCTGTGTGCCTTTGGGTGGGTTTGACCGTAATGTCACTGACCCTGCCTCTCGACCACAGTCAAGCCTCAACATGTGCTTTCACAGTGGGAACTTTCAGCCTAAGTGAACATGCAACTCTTTCACAATAAAGTTAAGTAACACTGTTACATCACATTACTGTCAGACACATCAACATTAAAGGCTCTGCGGACAAAATAAGACTGTATAAATGGAAATAATCATGAAAAATCCCAGCAGAAACTGACCTTTCCCAACGTGACACCTTCTTCCTATAGTACTCAATCAGCTGCTCCACCTGCAGCAGCCTCTCCTCCGGCCCCAGCACCGGAGTCTGGATGTTGTACAGAGAATGAGCGAACAGCCTCTCCAGCTTTGAGCCTCCATCGGCAGGTTCAGGTGTATCAGCATCCAGGAGCAGCTCCAGAGAGGTCCAGTTGGAGAGCCGCGGTGAGGCGAGACCCCCGTGCCTGGGGAGGGTGAGGTTGGTGGGGCCACATGAGCACGAGTGTCCCCATATTTGACCCCTGCTCCGCAGCTTTGGCAGGAGGATGAAGTAGAAGTCGGCGGAGAAGAGAGCCGTGAGGGTTGCGGCCAGGACGAGACGGTCTCTTCTCATCATTGAAACAGAGAACGGAAACAGAAACAACAGAGGAGGATAAACAAAGTCCCGACTATGTGCTGATCCGGAGCCCGCCAGGCATCACTTGTATGGCTTCCTCCAGTCTCCCACACAGTCAGCCAGGCAAGAGGTAAGCAGTCACAGGTTGGTCCAAGTCTTTCTGTTTCTCTTTTCTATCTGTGTTTCAGTCTGCTTTACCCAGCCTCTTCTTTTCTCCTCCTCCTCCTCCTCCTCCTCCTCCTCCTCCTCCTCCTCCCCTTCCTCCTCCCTTGGCAACAACTAAAGAAAGATCCGAGCTGAGAGCGAGCATGTGTTCGCAGCGATCACTGACAGTTTGGCTGCTTCCAGGGACCTGCTGCTCTGAGGAAGAGCGAGAGGGTGTGTGCACATATGTATATAAGAGAGAGGTGTGTGCATTGTGGGTGTGTGTGCGTGCAGGTATGTACACAAACATCAAATTACAGGTTAGCAGACTGAGCGAGAGAGTGCCACGAGGTGAAGAAAACACACACACACACACACACACACACACACACACACACACACACACACACACACACACACACACTAATGCACTCACACACTCACTCACACACTCTTGGAGAGTTGAAGCAGAGGTCCTTGGAAACAGGGAGGGCTGGATACGAATGCGCTTCTTATCACAGCAGATCTGAATGAAACCACATCCAGCTGGCAGATCCACTCTGATGCAATGCATGTGTGTGTGTGTGTGTGTGTGTGTGCAGGTCCAAGTCCAGTTTTTATTGTGTGTGTGTAAGCTGGCTGCCTTCCTCTGTGACTTCTGGCAGGAGGACTGTGAGCATGTAAATGTACATGTGTTTGAAACGTGTCAAGCTGCTGTGAGTGCGTTACCTGCCTTGACATCTCATCTGTTTTTCCTAGAAGACGTGAGATGAGATGAGACCCCCATCCCTCCGACATCTTCTTGTCTCCTCCCCGCTCCTCCTCAACAAGTCCACTTTCCCTTGTCCTTCAGCTCATCTAATCTTCTCTCCTCTTCCTTCTCAGCGTCGTCTCATCCCCTCTTTAAACTTTCACCCTCTTTTCTACCCTCTCACCTTCTGTTTTCGCTTCACTTCCTCTGCCTTTTCACCGCACACCTCCACTCGGTCTCGCTCCGGGCAACAAATTCCCAGCTGCACTTTGCTTCCTGCTGCAGTTCCCACACATGAATCCCTCACTTTTCTCCCTGTCAGGCTGCTCCACAGAAAACATTCAAATATGGAAGAAAAAAAAGGTTCTTGCACAACTCAAAGTGAGAAAAAACAGGAAGAAGTAACACTTCGCTGCTTTAACAGACCACCTTTTCTTTAGTGTCTTTCCATCTGATTCCTGTTATGAAACAGAAAGGAAATGATATGAGCGCTGCTTGTTGCCCATGTCTGCTCTAAAAGCCCTGAGCAGCTTTATAGTGAAGCAATGAATATCTCACAGGGCATTTCTCAGCCTGCATCTGCGCTGTTGTTAGTGTGGTATTTTGGAACATCTGTCGTCTGCTTGGGTGTGTGAGTGCGTGTGTGTGTGTGTGTGTGTGTGTGTGTGTGTGTGTGTGTGTGTGTGTGTGTGTGTGTGTGTGTGTGTGTGTGTGTGTGTGTGTGTGTGTGTGTGTGTGTGTGACTCTGGCAAAATTGCGCGCCAATGTCTGGGAGTAGCTCTCCAGGGTGTTTTAACGTCTCTGAAGAGAAAACAGCTCTGAGAGAAGCCGTTGCTGATGTTGGAAATTAGTGAAAGGAAGCTTTGACCTGCCATTTAGCCAGATTGTAGACACGCTTTTGTTTTTCCTCCACAGCTACAGGATAAGTGGGTGACTGCAATCTATCAGTTACTTTTTTCTAAGACCGCAGCTACAAAAACAAAAAGAGGTACGATTATCTTTAAGAGCAGATATTTTTTTTACATCATGCCTTTGAGTCAAAAGTAACAAGCAGGAGCCACATTTTTCACAACTGAATGAATTCTCCATTTCAAGTTTCTGTTGGTTGTACACAGTCTCTTCAGGACATATTTTCAAGATGACTTTTAAGACCAAAAAAAAAAAATCCCACAGCTCACAGTCCTACGTGAGACCTGAGGGGCTACAAAATTACAAATATATGACTTTAATTTAATTTTTATCCCCTTCCATAAAAAGCCAAGATTACATACTTTTGGTTGAAAATTAAATCACGCGATATTAAACCATCTGTGCTCATAATTAGATTCTGACAACACAATACAATTGGTGGAATTCAGTCTTAACAAAGGCTTGAGGCAGCAAAACTGCTGTCTGGATGACTAGCCCTGTTTGTCGCAGCTGTGTCTGTTTGTGTTTATCCCTGAGAGACGAACTGGAGAACGAGCTCCGAGCCCGATTTCTCCCCCGCTTAAACACTCAGTCCGGTACTTCAAATAACCCAGTTTTTTAGGGTTGAGCGGAAAAGCACACGCAAAGAAGTAGCAAAATCAAATATGGAAAGAAAACACACAAAAATAGGGCATTGAGTCCTGCGTCATCAATTTGCGCAATTCAGCAGTCGTGATGATAAGAACATTTTTGTTTTGGCTTTTGTTGTGATAAATGGGTGAGATGGCCCTGAAGCCTGTCTGTCTAGATGACTGTCTGGATGACCCAGAAGTCTCATATCACGAAATGTCAAATCATCTGCAGATAAAAGAACCATAACATGTCAGAGAATAGATAGAATTTATTTTCAAGCAGTAGTTCAACATTTTGGGAAATAACCAAAGGATAGCTTAGTTTAGCATTAATGTAGCTTCCATGTCTGAAAAGTTAAGCCAATGTGGAGGTGCCATAAAGTGCAATAACACTAAGGGCCACTAGGGGCTGGCTTCAAAAAGCTTCTGCCTCCAGAGACTCCCATTCAACTTTTCAAATGAAATTCAAATTCAATATTTTTTTTACCTCATTTTATGCGAAGCTAAGCTAACCCACCACTGTTTTCCAAAAGGCCAAAACTATAACTAAAAGAAAAAAAAAAGTACAGTAGCAATAAGAGATGGTTCAAACATCAGGAAATGAGTTTGGAGTTAGTGTAGCAGAATAACAAAAAGCTGAAAGCAAGAGATAAGCATGGTGAAAAATACAATTTCTGCAGTGCAGAAGTACACTGTATGTCACAGGCTGTTTGAAATTGCAAATCCTCCCAGATCAGTATCAATATCGCATATTAAAATGAAAATATTCAATTTAAAGTTTCACAACGACTTCAAAAAACAAAAGGAAAGCAGAAAAACAATGTTCATGTCTGAATCTTCGTCTGTATCTGACCAGAAACTCACTTTTCCTTCCAGATGCTGGGTGCTTCCAGTCAAGTTCTGATACCACGCCCAGCGGACTGGAGAGTAAATCCTCAGTTGGATGCATCTCCTGGAGAAGGAATGAATAAAAACAAATTTTTTAAAAAGGAGGAAAACATTTTTTTCATCTCCAGAAACCATATTTTGTGGATATGGAGTTTACAGAGTAATATCACAGAGGCATTTTCAACATTCTTCCCTCAGAAAACACCTAAAAAAAAGTATGATAGATGAACAGAAGTCTATTCATAACTTTCTTTCTGACCTCTCAGTGGTCAGTTGACATGAACTGGCAGCTACAGGAAAAACCTCTTCCATGTCTAGGCCGCAGATGCACAATGTGAACGCATTGTAGAGGGGATGAGGTTGGGAGAAGAGAGAGGTTGAAGAAGGTCAACAGTGCAAGAGATGAAGAGAAAGATCTACACTACTTAAGACAAAACATGAAAAGGATGAATTAGGAATCAATCGAAGGAAAAACGAATAAAAAAAATAAATTCCCATCTGATGTATCTTAAATAGAACGGCAGCATTCGTTTCTTCCTCCTTTCATTATTCCTTCTCATCCATCATGTTGTTTTGGACAACTTCAGCCTGACCGTGGCGTGCTGCAGCCACAGCACCGCGACAAAAGGGAAGTGGAACTGCGCAGTCACATTCCTCCAGAACTGATCGAGCCTTTTATAGCTGCATGAGCTGACCAGTAATTTAATGCTCGCCAGTACTGGATATCCCGAAACTGATGAAATAAAGGCTGTTCATTGAAAAGACTCACGTAAGCAACTAAAAGCAGAGCAGCATCCACTTCAATAGAAACTGTTAAATTTAGCTTTATGAGGGATATCAATCTTCACATTGAACTTTGGCAGATAAACATATCAGTGTATTTCCAGAAATGCTGAACTACTTTTTCCAGTTCATTTGCACAATATTTGGCATTCTTTTGATAAAGATCAGGTATAGAGAAGGGAAGCAGTAAACTCACCTGCAGGACCTGCACAGTCTGATGAGGCGAAAACAGCCAATCAGCAGTGAATGCTGCGGTCGATGTCATCAACAAGACGTCTCAAAGCTGCTGTCTGGCAAAATTCCTCACATGGGTACTGACACACACACAGATGATGGATGGATGCATGCATGAAGGAAAGAGAACAAGACAGCTGAGATGAAAATGACACCTGACAGTGTTTACACTCATCAGCTGCTGATTGTACGGGTGCAGGTTACCATGGGTTGCTGAGGTTGCTCCTCATCATTATCTGCCGGGCTGGTGGATGAAGCTGAAGTGGATGACAGGAGACGATATGATGTGAGTAAATGTGTGCCTGTGTGTGTGTGTGTGTGTGAGAGTGTGAGAGTGTGAGTGTGTCCTGGGTGTGGTTGCATAGAAAGCACAGCTCATCGCTTATTTTGGCGAGTTCTGAGGATTGGGCAGTGAGAGGAAAGTGTAGGAAATGTCTTGCAGATACATACACACACACACACACACACACACACACACACACACACACACACACACACACACACACACCTTGAGTATTTGTGCACTTTTAAAATATCTGGCCTGCGTCTCTGGAGCTGAACATTGCCCAAATGTTCCAGAGCTGAGCTCCAGACTCCAGTGGAGGAGAATGTAAAGTATGCTCTGATTCTTCTCTTTGTAACATGGTGAAATTGGACATGATTGAATCAGAGTATCGGGTTTAATTAGTTTGGAAGGCCATGGTGACCAGTATCTTATTGTCATGAATATCTTCAGCACCCATAGACGTGTGCAGACGGATTCTGATGAAAGCGGTAATTACAGTCAAATGTGACTGACACTGGCCGGGGTCGGGGAGAGGCCATCTCTTTGTGTGTGTGTGTGTGTGTGTGTGTGTGTGTGTGTGTGTGTGTGTGTGTGTGTGCTGCACATAAAAACACCTGTTTCAACTGAATGAATACCTTCAGCGCAGCATTCTTCCTGTGAAGTATGACCCAGGTTAATGGGGTCAGGTACTTGACATTTGACCTCCCTGGGTCCCAGTTTGTCACTTTCAACCATCTCCTCCTCCTCCTCCTCGTCCTCCGTTCCTCTCAGGCTGATCTGCGTCTCCCTGAGGGTGTCAGAACCAATACATATCACTCTTTGCTGAAGGGAGTCTACGTGTGCAAACACAGAGCTGTTTGCTTTAGATACACGTTTCCCAATTTTGTTCATGTCAAGCTCATGAAAGCAGACAGGACTCTGGTCAGTGATCTCTTGCTGGATGATATTTTGTCACAGAGTCCGATATCTGTGAGAATGTTTGTTGTTAGATTTGATGTAAACCAGAGCTGTTAATGTTCTCCATCTCTGTGGTGAACTTGGCATCCATTTGAGTACTCTGTGAACTCCTCCTGTGTGTGTGTGTGTGCAAGATCTAAAATTTTACAAGCAAAAAAAGAGTCCACAGAGCGTCTTAACACTGATAAACTGCTGACATTTGAGTTGTTTGAGCCGTTTGTGGTAAAATGAGACCACAAAGAGTTTAATAGTGAACATTTTTGCAGTAGTGACGTACATGTGAAAGTCTTTAATGGCAAAGATGGGATGTTTACACTGGCATTATTAATACATGTGATCATATACGCAATATTTCCTATGTAGTTAAAGACTGGCCAATGCATAGCCAAACAAGTCCACCGTTAGCAGCTCTGCGAGGCCGCACTTATACTTACAGTATGTGAGAGGTACAGCAGAGACATTAAAATGTAGTCTGGAGTTCGGTGGGTGGTGTCACAGGAAGTTACAGACAGCCATGGATTGATATGAAGAGTTTAATTGACAGAGAAAAAGTAAACTACTTTCTCCCTGTCAGTCTCACGCAGACATTAAATATACACTCCATGAGCAAAAATTTGGATTTCAATAGGATCACCCATGTCGTGCGTCTCTAATTTAAAACCCACAAGAAGCCATGTTAACATGTCTCGACAAGAGTTCAATGATAATGTTGTCATGATTTTGCTCCTCAGTGAGGTTCACATATTGATTCATGTTTCTAAGACAGTGCTGAATCTGTCTTTCCCTTTAACTTCTCTTTTTCACCCCCTTGATGATTCCCGACAGCTTTCTCCTTTATGGTGTTACCCCACGTGACAGAAATACAGCCGAGCAGACAGCTAAGATGTGGGCCAGCCCGGAGTTTACGACCTTTAATCCAAACTGAAGCGTCAATCAAAGACTCGAATGTTTGTGGAACAGTGAGGGACGTTTTCTTTGGAGGACACATTTGACCGTGACGTGTTCCTCTTTAGAACATCTATGTTACATTTGGTACAAGACACTCACGGTTGATATCACTTGTTTGGACGTCTTTCATTTGATACTGACAGTCTTGACATGCCAGGTATACTCTGTTATGTGCTGGATGATCTAATTCAAAAAGGCTGTTTAAATGCATCATCCTCAAAATTTTAACTGCATCATCCAATTTGCTCCACATTATCTTGTGTCCAGTCATTCTTAGCACTTATGGCCTCCGGTGCACCAACAATGGAAGAGGGAGCGACACAAAATGCCAACATGCTAACCCTCAATGAGTTCAGTTTACTTTGACAGTTAAGGACAAGGGTATTTTAGCCTAATTTCTTTTTGTCTCCCTACTGATACGATTTACTTCTATTATTTCAAACATAATTTGGTCAACATACGTCATATGGTCGTCAATGCCGATTGGTTAAAGCCCGCTCTAATAGTCTGCGACCATTAGGATGCATCGTCTGGAAATCCCCAATGGAGTGTGGCCAAACTCATATGTCCCACATATTTACCTCACCTACGGTAGGAAGCTGGGTCAGTGATATTCCACATCACTTCCTGTCCAAAAACCCCCACATGATCACCGTCCTTTGTCCACAGTCCAGATGAACCATCCACCGATGCTGTGAGGACGAACAGTCGGTCAGCTACCTCAAGGACATCCACACACACCAACGGCCTTCTGTGAGCCCTCCAACACTGCAGCATGGGAGGTCGATCACAGGCTGACTAAATGGAAAGGGAAAATATCAAGTACATGGGGGTATAAATGGTAGAGTACACGATACAGTTTTATTTTCATGTACCAGCTCACCTCCTGTTGGATGTCCAGTGCATAGGAAGAAATGTCCCAGATCTGAAGCCAGCCCGTCGTGTCACCAGTGACCAGGATTGTGTTTTTGGGCTGGTCTGAGCTCAGGCTGAGCACACATTCACCTGCCTGCTCTGGAGCATAAAACTCACCTGGAAGGAGGAGGAAACAACTGAATTGCACTTGTACAATTTCAGTTTCAACAATAAGCTCCTGTATTTTTCTATAAGCAGTAGAGAGGTATCCTGGTTCAGTCAAAGTTTAATGCACAGATATCTATTTATATTCAGCCTTTGTACCAATTTCAAGCATTCTGTTTTGACTTAAATGACAAATGTACCTCTGAGACAAATTGCTACCTTTAACTGCTTTCCGTTATGTCACTCGTCCTTCTGTTATGTCATGATCTGAAATTCTTCTCTGCCAGGGAAAAATACACACACTGTATACAGACCTATACAGACACACAAGGTCACGCTGGGTCATTCACACACACCCCCATGCAAGCTCGCACACATATGCAGCGGTCACAGTGCATGTATCCCGCACCACTAAACACAGATGGGATCTGGAAAGAGACATAGCTGTGGGCTGCCAGGAATGGTACCAGCAGGAGGCAGAGTCCACAGTTCAGCCTAACTGTCACTACTTTCGCTGTAAATCCATCTTACGGGAAGAAGATCATGAAAACTGACAGCAGCATCTCAACTGATTATACATTATTTTAGTTTTCTTTATTGCATTTTAGTGATTTATCGATTTTGTTTCTGATTGACATCACACTAATCCATCCTGCAGCTTTTTTTTTTTTTCAAAAGTGCCTCTCACCATAAGTGTGTTTCTCTCCAGTGATGCTCCAGAAGTGCAGCCGGCCGGCCTGCGAGGACACCAGGACACCTCTGTTCCTTAACTTTTTGTTGCCAGCTCGATGCTGAAGGAACAAGAGGCTGTCGACAGGGAGGGCCACTCTGCAGAAAAAGCAAAACAAAACAAAAGCTATGAATAGGATTCTGCCCACTGAGGATGTGGTACTCATAAAATCGGCAACCACCAGTCCACAGCTAAAATGGCCAAAATGCACTTGCAGAGGTTCAATACCAACACAGGAATGTATTTTAAGGTTCCATGATACCAGATATGAGAAATGGTAACCACCACAGCTTTAAAATGTTTTAACATTTTATTTGTCATAAAAATTGAAGTCTGACTCGGATCATCGTTAAGGTTAGAAGTAATCAATGTGTTGGTTTTGTTGGTATTTTGTAGCTCATCTTTATCCTCACATCAGGGTTCATAATGGAAAATGCAGAGCAGAAACAAGGAGCTGATTAATCAGAATTTACACTTAAACAAAACACAAAGTCTAATTATTAATTTATGTAAGATATGAACAAGGCGTACTATACATTATATGAAGTGATCATTGTGTGACATTAATCTGCAAAATTGATCTCAAGTTGGTTTGTAACAGTAAAAATAAACCTGGCTGGGACGCGTTCGTACAAACCATAAAAAAAACATTATTTGGATTATCACTTGATCATTTAAATAATTTGGTCCAGTTTCTCAGCTGTGAGTATTTGAAACCTTTGTTGTTTTTCTCCAATGACAAATGGATATAATCAGATCTTTTCAGAGGTGTCTGATGAATGAATGAACAACCGGATGGGAACATACAATGTTTGTCTTAAAGAATTTCACCAGCACTGCTTTTAAACCATCATAGATTCACAAATTTTAACAAAACATGATTGCATCCTCTTACCTTCCCTCTGTCTCTCTCTGCAGGTGGTGCAGCGGTCCTTGTGTCTCCAGCCTCCAGATAACTACTTCTCCATCATAACTCGCCGTGGCAACCAACCCCAAAGCGGAGCACTGACACACGGCCAAGATGTCTGATTTGTGGACACTGCTGGACTTCCACGACATGTCTGCTTTCACATTCAAGTCCTATAATAGATGCAAACATGAAACATTTAAGTTTTTTTGTTATATTGATTATAAAAATTAAAGAAACATGTGTATGAAGTACTAAGAAGTGACCAGTTTTAGCATTCAGGATAGGGGAAGTCCACAGTTGATTTTTAGACATAAGCTTGTTGGCTGAAATTGTAAACTCATTGCTTTCTGCTGTGCAACAGTTTACAAATGGGCTGAAACTGCATGTGATTGTTTGTGTTGCCTTGTGGAAAGCAGCTCCATTTCCTTCTCTGGTTTGTTGATTTTGTTTAAACCTCTGGGCTACCAGGTTGTGGTGAGCTCTTCAAAACGGACTATGTGGAAGCTCAGCATGGTGGACATTAGAGAAACTCTGGTGCAGATGTCTTTGAACTCACCAGGTGCATGTGCAGATGTATTTCTAATTTACGTCATTTGCTGATGTCAAGTCATTCCTCTCTAGTTTTTTTGGACTTAAAAGTGTTTTCTCAAAAAACCTACTTGGAATGAGAAACTTTATAAGTGCGTTAAAAAAAAAAAAAAAAAAATAAAAAAAAAAAAACAGCATCAAAAATCTGCTGGAGAAGCATGAATACTGAATGTTACCTCTGTTCTCTTAAAGGGATGAATCCAACCACAGAGCATAGAGCATATGGCAGGTAAAGATTGAGAGGTACAAGTTAACACAAGAATTTGAGCCATGAAAACATAGTCTGCATAGCCAGACTTTTATATATTTATGTATTAAGACCCGTGTGCCGGCATGTACAAATGTGTAGGCGGATGTGGGTTGTATCTGATTTAAAGTCATGAAGTTATTGGGAAAAGTTTGGCGTAATATTTTCTGGGCTTAAGTCTTCTTCAGGCTAAATTGTTGTCAGCAGTACTGAGAAAAACACTTGTGTTTTAAGTCTGTACTACATTAGTCACTATGGTGACAGCTGTTTATGTGGGACTAATCATCCTGTTTTCAATATCTGGGGAAGAACTTTTAAGAGCAGAAGTGTGAATGCTGACACTCAAGGTAGAGGCCTGACATATTAATATGTTTTATTTGAGCTTTTTAGTCATTTTCTCAGAATCATCTCTCAATCAAAAGCCTCTGTAATGTCTTTATTGCTGTGATTTTTTTGTTTCAGTCAGGTCGGTGTGGTGTTTTTTTGTGTGAATTTTATCACTACTCTCGCTAACTATTGAATTGTTGCTCCACAAATGTCATTTACAAAAACACGGACAAATCACTTCCTGTCTAGTGAGCACTTTTATGTGAAAAGATCTAGCAGATACAGACACTTTTCATGTATACCCACAACTTCTTCAAATTTCACCTGCTCAAAATACCATGTGGAGGTTTCCACCACTGGTAGCCCTGTAATACACAATCGTTCTGATGGTTTCATATTGTTAACACTGATTGACATGTGCAGAATGGCACCAATGTGCCACAAAAAGCAAAGAAAGAAGGGCACTGCTTGCAAACAATATCGTCTGCAGTATATGAAGTCTAAAATGGGCTTTACAAATGTCTTTAGCAGAAATAAATGCATGTTTTATTTCAAGTTTATTATGAGTAAATGCTTTTGGTGTGAAACAGTAACATAATTTTGCTTGTTTACAAAAATATTTCTAATGCTATGTTTAATGTTCTGGAAATTACAGAAAAAAAATAGGACCTGGAGGACTAAGTTAAATGATTATTTTAGAACAGAAAGATGAGTAACTCCATGAAAATCTTTTTTTATGCTGATTTAGGTCATTTCTCACTCTGCTGCAGAAATATAAAGATATACTACCTCTGACATATCTGTTAAGTATGGTTGCAGGCACAGCAGATCGCACTGCTGACCACATCCAACCACACCAGATAATTCAGACGTGAAACTTTCAATCACTGAGGGCAGTGAAGCATCAATTTTCAGGCTGGTGTGAAGTCAGTCTTTACAGAAAATGTTATATTTATGTGGAACTGGTAAGGACTATAATATATAAAACCTCCTGATTTTACCTTCCATCCTGAAATGTTGTACTGAGCGATCCGCTGGCTCCACCCCACAGCCAGCAGCTGGTTGTCATGGAGACAGGTCAACCCAGTGACTTCAGTGTCAGTGACAGGCTCCAGTTTGTGCAGGTTAAGGCCATTTAATAAATTCCATACCTGCTTAGGAAGTGGTCGGTATTATTAACACTCTTATTTATCAAATTCACTTTATTTCTGTGCTTACTGAAAGTGTGGTGTTAAACCTTAATGGTGCCATTACGAGCCCCAGTGATGAGTCTTCGGTGAGAGGAGTCCATTGCCACGCAGGTGAGTTCAACCTCTCCATGAGCATTTGAAATGTGAAGCCGCCTCCTCCCCGTCTCTACGTCCCACAGGGACACTGATGAGTCGGCATGTCCGGTCACCACCTGTCTCAGGGTGGGGTTGTACAGAGCGCAGGAGAGGGATGGACCCCACTGACTTTCTTTTCCGTATTCCTTTCCTTCATCCGTCAGCCATCCGCCTCCTCCTCTTCTCTTCTCAGCCAGACTGAGCACTGCCAGGTAATCTTTGCATCCCACCACTAAATGAGGCTGAGTGTCCTCGGGAAGAGGAGGGCTCAGCAACAGGAATGGGAAGTTTGCGTGTTCCGGGATACGACCTGGTTGCAGGCAGGGAAACTGCAGGCAGATGGTTTTCAGGCAGAGGTGGGTAGAAATGTCCCAAACTCTCAGTTCCTGACAAAGGAACAAACATCAATAAATTAACTAGAACATAAACAAGCTCAGTTGTGACACATTCACCAAAAAAAATTCGACCTACATTTGTATGATAAACAACAAGCAAAATAAATGAACAAGGTATTTTTTAATTCTATGCAGACCTATTTTCAGAGCAGTTCTCTATTTTAAGCCTCATATTTAATGACTCACAGCATCTCTGGAGTAGCTGAAGATCTGCCCGACAGGCTGGTAGATTGCAACATCCAGTACAGTAGTGTGGTGACCCAGCAGCGTGGCTACAGGGCTTGTGGTCACATATCGTGTCCACAGTCTGACTGTTCGATCACAACCTCCCGTGACCATCAGCTGCAGAGATGCATTGTAGTCGAAACATTTAGCTCCCTGAAACGATACAAAAAGACCAAAAGAGTAGAGAGCAGATGCAGCTCTGTGTACATGAACAAGTGTTTCGTGGGTCTGCCCTTTAAAAAAAATAGAAAAAAAATAATTGTTTGGTTTGGGGAATTTTGAAGGGTGGCTACAATGGTAAAATGTTCAGACAGTTAATTGCAGTATAAACTTAGTGTGCTCATTAAATAAAAAAAAGCCATTGTGAATAACAGGAAACATCACCGCCCAGTTTAATAATGTTTTGTGCCACAGTTTTACTCTGTCTGCCACTGCATGCTGAGTGGGAGCAAATCTTATAAATTAGCAACTTGACTCACAACTCGTATTTGTTCTTTCAGATAAAAATGACTAGTTATGTAATGTTATGTGATATTGAAGCAACATGCAAGGACATTCAATGCTATAAAGATAACTTTTCTACAACTAAAAATGTAAAGAGAGAGAATGTTTTTCTCCAAACCATGACCCATCCTCTTAGGTCAGCGTCAGCCAGACCCAGACATGTGATCCACATCAAAAGTAGGTAACAACAAAAATCAGTCCACATCTCTCTCTCTCTTAGTTTTTTTTTAGACATTTTACAAATGTTTACAAACACTGTATATTTCTGATCAATAAAAATGTTCTATATTTTAATAAATTTGATGATTAATAGCCACAATATGCAGTGCTGTTATTTTAAGACCACCAAAAACACTGAGGGCTCAACCAAGACTGTTGCAAGCAGCAATTGCACCAACAATATAAAAGTCTAATGTTACCCAAAGTAATAAGCTATGACTCGTAGTGATAGTTACTAACGAGAACACATAATAACCTTTGATTCAACATCTTATCAGTCAAAATGTCCCTGTGATGTCATTTACCTGCTTAAATTTCCAAACGTAAGGCTCCCGTTTCTGAGACACATTCATAAAGACCACAGATGTGGTGTCACTTTCTGATGACGTCATGACGACGCTGGTACTGGGGTCAAACATCACTCTGTTGATTGGCTGCGTGTGGACGTCGGGGATGTGATGGTAGGAGACCATGTTGCTATGTTCACCAAGGTCCTGTTAAGAACATGTGTGACAGAACTAAACTAGTGCTGCTGTGTCATCAACAGCTGCTGTTGTCCAGGCTTCTTTACTGCTCCTACAAAGGCTTTCAAAAGACATTTCTCTCCAACAACCAGTGACTGAAGTCAGTAAATACAGGATGTAAAACCTACTGGGAAAAAGATCCTCTGTGGGCCATTTTCTTTCTTGGATGGACTCTTGAAAAGACCTTTAGATGGGTTCAAGAACCACATCAGGTGGACTCCTCCTTTTTCATCCCCCAGTAACAGCAGTGGAGGCTGCTCTGGACACTTGGAAGCAAAACCAGTGAGATTAAAATGATGACTTTATCACTTTCTGAGTGCATTGATCCAGTTGAAACAGTATATATCAAATGAAGAGTGCTCGTACCTGTATATCATGCCAGTAACAAAGAGCAGTCAGCACGCTACGAAACCCTTTGAGCAAATATGAGACAGAGGATGGAAGAAGATAAATAATATTTTGATTCTTTAAATTCAGCCTCTGATAATTTAGTACTGTTGACAACCTAGTGTACCAAATAAGTGGACATCCTCAGATACACTGGTCGGAGAAACATTGACAAAGTGCAAGTCCCTGCAGTCAGTTGCTACGGCAACCGTGTGGACGCTGCCCATAGACACGGCATCAGTGGTCCAGCCTCTGAACCTCCTCGTGTTGGCCACTTCCACAGTTGGGTCTCCGGCAAGCTGGATGAAATAGGAATAAATATAAAAGTGTGAGTGTGTGTGTGTGTGTGTGAGAGTACGGTAACTCCATGTAGATGTTAAATGTCACTCACCGCTAAAGTTTTGAGGATGTGTAGGCTGTCGTTCCAGACAGTGATCTGACCTCCTTTACTGACACTAACGTAGTGGAGTGGAGGAAGATGGGAAACAGCAACCACACGCACAGTTGGCTCCCGCTGCACAGTACAAGACAATAAGATAATTAATTATAATTCATTAAAACAAAAAACAACACAAGTATAAGGTATTACTCATACAAAATAAGTCATAACTCAGTGTTGAAAGATAGAGGAATTAAGTAAGTGCATTTTGTCATCCGCACAGATGTTGCTGGACGTTTGGAGGAAATCAGTGTCAATAAATACTTCATCCTTCATCCATTAATAGAACCTTTATTCATTATCATTTGTAAGAAGAGCTAAATGTGTTCTTTTATACTTACAGTATGCATGAATGATTATATAAGCCTCGTGTTTGAGATGTTACTAACTCTGACTGTGAGGCTGAAAGCATTGCCCTTTCCAACCTCCAAACTCCACACCAAAGGCCTTCAGCACTGAAAACATTCAACTCGCAAGTGTAAGAACATCTTTAAAGGGGAACTGCAAATAATAAAATCGATGATGGCCAAGTTTAATTTCACTTGGTAAAAGGATCTTGGTATTGTGTAAGCTGTCACTCTCATGACTTACTGGGACACTGAAATAAGTTACACCTGTACTTTTCCTAGCAGGTCGACATTTCTAACGTGTCTATAGTGTACCTCACCGAATAAGTCAATAGTCTCTTGTCACTTCGCTATCTGTGTGTTACCGTTTTAAAAATCCCCTCACAACGGGAAACAACAATAGGAGTTTTAACAAAGATTTGGATCATCCAATAACGCCGCCTTGTTTGGCTCTTTTCAGTCTTTGGCAGAGATTTATCCATTTTTATGCCAGGCCTCGCCACCCCGGTTTGCAGGTGTTCCACTCAGGTTCCACTACAATAAGTTCCTACCCGACCTTATTTCGCGTGAACACCGTCACAGCACCGTCGATTGTGATTGGTTTACAGAAATACAAACAAATCCCGGGCGTTTTTTTTTGGCCAAATTACCAGAATGACTGGACTTATCACAGTGCCCTCTTAACATGACAATTACAAGACATAACAGCTCCAGCCTTTGGGCAGTGTTTGACAGGGGAATCATTAAACCTACTCGGCTGTCATGGCGGCCATGTTAGTAAACATGTGTCTATTTACAAACATTTGACACAATTTTTTAATTGTTTTCCCACTGGAGTCGTGTTTCCGGCCAGCTGATAAATGTAAGTCCAACATTTTCTTTTCTGCTTTTTCTGTCTATGCCAACATTATAATGTTTGACCACCTCACTGGTTGCCAACTTGATTGGTGTTGTGCTATTGGTGCATATTGCAGCAGAGCTGTTGAGTTACTAGGGATTATAACCCTAAACAGTACAATAAACTGGCGCCATCCAATTCTTTATAAATGGGCTTAAAAGTATATACTAAAAGCCCTGTATTAAAAGAGCTTTGGTTGTCGCTATGTTTAATCATTTTCACCTTAAATGTAGTCTTCTGATTCAATGTTGGAAGACTAATTCAGTTCCAAGGAGAATAAGTGTAAGGAAAGTTGATTTGGTTAAATTGAATTGGAGTTAGGTCAATGTTTAGTAAGTTTAGCTTAAGAGAGATTTGTTTATGAGATTTACTTGTGAAGAACCGTATGCAAAAACATGAATCTTCTACAAATAGAGAAAACGTTTTATGATTTTACTCAATTCTCTATTACCCCTCTAAAAACATGTTAAACCCTGCAGCATATATTCAAAAACTGGGTGCAATCTCTTAAAATGGCCTTTCATTTTCACGCTTTTGGGGGATGCACCGTTCCCTTTCATTGCACCTTACAACAGTTACCTTGTTGTGTGAGCAGTGTCTGAACTGAGGCTGGGCGTCCAGCAGAGCAGCTGTGGGAATGGAGGCGCGCTGTCTCTCTGTGTACTCCAGAAACAAGTAGGAACACAGCTGCTGCCACTTTACCTGCCCGGTGCAGCTGATATCTACCTGGAAATGGAGAATGTGGCACTAATTCATCATCTTATTTTGATGGCACGGTGATTTTATGCCAACACTGAGCTGATGATCATGTATCATTGACTATCTACGTACATGTGTTGTTTTCTATTGACTTTTTCAAAGAAAACTCTCATTACCTCACTGAAGAATCTCTCAACCCACGTGTCCTCAATATTTGGACCGATCACAGACCTCAGAACCTCCTGAAACTCTTCAAACTTCATTCCACGTTCTTCAATTCCTCTTCCCCTGCTCCTTCCCTTCAGTCTGTTCTCCTTCGCCGGTAGTCCAGCTTGTGGGCAGGTAAATGCATTTCTCAGGAGCTGCAGGTGCTCTGGGCTCAGTTTCTCTGCAGGACTGACACCGCAGGATGGATCACTGCAGAGAGCAGCACAGCAATGATCAGGTAAAGGACAATGTGAATTTATGCAGAAACTGAATCTATAGTGGTCAGGAGTCCACTGGATTCATCCTAACTTTTTAACTGATGTAGGAGCAGGTGCTAACATCTGCATTAGTCTTTAGAGGTGCAGAGCAAGTCTTGTGGTTCAAAACATGCAGGACTGCAGAATGAAAGCAGCGCTCCCATGTGGTCGCACTGGAAGAACACACTGCTGATCCAAACAAAAAGGTTTAAAATCTCAGTCTCTGTGTTTTTTTAATAAAGAGAATGAAGGAATAAATTGGGTTTAAGGAATGTGTTTAAAAGAAATGAAAGTGCTCCTTGCCACCTGCTGCCCCTTGTGTTGGCCTGTTGCTCAGGGAGACTCCAGACAGAAACAATAAGTCACATGTCTCAGCATTGTGAGCTCTTTTCCAGGTCCATCAGGGAGCGCTTGAGCGGTCCTTTACGTCATACACATTTCTCACAATCAACCAATGGAGCCATAAAATCATTAAGTAATAAATAGTATAGTGGTTTGAGAAGAAAGAGTTTTAAAAGGCTGTTTTCTCTGAAAGAGTTTGTGGTGAAGCTGTGTGTTTGAATGGAGAAGATGTGTAACTTTAAGAAGTCAACGGAAAGGTTTGATGCAAAATATAGAACTGCCTTTGACTAATAAGAATTTCAAGAAGTTGCTTGATGTTAGATGGAAGAATAGATCATGACAGACAGAAGATCAAAACCATTTTTTTTTTCCTTACAGATGGGAGAAAATGGGAGAAGATGCTGTCCTCTTACATCTGGACCAGTGTACAGAGGATATGGTCAACTAAAACGCACATTAAGATGCTGCCTGCATAGTATGTGTTAAATTAACAAAAAGAAGCAGGCTTTTTATTGCTGTAATAAATCAAACACAGTTATTAGTGAGCCTTTATATTTGTCACCAAATACATAAGAAAAAACTGAATATAACTCACCAAAACCTGCTGTGTGGCACCTCTGTGTCATAAAGCCTCCACAGATTTTTGTTCTTTCTTAAGGTGTCCATACTAATATCCCGACCCTGCTGTCCTCACGGTCCGAACCCTCTTTAAATCCTTCCGTCCGTATTTTCTTTTCTTCAGGTCATGACAGAGATGCAGTAGGAGCCACAAGCGCCGCTGAAAAGATTTGCAGCCAATCTGAGATCCTCCCCGTGCTTTGAGCCTCAACATGCAGAGCCTTTTGTCTGCGACCTTGCCGCTGTCTTGTCATGCAAACCTCAAACAAAGCTCCCTTTCTCCACACAGGATAGGAATCCACAGATCAGTAACCCCTCCGTCACAAGTGTTTGACCACAGCAAGAGAGGAAAGTCAACACATCATTGCGGAGGAGACCGTGGAGAGCTGAGAGTTTCAAGCACTACTGCAAGTCTGCTAGGGGTAACAGAGCCACAGACCCCACAGACAAGCTGTCGGTGGGTTAATCATTTAAAGAGGCCAAGTTAGTCACCACCCAGGTGAGTTAAGATTGGTTACTTTATCAAGATCAAATCCCGGATATAGCTCAGCTGCTCTAACATAATGAAGACTGCACAGAAATCCTTGACAGTAAGGTGTCCAGAGCAACTAAAATCCCAAAGTACTGACACCATCGTCTCACAGTCCTCTAACTAATGTAGTTTAATTATTGCCGGGCAACCCTCAGCAGTTTTGCTTCTCACTTCGGTGAGCATGAGCTTCTTAGAGTGGCCTCCCACTGTGCTTAATGAAGGTATCCATGTCCCAGTGGAGTCTGGTCTGCTGGGTAACTCATGTCACCTGCTCTAATATTAGATCCACAGTAACATTTACAACAACCGGGTCAAATATCTGCATAATTCACCTGACAGAAAAAGGAAATGACTTGTAATGGATAACACTGACGATTTATCTGTTCCAGTTATAGGTATTGATTATACCGGTACTTTTCATTGTATGACATGTTAAGATGCCGCACAATTGCTGCAGAGGTTAACATGATTTCTCAAGGAGAATGTTTTATGATTGGTTGAGAGACATACTTTTAACATATGACAACTCAAATAATTCTTAAAAACAGTTTTAATCCACATTTTAATTTTACACATAAGGACAATACCAAGTGTTTAAGACCAACTTTGTCACACAATTTTATTATTTTATTCAGAAGGCGTCCTGTTATACTGTTGGTGTCCAAGGCCATATAGATATTATGTTGCAGTGTCTGTCATTGTAGTGATGTCATTGCTCAGACTTTTAAAGTGCATACGACCTCCCGAACTGGACAAGAGACAGGTTTGTTAGCTTTATTAGGACAGATTCACACAGATTAATCAGGAGAAAACAATTTCATTGCCTATTTGCCTTTACCTAATTATGTTAATAGCTTAAAAGAGGATCCAAATGGAAGATACAGCAATGGTTTCAGAATTTATGATACAAATCACAGGTCTTATAGATTTAAAATGGAGTAGTATTACCTTTTCAGGAACCTGGACTTCCAGGTATAAACAGGTTTTGGTTGGTTGGAAGAAAATACAGCAGAACTATTGAATCAGAGCTTGAGGAGCGCTATCACAGCTAAAACATGCAAGACAGTATTACATTCATTAACTGGGTATAGGTTTATTTTTTTCTGTCTAAGTAGACTCGCAGTATTTAGAAGCTTTGTGTTTAGTTGAAACCCCTCACCAATGATATCGAGCATGGTGTTTCCCAGCACAGCCACTACAGGGAGCCAAAGTATTTGATCGGTGCTCCCACGTCCAGCGGCAGTACACGATTATTTGTACTAAACAGTGAGCAAACGTCTGAGACATTTACAGTCACGAATTAAAATAACATTGAGTGATTTCATAAAAAAAACAAACTACAACTGTGTATTGTGTATTTGGAGACTCTTCTGGTAAACAATAGACACCGTGTTCACACTTATATTTCACCGTGAACTCTCTTCTTCTCCAGCTGTGCTTTGCCATCTCCTGCTCTCAGATGGCAGCAGCAGCTCAGCAGTTTGAGCTCAGAATAATTACACACCCGTGATCCGCCCTCGTTTCCCCTTGTCCTCACCAACGGGTCCTGGAAATGTACTTCCTCAGTCCTGTTGCGTGCGTCAGGGATGGGGCGGTGAGGATGCCAAAGCGCGACAATAATCTCGAATAGACCTTTTCTTGAAGTTTTTAAACAAATTACCACCAGTTTGTTACCATGTTGCGGGTCGTAGTAGAGTCAGCTAAAGGTCTGCCGAAGAAGAAAATTGGAAATCCTGATCCAATTACCTCTGTGACTTTTAAAGGTAAGTTTCTTTTCAATGGTGAATAAAGTTTAGATATATCAATAACTTGTAACCTGATATATGGCTGTGTGTATTTGGAATCTTATTGATTATCTTTTATCAAAAAAGACATAATTATATGGGTTTAATAGTTTTGCCGTGACGACATATTGGCCCATGCACGCAACAAAACAACCTATAGTCTTATATGTGTACAATGACTGGATGTCATTGAAAGCGTTTTGTGTTTGTCTAGTCCAGAATAGTTAAAGACTTTCTCTGCATGTCGCAGTGTTTCCAGAATCATCTCGGAACTGTTGGGAAAAGTGTGTAAAAATGAGGCTGCATACTAAAACAGAGGGGAAAGACAAGTTCGAAACTGTAGAGAAATTAGCCTTCAGCTACTGGATGAAAATTATATTAGACACAGTTGCGTGAGACTGAACAGCGTTTCATCTTGGAGAGGGTTTGTTAACCCTAGTAATCAGCAGTTGTTGTTTTTTATTTATTATTATTCTGCTGTCATCATCACAGTACAGGCAGGAAAGATGAAATCTTTATCTTTTTAAAGGTGAAATCTGCAGCCATCCCTCTTTCTATAAAGCATGCAGAGCTACAACATGTTTAGATAAAAACTCATCTACAACATGTGTCCTAATCTTGAGAGGGCATGTCCTGTATTGTATTTTTACTGTAAAGAATAATACTGTTTTTAATTTTTAAACAGCTGTCACAGTAGAGGGAAATATTCACATAAAGCTGTTATTTTACTTTCAGATGAGAAGAAGAAAACCAAATCGATTGACAGTGAGCTGAATCCTGTTTGGAATGAGGTAAATATAAACATTCATTCAAACTCATGACAAGTCTGCAGACATTTCTGCCTCTTTTGCTTTGATTTTTAATCAATTTAAATCTGTTGCTTAGAGAAGCGAGAAGCAGCGATAATTGATTTACTACCAGACATCACATGGTGTGTGTATATATATATTATATATATATAAGTATGATGTGACTGGTATTAACGTGTCTGGGAGTTCAATACAGCTGTTTTGGTGTTTTGTACTCAAGAGTTGGCTGATCGTTATTTAGTTGCATAAATATAAACTTATATTTAACTTTATTGCACACAGTTTTGCTGTTCTCTGGTCAGTTTTTGCTTCTTTGGGACATGACAGCAGTTGAATCCCCACATCTTATGGACTGTGTGTTCCCCCTCTTCTCTTGCAGGTGCTTGAGTTTGATCTAAAGGGCACCGCGCTGGACTCCAGCTCCTACATAGACGTGATTGTGAAAGACTATGAAACCCTTGGGAAAAACAAGTAAGGCGCAATGCAATCCCTGAGACTGAGCTCCTTGTTAGCTTTGGTGTGATGCTTTGTGCAACAGAGGGATGACAGTGATGAAAGAGAAGCCTCCTGTTTAGTCAGGCATTTGGCCAACAGTAGCTGAGGTGTGTGTGTGTGTGTGTCTTTGCCAGCTGCATGGACATTTTTTTTAACTAATAATTCAGGAAGTGCAACATGACCTATCATTAAGTCAGTCATAATCTGAAATCCTTTTAAAGTACATGAGCTTCTAAATAACCACTTGGTGCTTTGGACACATTGTTGTCACACTAATGTACGAGGAACAGCGGTTAAATATTTTCATAGTAACCAAGTGTTTGAGTTATGTAGCTGACTGTCTCTGCCCCTCACGTCCTGCTTGCCTTGCTGAGACTTGCTGGGCTGTGTGGGATGACTGAGGCTCATTGGGCAACAATAGATGGATGAATCGCTGTTTGTCTTCTGTCTCACACTCTTTGGAATTTGTGTACCACAGTGTGGCAAAGAACAGGGAAAATTCTGAAAGGACATGTCAAGTTTTTGTAGTATAGTGTGTGTGTGAACTACTTAGATACTATGTGAGGAGATGTGCTGTAAAGAAAAAGGACTGCTAAGCTGCTTCAAAACCCCTCAGGGTCATAACTTTCAAATGAAACCAGAGTCACATATGGGACCAATCTAGATCAGCCACAAAGAGTGTTTCCTCCACATCACTAATTAGTGCGATCAAAGTCTTGTCTGTTGTAGGAAAACAAATCATTTGAAAGCGCTTGTTTCTAATGAAATATGTTAAACTGTGGAGTATATGCATTTTCTGTGCATATACTTGACCGAGTAAAAATTCCTCTTGTGCATGGGGCAGTCATAACTGAGGGAGGAGCTTTTCCAATGTGTGTCTCCAGCACATGAGTCCATGTTAAATTGAGTAAAGTTTTCCACTGGGCTGGCCCATCTGACACACTCCCTAAAGATCCACACAGTGGGAGCAGAGAAGGATGTCTCCTTCTCAAATAGTTTTCCAGATGCTGTTATGGGTAGTCCCTGTTGGCATGGCAACGGGAGGGGGGAGGGGGGGGGGATCAGTTTCTTCTTTACTAATTCGATTTTAGAAGTGAATCAGAAGATTGTAGGACTTGCAGGATAAGTAACAGCACGGTCTTGATCATTCAGTCTGACAGTACGATTTCTGCCTGTGAGTTCTATAGTTTTCTGTATTGCAGTTCAAGAGTATAACATGGGAAAATGTCTCATTTCCTGACACCGGTCCTATTCATTGGATGTAATGTGTCACATGACTGAGGTGTGTTATCAATCTGCTTTTTAAAGTATTTTACAAGTCTATAGCCAAGCTAGCACTGAAATCTCAACAATTTGAAGGGATTGCCATGAAATCATTCATGGTTCCTCACAGGGTGAATCCTGCTGAATTTGGTGATGCTCTGACTTTTCATCAAGTGACACCATAAGATCGAAATTTGTGGTTCAGAGTAAAATATCTCAAGAATATCTTAACTATTGGGTTAATTGCTGTAAAACGTACGACAAATATTAAAAGGTCCCCAGAGTTTACATTCAGTTAACAAATATTACACCTGTTAATACCTGCTCAACATCAGTATCTTGGCACTGTTATTGTTAGCATATTTTTATGTACTGTGCCTAAGGCCCAACCAGGTTGGTGTAACAATGGACAAACCAACATCCATAAAGCCACGCCACTGCTGTGGCTAGACATTAATACACTACAGGCAAAAGTATCAGCACAGCAAGCTCATGGTTAAAATTCAGCTTTTGTAAAACCTTTTTTTTAAACCCGGTGGACTGAACTGTTATCACAGCATCTGCTTTGAATTCTTCCTGTAGAGAACTTTGTTTCCTGATTAAACTTAGACTCCATGAGTCAGTGAGAGTGACCGTAAACAGAGCTGCAGACTTTTAGGGATCATTGAATGATTAACGACACTAAAATAACAATAAAATAGCCACTTTATTAACGGTTACTGTTTCTATTAGGAATGCAGAAATGTTAGGATATGGTAAAATTCCTCATTGGATATAACAGGAAAAACTCTTCTACATCAAACCCTCAGAGTATTGTTTAGTTTCCGTCAGACATCAGTGGGCCAGTTCAAATATTTTTGCCAACTTTTCACCTTTTTATGAGAAATGTTTCTGGACTTTTCAGCCTTTAACTGTACGATGGCAGACTTTCACACCCTGTCACAACCCTGAGATCAGCTGTAGCATTTCAATACTGGAATAATCACACTCATCTTAACAGCTGTGTAAAAAGAGGAAATGATTGCTGACCAGCAGGAGGGTGTTACTTTTTGAACTGAAACCCAGCCAAGGACATTCAGAGCTGTTTGTGTTGAAAGTCACTCATCTCTGTTCACTGATACGTGATTGTAACTAATGAGTTGAGATAAATGAGAACTTCTTCATACCAGGAGATGTGGAAAGGAAAGACTTGATGAAAAATTAACTATGACCAGAAGACTGTTGATAAGAACCATTGCTGTCTGTTGGTTACAGAATGATGCAACAATCTGGAAAAGGGGAAAAAAATTAGCCACATCCCATAATAAACGTCACACAAAATATTTCACCCTGCATGTGGGTGGTGATATTTTGAGCGTGAATGATATTTTTCTCCCTCTGTGACTCACCAGGCCTCGACAATGGTCACAAAGTTTGTTTTGGATACTGGTGTGTCAATATGGGAAGTTGTCAGTCCAAGCATGTCATCTCGAATCCGTAAATAATATATACACGACTGGGCTGTCAGCATTTCCCCACAACTTAGTGTATGAGTCTGTTAGTCATACCATATAATCACACTGTATGATTCTTTTAATATGTGAATGCGCTTATCAGAATACAGTGAAGCGGAAAACAACAGAAATACAAAGTGGAAGAATTTTCAACCAACCGTTCTCCTAAATGTCCCTTTTTGGTTTGTGGACAGCCGTGCAAGTTCAAACTCCATCCACAGACATTTCCTGCCTGAAGCCACTTTCCGATTAAGTCCAAATCCTGTTCACATCATAACTCAGATTCCATTTAAAAACAATACACATGGGCTGACCTGATAGCTGAGTTGTTAAAGCGCAAATGCCATCAGCAGTGACTCCCCAGTTTGATCGATTCCCAGCTGGACAGACCTTTACTGCATGTTATTCCCCTTTTCTATTTCTCCGCATTACTTGTCTGTCTGTACTGCTGTCGCCTATAAAAGCAAACATGCCAAAAAATGGCTCTTAAAAGAAATACACATAAGGGTTGTTGAGCACTTATTCCAGTTCGAGTGCAACATACCAGTTTTGTTAAGTCACTGAATCTCTGGGGAATCCCCGTGTCAGCCTTTGTCCTGATGTGGAGTACAGAGTGCTGCCAAACCAATAACTCTACACCCTTCCTCACAACCGAATCCTGTCCAGCTTTTTGTGTAGAGTCCTAAAGTATTGTAAAATCATATGCAGCTTACTAAAAATCTTGCCAAATGTCTCTGTTGTACCATGATTTTTTTGTCATACTTTGCTCAACTTTTTAAGTACTGTGTAACTATCGTACACTTATAGTACAACCATAATTACAATAATATATTTAAAGTTTCTAATACAGTTCATACTTGCATGTTAAATTTTTTTCCTGCTCAGTACGAAATCATGATGCTACAATTATGATCACTAATTATGCTTTGACGTACGTTACTAGTATTACTTTGTTTTTCATTAATAAAACTGTAGAACAAATGTAAAATTAAACTGTAGAACCCATCTCATTAAAGATGTAAAAAAAAAAACATTTTAGATGCAGCTTGTAGCTTTAATTCCTGGTCATTTGTGTGTAAACTGTAAGTATCAGATTGAAGGTCGGAGTGTGAAATTACATCTTACAAAAATTACATCTCTAGGGAGCGCTGCCAAAATACAATGACTCAGTCCACCCAAAGAAAGATACAGTATGATTTACATCACATACAAAGCACTCCGTTAGATAAAGTGTACTACTTTGGATACAGTATAGTGGACAGCCAAACAAATGTCTGACTTTTTCAAGATTTAGTTGCAACTTATGCTTATGAAGATTTGTTAATGTTTTGCTTTTCTTCTCAGAGCTGATTTTCTTTTCACATTTACTTGTAATTGTAGGAGCATAAACAAGCTGTCATTTGGGTACATCTCATGCAATTCTGCATAATTTAATTTTATTGTGTTACTAAATTATTTGGAATTTGGTTGACTTGACAACCAATTTGATTTTTAATCATTGAAGATTTAATTATTTCACATCAGTGTCTCAGAAAATGCTGTAATTAACATTCCTTACAGGAATTGTGTGACTCATTCACAAAGTGAAAAGACCTCATGGATAAGTATCCCTGATTACAATACAGATAGAAGGAGAATTATGTTGTTAGGATATTCCAGGAGGTAATATTGAGGACTCTACTAGAAAACTGTTTGTCATGTTATTTGACCGTGTAGCAAAGTAGTAGTTTGAACACCTCCATTATCACGGATGCTCTGTTAGTCACGGTTGCTATTGAAATTACTCACCTGTGATCAAAACAGACGGTAAAAATCAGAGGCTGGTAGCTTCTGTGCAGTGATGAGTGTGTGTTCACTCCTGGGGTGCGTTTGTTTGTCTGAGCAGGCAGAGTTTTGTTAGCTCTGGGTGGTGACCTTCCCTTTGCCCATTTTGCATTTTGTGAATGTGACTTCACTAAGTACACATACAGCATTTCATTTATGTGGTCTGTAATCTGATTACTAATGTTATGGCAGACTGGAATGGTAGCATGTGTTTTTCCTGATTAAACAAGGAAATCAGTACAGTAAAGGAAAAATGTATACGTATCTAACAATAGACTCAAATTTATTTCTGTATCTGATGTTTCCCTGCTGTGTTTTTGTTAACAGATTTTTGGGGTCAACTAAAATTCTTCTGCAGGACCTTGCTTCAGGTCAAGTGAGATCACTGCCATCCAAAAATGTCCCTTTGGTCAATGAAAGTGGACAGAATATTGGAGTAAGTTTTATTTTTCCAATATAAATTATAAAATGTAAGCAACAGAAAAGTTATCTTCTATTAAAATTCAAAAAATGATGCACTTGTTATTTCCTTCAAGGCTACCATCAACCTTGTTATTGGCTATGATGCTCCAGCCAATGCTGCAACAAACCTGAATGACCCTCAAGCTGGAGATGTAGTGGATGATGGTATGTAAATCTTAATGAAGAGGATAGGTTTACTGGCAGCATTGAAGTGCATTAGAGACATGTCTTACAGGTATTTGATAATCTCTTCTTTCTGCTGCTTCACAGGTGGTGGTGAGGGGGGTGATGAGACTCTACCAGATGGGGGCCAAAGTGGCTCTATGGGAGTCTCTTCATCCTCTGGACAGACTGTTAACCTTCGTCAGAAACTGGCCAGGGCACAGAATCGCCACCGACTTATAAATAAACCTCAGGACCTCCAGGTCAGTTCGATAGAGTTTTTTGTGCGCAAGTGCTACATGATTATCAACAAACACCAAAAGTTACAGTAGACCTTTTAAAATGGAGGTTTAGTTGAAAACCACGCACTTGGTCAGTATGGGTCTGATTAGATGTGATTAAAGTAAATTATTCAGATGAAATACAATGTGGTTTGTAGAAAAATATTGTCGATGAAAAACAACAATATGTGTTGCCTCTGACCACATCTGTGTGGGGGAGGTAGACAGATGTTTATAGTTGAGAATAAAAATATCATAAGTACGCATGATCTCCATTCTTTGCATTACATGAGAACTATGTCATGATGATTGTCTTTGACTGCTTTCTTGAATTACAAGAACATACTTTACAAAATTAAAACCTTATTTTTCCTAAATTAAAATTTTTAGATTAGTTTTAGATGGTCCCAATATTAATTTCGATCTTGATTGGATTAGGTTTACCCAGGTTATCTATCTGTATATTTTAGCAAATGGAGGTGCTCTTGGTCAGCATCAGATGCTGTCATACATCCATGAAATATGTATATTCATTCACAATGATGCTGTAATACTCGGTGTGTTTCAGATTCGTGTTCGGATCATCGAGGCCCGTCGGTTGTCCGGTAACAACATCAAACCAGTAGTCAAAGTTCATGTGGCTGGACAGACCCACAGGACAAGAATCAAGACAGGAAACAACCCGTTCTTTGATGAGGTACTTTCACTTAACACCATCAGTGAGACGACAGAGTTCTTTTTGATTGTATTGGTGCTGCCTTTATAAAAATTAAACCAGTTTTAGGATAAACCCATCCAAAACTACAATATCAAATTCTACTGAGAAATCAAATGTTTTCTTATTTATTTTTCTTTATTTAAACCTCATGATTTTTGTATTTTTGCAGATGTTATTCTACAATGTCCACATGCTGCCATCAGATCTGTTTGATCAGAACATTAGCTTCAGGGTAAGTACAATGCATGTAAATGTTGATGTCCTCTGTCATTATGTATGTGAACTGAATTATTACTCTCGTCCCTGCAGGTGTATAATTCCTATTCACTCAGGGCTGACAGTCTCATGGGAGAATTCAAGGTACCTGGCCTGATGTCCTCCACACAAAACATTTAACATTTAAACTGTAGTTCATGTTTTCATGCGAGTCTTTCTGATCCCTCCTTGTTGTCTCTCTCAGCTGGACGTTGGTTATGTTTATGATGAACCAGGTGAGCTCGTCACAAACCACAGATTTGAGTGTCATTTACATTTGCTCAGAGGAGGCTTTTGTTTATGGAGATCAGAATGAGACAGCATATTCTAATGTTATTTGCAGGTTGACTTTTTGCAGTTTTCTATAATTGATTTTGTGTCTATAAATCGATAAATGTTGGTCATATTTAGTGTCATGAAATTCTGGTTATTTGCATGATGTTTACCATTTGATGTTAAAGTAGCAATAATGAATATTTTTCATCAACAATGGATCACATGCTGCTTGTAAATGGTGTCGATCGTAGTGTTGAACCCATTTATGATTAGACAATTATCACAACTTTGTAGTTTCCCTCATATGTATGGTACTTTTAAGTGTTTTTCAACTAGTTGTTTTTTTTATTCTGCAACCTTCAACTTTACTATTTCAGTTAATTTTTACTGCTCTAAAGTAGCGCTAAAAACATCTGTCCACCACCAAACAGCACGCAGTCAAAGATACCTACCACCTTATGAAAACATTTACTGTAGGCTAACAGCTACAGTCACACAATTTTCCTCAGGAGTTGGTGGAGACCCAGACTAAGCAAAAAGAAGAGTCAATATTTGACACATTTCCACATGGATGCTTTTGTTGCTTTGTATCCACTGGATGAGCAACATAAAATAAACAACTGTTAACATTTGCTAACTAGTTACAAACTTTGTGTGCAATATGTCAATGCTATGTTCCCAACCGGGTGCCCAGAATTAGACAAAAAACTTGTATCCACCATTGAAAGAAATAATTAGCTTTGCCGAATTGCAAAAAAGTTTTTTCTTTTTGGGGACTTTTCTACCTGCTGTCTGTATAAATATAGTCTGTGTGTCCTTTGAAGTGTATTAACTGTTTATGTGTGTGCTCCTATTGCAGCCCACTGTATCCTGAGGAAGTGGCTCCTGTTGAATGACCCAGATGACGAAAGCTCGGGGGCTAAAGGCTACCTCAAAGTCAGCCTCTTTGTAGTCGGGACTGGAGATGAGCCTCCGGTACGACTGACATGTCACAGCACTGCTGCTGGTTGCTTACTCTTTTCTCATGTAAATAAGCTGGCTTTGCCCCTCCCTTTCTCTCATGAACCCTTTCCTGTTCCATCTCTCATACTGTAGGTGGAGAAGAGGGATTCGAATGACGACCAGGATGACATCGAGAGTAATCTGCTGCTGCCAGCAGGTGTGACTCTGCGATGGGCCACTCTGTCGTTGAAGGTGTTCAGAGCCGAGGACATTCCCCAAAGTAAGACATGCTCTAGAACAGTAATTGATATTTATAGCAAACTGAGTTTTCATTTAATTCTTAAATTAGTTCAAATAAGTTAAGTTTAGCTTTTAGAGATGTAATCATCTCTCATTTTATGGCTGTCAAAATAAAAGCAAGATTAAATAAATTATGATTCTCATTTCAGTGGATGATGCCTTTATCCAGACCATGAAAGAGATATTCGGAGGAGAGGAAAACAAGAAAAACCTGGTGGATCCTTTTCTAGAGGCTCGTTTTGCTGGCAGAAAGGTCCCTGATCATTTGTTGCAGTTCAAAATGAAGCAAATTGGATATTATGTTGTTGTCATACAGAAGAAGAACTTGTGTTTTTTTTTTTTATGTCCCTCCAGCTGTGCACTCAGATCATTGAGAAGAATGCGAACCCTGAGTGGAACCAAGTACTGAACCTTCAAGTCAAGGTAACGAGTCCTGAGGATGAAATATGAAAATATAGTCACAAAGAAATCAGCAATTAAATTTTCATTTTCAGTCTTTTTAACCTGGTTCTTGTATTTTCTGTAGTTCCCCTCCATGTGTGAGCGAGTCAAGCTGACAGTCTTTGATTGGTAAGTAAAACCAAATCACAAGTTAAATGTAAGAGATTGTACCCAGTCTCATTTTACAGTCTGTTTGAGAAGTAAAGACTGTTAGGAGGTAGAGTTTTGTTCTGTTGGAGTAAACTATGGTTGAGAAAGTGTACCACAATGCTTCTGCAGTGGTCAGCTGGATTCTATTAGAGTGTGTGTGTGTGTGTGTGTGTGTGTGTGCGTGACTCAGACTCAGACTGACCCCTCCATTTCCCTCAATAACAGACTCTGTTGGCACCGTCTCTCAGCCAATTTTCATCATTGTGTGAGCAAATTAACAGGGAGACAAGTCAGGTCCAGGAAGCCTGGAGGGAAATAAGTGCAGGAGGAAAAGATTAGAAAAAAAAAAAAAAATTGTGTCCCTCAAGAGGTGTTGAAAACACACTTAAATCTGAGGGGCAATAGATTCTGTGTTGAAAATGAAAACATGTAAAAGGAAAGGTATTATTTTTCTACTCCATGTTCTTCCTTCAAAGAGGTAATAAAAAAAAACAAAAAAAACCCAGATCATAACAGTACAACTACTTTTTGAAATTTGCATGTTTTTGAACAGTTAATCAGATGAGTGTCGGGCAATGTGTGCATGCATTGTGAGTCTAAAGCTTTTGTGTGTGATCGCAGGGATCGTTTAACAGGAAATGATGCCATCGGCACCACATACCTGAACCTGGCCAAGATCGCCTCCTCTGGTGGAGAGATCGAAGGTATTACTTTGTTGTCATTTTTTATCTGCGAAAACACGGAAAGGGAAAAAAGTAATTGAATTTTGGGTATAAATAAAACGCATGATTAATTCTGGATCCTGTGTGAAAACTTTGTGAAAACCAGAGCAGAGGTTTAAAGCCTTTGCATCTCCTGGATAGATTAAATGTGTTTATTGTTATATAATTATGTGGGGAAAAAAATGCATTATTCTTATGTGCCTTATTGTATTGACTTTTAAATGGCACTTGAATTGTCCTTTTTTCTCCTGGAATAGAGGAACATGCGGGAAATCCGGAAATACCGTCATATGAAGGTTCACCTGTGCTCTTTTTTGCTCTGTGTTGCTTATGAATATCACGCATTAAGCATGTTGTGCACGCTGAAGCACTGGTTTTTTTGTGTGATTTTGTGTTCACATGGCTAATACAACTGTGCTGTGCTCTGTTTAGAAAGTAGTGTCACGATTTAAATGTTGCCTCACACCGTTTTCTTGTCATCGTCTTCGCCACCTGCTTTCGCAGCATTTACTGTTTCCACCCCAAGCAGCCGAACTGATCTACTAACTTTGAAGCTTTGCACTGCTCAACTTGATGTCCACGAAGAGGTTAAGTCTGTTGTCATCTCTCTCTCCAGCCAACTCAGGAGAGTCTGAGGTGGGTTTCCTGCCCGTGTTTGGGCCCTGCTATGTCAACCTGTATGGCAGCCCCAGAGAGTTCAGTGGCCTGCCAGATCCATATGAGGATCTCAATTATGGCAAGGTAGTGAATTAGACATGATGATTGACATGATCTTTTAATCTGTCAGTATGTTATGAGTCACTTATCATTTTAAACTTCATTGGCTTTTCAGGACTTAATGTCAGTGTTTTGTCTTTGTAAAGGGAGAAGGAGTGGCGTACAGGGGCAGGATTCTGGTCGAGCTGTCCACCAAGCTGGAGGGGAAAGCAGACAAAACAGTGGACAGTATTCCCAATGATGACATTCTGGTGGTCCAGGTATTGACACATGTGCTTCTATTTGACAGGAGTGTGGTTTCACTTGTCCAAGATTTAAAATGGAGTGGGGTGAAAATTAGGAAAATGTGTTGGTGGTCATGGGTGCAAATATTTGGACGTCTGAATATGATTAGCTTTCCCTTTCCCTTACAAAAAAGTCTGTAAATGGAGCAATGCTAAATTTTTGTGTGTCAAAATCCTATTTCTTTCACATTCTCTCTTCTGTGTCCCTATCTAACTCAGAAATACCAGAGGAGGAGAAAATACTGTCTGTGCGCGTCCTTCCACAGCGCCTCCATGATTCAGGAACCTGGAGAACCAATCCAGTTTGAGGTCAGCATCGGTAACTACGGCAACAAACTGGACACCACCTGCAAACCCCTGGCCTCCACCACTCAGTATAGCTGTGCTGTATTTGATGGTGAGTGATAAAGAGTATTAATGTAATACAGCGTCTTTGCAGGCTGCTTTCTCAACAAGATCATTTTTAATAGGTGGGTAATTTTTCTAGGGAACCACTACTACTATTTGCCCTGGGCCGACACTAAGCCAGTGGTTGTGGTTACGTCATACTGGGAAGACATCAGCCACCGCCTGGACTCTGTCAACATTATCCTCTACATTACTCACCGCATGGTAATACTGTACCATCATCTGTAATCCTCAAAAACCTGGAATGATTGTTTTTAATTAAATCAGAGTTTATGATTTATTGCCTGTAAGTTGGCACTGTATTAATGTGTGTGTGCTCATGGAGGGTTAAGATCGGTGTATTTACCTCACCCTTAATTTGTTTTTGTTGTTGCAGCAATTCAACCTGGAGGCATTTAAAACTGCCATGCTGGCGAAAGTCTCCGACAACCAACTGGTAGAGGTGTGGCTCAAATTGCTCAATCAGTTCATCGAAGACCTAGAGAGGTAAATACAGCTGGATAATTGCTTTTAATGTGATAAAAAATTAGATGAATCCAAGAGAGTCCGAAAAAATAAAGGAAAATTATGTCATTAGACTTTTGGCTAATTACTTAATGTAATTACAATTTTATGTATTGTTCTAACCGCATTGAAATAAGTACCGGCTTGTCTGCTCTCCTCTAGTTTCTCAACGCCTGAGCTGGAGGGCCGATCTAACCTGACAACTCTGGACATCCAAATCAAGAAGCTGCGAGACAGCACTCTGACTTCCATCAAGGACGGAGCCAGACGCATGAGAGAAGAGGCCACGGAGATCCGCGACACTCTGTCTGACTTAGAGGCCTGGGCAGACAAACTTAAACAGCTGGCTGAGGAGGTACAAACACAGCAAGCAATTTAAATGTTTTGATTTCTTCAGTGACGACTACTTTATAAGTGAAAGCATAACTGTTACACCTTAACATTCTCCTTCTTTTTTTACTAAAACAGACTGAAAGCTTGGAAGCATTTTATTCTTTATATTTGTATGGTGGACATTGTGTACAACACATTTCACAAGTGTGTATACCTGTAGACAACAAGAAAAAATGATTTTATTGTCTATGCAACTTTTTTTTTGCTGAGGAATTGGTGTCTTAAAATGGTTTGCATTGTTTCAATTGTGAGGTTTTGTGCTTTTGTAAAGGGGTTAATTGACATGCATTTAGAATCACACTCTATAATACATGGATTATGCACAATATTTCAAGCAACACCTGTCTCACTTTTACCAAATTTGGCAAAAAGTATCCAATAACATTTCAAAACAATGCATCACCTTGATCTTCATTAGTTGAAAATGTGTTGACTTGTGCCTGTTGCACCGCATATCTTATAAGTTATAAGTTCACACTGTGTTATTCTCACGGTGTGCAGCCCCAGAACAGCATGCCTGACGTGATCATCTGGATGCTGCGGGGTGAGAAGAGGGTGGCCTACAGTCGCATCCCTGCTCATCAAGTCCTCTTTTCCACATACAGTGAGCAGGCTTGTGGACAGCACTGTGGCAAGACGCAGACCATCTTTTTACAGGTGCACTTTTATTGTCAAAAAACAAAAGGTTTCAATGTGATGTAGGTCGTATTAGATTTTGTCTCAAGAGCTCAATACTGGATTGTAATGCTAATGAGACTTTTTGTTTTTTAATCCCCTGCAGTACCCCATGGACAAGACCAAAGGTTTGAAGGTGCCGGTTCAGATTCGAGTCAACATGTGGCTTGGTCTGTCTGCACATGAGAAAAAGTTCAACTCTTACTCTGAGGGAACTTTCAGTGTGTTTGCTGAGCTGGTATGTGTCTCCAAAACATAACTATCATAGTCTAAGTTTTCTGAATGTTTGTTGATAATATAAATATATTTTCTAATCAGTCATTCATATCCACTTGTCCTCCTTTGCATTACAGTATGAAAACCACGCCAAGGTCTTTGGGAAGTGGGGAACAACAGGACTGGTGGGGCGCCATAAGTTCTCCGACGTAACGGGCAAACTGAAGCTGAAACAGGAGTACTTCATGCCACCCAGAGGATGGGAGTGGGAGTCTGACTGGTTTATAGACCCGGAGAAAGCGTGAGTGTAATTAGAGAGGATCTATTTGGCATCTCTGGAATACAAAACATTTCCCGAAAAAGCTTTTAATTTGCTATTTTGGGATTCCGACCACTGTAGTTACATTTAAGAGACATTTTGTCTCAGCTGATGTTTTTCTCTGAACACCCATCTGTGGACTGTGTGGACTAAAGGAAGTGGGCTGAACTGTACTGTTTACATTCCTCTCGGGCCATAGACTAATGACAAAGCACCAGACTGTGCCAGTGAGCTGGGAGTTATTCACATTTTTTAATCTACTTTGCATTCTGTGCACTAATTTGATTTAACATGCCAGCGTCATCATATGTAGAATTTGTTTTAATACTCTATACCTGTCCTGTAGAGGCACTTCACAAAATTAAGGAAAAGGAAGGGGAAAAAAAGTTGAGAAACATAATAAATACAGATTACTTCATGCAGATCATGAGACAGGCATCTCTATGTTGTCTTTTCTATAACTGGTCTAGGAACTTGTCGTCTGCTAAGCATACAGTAATTAAACCATGACAGAATGTAAAACTGTGTGTGGAGCATTCAGACGAACACACACTATGACAGTGTACAGTTTTTGCTAGACATAGACCATCTATTGGGTTACTCCCAAAATGTAAACAATCCATGACAAACCCTTCCTTCTCCCTCACGCTATGCTAATATCATCTCACAAAGGAGTGCCAGTGTGAGGTCATGTTGCCACGGTGTGCTTTTTGATACTACCACCGGAGGGCGCCACAACGGATAACAGTGGCTCCTCTTAGATTTTTTTTTTTTAAGTTTGTGCACAGATGCTGCATATCTGACTTTGTGTTTCAGTCTGCTAACAGAGGCAGATGCGGGGCACACTGAATTCATGGATGAAGTTTTCCAGAATGAGACCCGCTTCCCTGGTGGAGAGTGGAAGGCTGCTTCTGAGCAATTCACTGATGTGGTGAGAGCAGCACGCTGGCATGCAAATGACACAGAAACACACACCAACAGTCTTTTTTTTTTTTTTTTTAATCTTTTTGACAATCAAAATTACATGTATGAATATGAACCATACCAATGCAGCATGCACTTTCCTCTTAGTTATTATAACTGTGTGGAATTCCTGTAATTTAATATGATTCTATAATTTATTCTGATATATATATATATGAATAAAAAAATGTATGTGTGCAGCTGACCGAGTTTTTGTGTTGAACAGAATGGGGAGAAGAGCCGCAACCCTGCAGAGTTCGATTGTCCTCCAGGTTGGGTCTGGGAGGACGAATGGACTGTGGATGACAACAGAGCTGTGGATGATCAAGGTGCATACATCACATTAAAGCTGTTTACCTCCAAATATTTGTAGTTCATTTAAAAGGACCACATGAGACTGAAATTATTAACTTGTAATGAATGATTTACAGAAGAATACAATAAACTAAGAAGTTTGAATTAAAACCACACCTTCTTTTATCCAAAGTAAAATGAAACAAATGAAAATTGTTTGCTTGCTTGTGTCTGTGTGCCTGTTGGGACTCTTAAGGCTGGGAGTACGGAGTGACCATTCCTCCAGCCGACAAGCCTCGGTCCTGGGTACCTGCGGAGAAGGTGTACCACGTCCACCGCAGGAGGAGGCTGGTGCGACCTCGCAGGAGAGCTGCACTCCCTGCAGGAGCAGCTGTGGAGGTCAGCATTGGACAGAAGGGAATACTTTACACTGTAGTATCATTTGTTTTTGTAAAATACAATCATTGGAGGCCAAAGTTGTAAATAGTGAATGAATACAGATTGAATTATTGGGATTCGCTCACAGTAAAATACAAATGTTTAAGCTACACGTCTGTTTTTACACACAGAGGAGGGACCAAGGCGACCCTGAGGGCTGGGAATTCTCCTCTCTGATTGGCTGGAAATTCCACAGAAAGGAGCGCTCATCAGATACGTTTCGTCGAAGGCGCTGGAGGAGAAAGATGGCACCGGAAGATCGCCTTGGAGCAGCTGCCATCTTTAAGCTGGAGGGGGCATTGGTGAGTATACAAAAATAATTGTTTTATTTATGAAGTGGAGCACTTGTTTGGATGTGGTTTCAGAAAAGAAATCCTGACTGTTGCTTGTGAATAGTCAGAATTCATCTGTCCTTGTTTCACCAAATATTTTCAAATATACTTGTATATCAAGTACATCTACAGTGCCATGGTGTGTTTGTATTTTTTTTGCCATGTGTGCCTTATGAACATGTTGAAGCTCTGAGGTTTCTGTTTGGGTTTCTCCTGCAGGGTGTTGATACAGAGGAGAAGGAGAAAGGCTCCAAGGCTGATGCCACCAAGCTGTTTGGTGCCAACACTCCCACTGTGTCCTGCTTCTTTGACAGTGAGTGAACATGTGAATGCTCTTACATACATATGCATAAATATATAGTGCACACAGATGGTAATCATCAAAATGTAGATAACTGTACGCTGCATACATGTGTGATATAGTTATTTTCTTCTATAGGGTCGTATGTGTACCATCTCCGTGTCTACGTCTATCAGGCGCGGAACCTGACATCTATGGACAAAGATAGCTTTTCTGGTAAGATTGTACATGGTAAAAATTTAACTGAATCCTTGGTTTCTAATATTAATATGAAGACGGCCAGTGGATTTAGATTTGAAATGAAATTGATATTGCAAAAGTACTTAAATATGACAATTAAACCATCAATTTTTTTCCACCACAGATCCGTACGCACACGTCTCCTTCCTGCACATTAGTAAGACAACAGAGAAACTCCGATCGACGCTGAACCCAACATGGGACCAAACTCTGATTTTCAGTGACATTGAGATTTGTGGAGACCCCCAGAACATCGAACACTGTCCCCCTGATGTTGTGCTGGAGTTCTACGACAATGACCAAGTGGTAGGCTGGGGGAGATTTATATGTAAAAAGCAAAACAAATCTGTGTCGTTTCAGTGCTAAATTAATTCCTTAGAAATATACCCGACTTGATTGACCTGACATTTTCTGTAGGAAAAAGCAAAGTGACTCAATTTGAAACATTGGAAACAATAAATGGAATAAATGAATAAGCATCAATTCTCTACAAGAAAAACTTGATATCCGTCTTTACATCGTTTTTTTTCCTTGAAGTAATCTATGTTTCTCTTCTTGTCCTGAAAATTAACCGTCTTTATTTTACATCCCGTTTACATTTTCTGTATTTAACTTTGTACTCCTTGTTTTTAGTATAAATAATCTTAAAAATTTCACTCACGCTAAGATATATAATTGTGGCATGTGGTGCTCTGCATAGGGGAAGGATGAGCTGCTGGGCCGCAGTGTTTGCATCCCGATGGTGAAGTTGAATCCTGGCATGGATCAGACACCCAAACTGCTGTGGCATCCCATCATCCAGAAGGGGCAGAAGGCAGGAGAGGCGCTCATGGCTGCTGAACTTATTCTCAAAGACAAGGTTTGCCATGAAAGTACTGTAAATAGGCTCATTACATTACTGAAAACGTCAGTAAGACATTTTAGAGTGAAACTTCTGAAATAATGTATTGCCTTCTTAACAACCTCAAATAAAAATAGGTGACTTTTATTTAAGGAATTATAAGCTACGGTGTCATCTTCACGTGATGTGCATCACATATTCATCAAGTGTGATTAATCTTACAGGGGAAAAACAAAAAGTGCATTACGTGTCTGTGTTTGTGCAGTCGGGTGAGTCAGATCTTCCCCTGGTTCCTCCAAAAAGAGCTGAGAACCTCTACATGGTTCCTCAGGGCATCCGGCCTGTGGTGCAGCTCACTGCTGTGGAGGTAAATACACAACAGAAGACACTGCCGTCCCTCTGAAGTGATGCACATACTGTCTCTAAATCCTCCTCCTGGATGCGTGTCTGTATTTAGATTCTAGTGTGGGGTCTGAGGAACATGAAGTCGTACCAGCTGGCCTCGGTGTCTTCACCCAGCCTTGTGGTGGAGTGTGGGGGGCAGAGGGTGGAGTCGGCTGTCATCAAGAACATGAAAAAGAGCCCCAACTTCCCCAGCTCTGTCCTCTTCATCAAAGTGGTAAGGACAGCTACGGGGTGTGTGTGGGAAGAGAATTAGAGAAATATGTCAATCTCCTGCACTGGAAACCTAAAAATTCACTATTATTTTCTGTCATTTTCGCTACACCCTCAATCCAGCTCCTTCCAAAGAATGAGATGTACACACCTCCCGTTGTGCTGAAAGTGATCGACCACCGTCCGTTTGGGAGGAAGCCCGTGGTCGGTCAGTGCACCATCTCGTCTCTGGAGAAATTCAGATGTGACCCATATGTCATCACAGCAGAGGGAGCCATGTCTTCTAAAAGTAAGGGCAGACACAGCAAAAAAAAATAATGACAAATTTTGATATGATAAACACAAAGACTAGAATCCTTTTCTCTCATCGTTGACAGTGGCTCTGATGGCTTCACCTCTCAAACATGTCTCTATCACCATGGAGGAGACAAGACAACTGCTGGAAGCTCAGGTAAACGCCTCCACTTTCTACCACCACCAGCACACTTTAACTTCCCTCTGTTCACTCAAGAGAAGAATTTGACTTTTCAAGTCAAATTTGACAAACGTCATTACTCTGGCTTCCAGTTAATGTGCAGCATGTCAGCTGCTGTCGACAAAATGGCATCCCCTACCTCCCATTTTGTATGTATGGTTACTTGTTATAGCTTTCTAATTCACATGGCTGGCCGTCAATGACACTGATAGTATTGTTAACAGCAATTTAGCATAGCTCGGCAGAAATAATGGAAATGGGGGGAAACGGCTTGCTTGGCACTGAGCACCTTAACAGTTTAGTCACTGATTATTTGTTAAATTTCAGTTAAACAACACGCAGACCTGTTACTCTTGAGGTTTTATTTTTTGATCTAAAAAAAAAAAAGAAAAAAAAAAGCAATACATCACATTCATTTTGTGAGTTTTAGACGGTTTTTGACAAAGCTACACCAGCCTTCAGTGTAGTTGCACATTCAACCTTTTTCACAGACAAAAATTATGCCACAGCCATCATTACCATTATGTGTTCCAGCAAGCAATGATACTAAAGCAGCATGCACAATTTCAGGGCAATATGTCAAAATGCTTTGACAAAGTTTAAAGCTGTATTGCCCATTGTTATTCCCTTGTTTTACAGAGTTGCTGTCAATCTTGAAAATTGTAGCTGAATGTACTTTATCGATGTTTTCTTCACCACGATTCACCATTTTACTCTCCTGTCAATATTTGAAGCCCAGTCTGTGCACTTGTTGTATGTCTTCCTGCATTCCTTTTACTGTAGTATGTCTATATATTTGTGACTCCTTTTCTGTTGTTGTGTCACATCGCATCTACTTCCCATAAAGCAGGTAGAGAAGGTGAGAGTTAACAAAAGAATATGAAATAAGATTTAATTAATACAGGTTTCAGACTACTATACCAAATATGAAGAGTTAAATATGTCAAGTTAACAATTTAAATCCATGTGTAGGAAAAAGAGACAGTTGATTGGTGGAGTAAGTTCTACGCTTCAACTGGAGACCGGGAGAAATGTGGCCCCTACCTCAAGAAAGGATATGATACCCTCCAAGTAAGTTGGCTTTATTGCTTCACTTGTGGGTTGTTATACAGCAGAAGTTGCTCTTTTGTCGCTGCACATGAGTTGAATGTGACTGTGTGAATTTTCAGGTCTATGACCGCGAACTGGAGAATGTCCCAGAATTCAAAGGGCTGACAGATTTCTGCAGCACCTTCAAACTGCAGCGAGGCAAGAATGAAAACGGGGACGATGACCCCACTGTGGTCGGAGAGTTCAAGGTAGTTTGACACCATTCAGAATACTTATAATTAATTAGATGCTGTAAAATGTAATTGGATTTACCACTGTTGGGTGAAGTTGTAAATTGAATCTCTTCGGCTCAGTGTGGTGTGTGTTATGTACCCGCAGGGTTCATTCAAGGTGTACCCCCTGTCGGATGACCCAGGTGTGGCTCCTCCACCCCGTCAGTTCAGAGAGCTGCCAGACAGTGGATCTCAGGAGTGTCTGGTCAGGATTTATGTGGTTCAGGCCATAGACCTGCAGCCCAAAGACAACAACGGCAAAGTGAGAAGGAATCTATTTTACTGCCAATGAAAGCAGAATATTTCAACACACATGGGAGAGTCAGCACCTTCTACTACAAACTCATCGTCTCTCTTCTGTTCAGTGTGATCCGTACATAAAGATTTCACTGGGAAGAAAGACGATTGACGACAGAGACTATTACTTACCCAACACCATCACCCCTGTGTTTGGAAGGTAAACCTTATGACTCCATGAATTCAAACAATTGAAAACATCATGTAGTCAGTCCTATCCTTTAAAAAAATCAACGACACCGTAACATTTCTCAAACTCCTCTGTGTTGTGTAGGATGTTTGAGATGACGTGTTTCCTGCCCCAGGACAAAGACCTGAAAATCTCCGTCTATGACTACGATCTCCTGAGCCGCGACGAGAAGGTCGGCGAGACAGTGATCGACCTGGAGAACCGCTTCCTGTCTCGATATAACTCGTACTGTGGCCTGCCGCAAACCTACTGCATGTAAGGAAGCACCTGAAGGTTAAAATCTGACATGCTCTCAGGGAAACACGTTGTCACATCAAAGAAAGATTTGTTCTATCTCTCTTGTCTTGTTAGTTCTAGTATCAACCAGTGGAGGGATCAGCTGAAACCTTCTCAGATCCTGGAAAATCTGGCTCGTCTAAAAGGACTGTCCAAACCCAGGACTGAAGATAACGGCACCTCACTCACCTTCAATGGCAAAGACTACACGCTGGCTCAGTTTGGTAATGGTTTAAATAACTGTTTTAATCTGGCTTTTGGTTACTGAAAATGAGCTATGGATATAGTCACCCAACACCCACATGTTACTATTGTATTTTGTAAATTCAACCGTGGTGAAAGCGTTATACTTTGGCAAGAATTTACAGTACTTTTGGTCTTTTTCACATTATACTGTTGTAGTATATTGGCCAGCAACATCCAATAACATATTTGTTTTAATTCTATAAGATACATTAATTTGAAAGATACAAAAAATTTGGGAATTCTGAGGTGTCTTTGATTTTTAGATTGTATTTCTACTCTCAGTACCTGTTAGTGTAATAACTGTCAGTGTTGATAAATCAACAATGGTTTTAAATATTTGTATATATTATGACTAGCATGTGCAACGTAAAACATTATTATATCTCTGTTTTTATGTAATAACAGAAAATAGTAAAGACTGAATTATTTTATACAGTATAAATGACATTTTAAATAATCTGATTATTGTGCAACATGTTTTTTACATCAAGAGAACAACAAGGAAATTCATCAGCACTTGGGTCCACCCCGGGAACGCCTCTGTCTGCATGTGCTCAGAGCACAGGGACTTGTCCCCGAACACGTGGAGACGAGGACCCTCTTCAGCAGCTTCCAGCCCAACCTCTCTCAGGTTAGATGTCACGTCCTGGATCTGTTCACTGTATGTGCACAGTGACCCACACTCCTATACAACCTGTATGTTGTGTTAATTCAGGGAAGGCTTCAGATGTGGGTGGACGTTTTCCCCAAAAGCATTGGATATCCCGGACCTCCCTTTGACATCACTCCACGCAAGCCTAAGAGGTGAGTGCTGAGCTTCTCTTTAAATTTCATTGCTGGTCACAGTAGATGCTGCTCAGCTAACACTGACCGTGTGTTCGGATGTTCAGGTATTTCCTGCGCGCCGTCATCTGGAACACCACAGATGTGACTTTGGATGAGACCAGCATCACGGGAGAAAACATGAGTGACATCTACGTCAAAGGGTTTGCTAATTCTGCATTTATTATGTTCAAGTGGAAGTATTTTTTAGTCTCTCCTCATGATTCTTTTTCTCCTCAAAAACCTATTTAAATTCCTCTTTTAGTTGGTATAGTATTAAAGGATAGTGTGTCGTGGTACAGTTAATGTGAACGGGACAATAAGTGATCTTGCCTGTTGTTCTCTTTCCCAGCTGGATGCCAGGCATGGAAGAGGACAAACAGAAGACAGACGTCCACTACAGGTCTCTGGATGGAGACGGCAACTTTAACTGGCGGTTCATCTTTGGCTTTGACTACCTGTCCGCGGAACAGCTCTGCCTCGTATCCAAGAAGGTGTGGCTTGTTTCCTGTTGGTTTAGCGAATACTTTAATGCTGTTTTATACAGCAAGATCTGTGTTGTTGAAACTGTGAATGTAAAGCACGTTTGCATATTTTCTTCTCCAACAGGAGAACTTCTGGAGTCTCGACAAAACAGAGTTCAGGATTCCTCCCAAGTTGATTGTTCAGGTATGGGATAACGACAAGTTCTCACTGGATGATTACCTCGGTAAGAAACTTTATTTAAAGTCAAACCAAGATTTACTTATCTAAGACCAACCTGTAGAAAACCTGACTTGAGTGTAATACACCGTGATCCCAGGCACGCTGGAGCTGGATTTGCGTAACCTGGTTGCTCCTGCGAAGACGCCGGAGAAGTGCTCTCTGGAGATGATGGATGTTCTGGAAATGGAAGCACAAAAGACGGACCTGGCCAAGTCTCTGTTTGCTCAGCAGTCAGTCAGAGGATGGTGGCCTTGTTCCATCGAACAGGACGGGAAGAAGGTCCTGGGTGTAAGTATGAATTAAAAGTTTACTCAGAGGTGGTAGACCAAAACATTTTTTTAAGATAAATTGCTCTGTTCAAACTTGTACGTTTTAGTAAATTAAAGAGCAATGACAGGGTTGGATTTCCTTATTTCATTGGCCCGTGATTTGAATATCCTGAAAGAGTCAGGCGTTATCATGTTGTTGCATCTGTATGTTTGTTTGTCTCATGCTTGTAGGGCAAAGTGGAGATGACCCTGGAGATTGTGAGTGAAGCAGATTCAGATGAGAAACCTGCAGGAAAAGGAAGGGACGAACCCAACATGAACCCAAAACTGGACTATCCCAAGTAAGATCCCACAGACTGTGAACGCCAACTTGCAGTATTTGATAGGTTTAGCTGGGAATGGATATTGAGGGGTTATTTAGTGTAACAAATACATTTCATCTCTCACTTGACAAAACCACCAGACGCCCAGAGACGTCCTTCTTTTGGTTCACCAACCCGTGTAAGACCATGAAGTTCATTGTGTGGAGGAGGTTCAGGTGCCTCTTCATCGGACTCATCCTTCTCACCATAGTGTTCCTCTTCCTCGCCATCCTGTTGTACTCTTTACCGGTAAGGACAGAAAAGAGGGAAACCACTGAATAATATTTATATATTTTCTATATGTCACTAAATATTGGGTCTCATCGTTATTTGAAAGCTTTGTACTTGTCAGACAGATGAAAATCGGTGATTTGATTGTTCTCTTCTGCCTTTTCCAGAACTACATCTCAATGAAGATTGTGAAGCCACTATCTTAACTCTACAATAGAGAGGAGCACTGGGAGTAAAGCCTGAAGCACGTTTCAAAACAAATATCTAGAGTCACACTAACTTGGCCACAAATACTGCCAGACATTCAACATGTGTTTTTTTTACTACCTGAAGTGTGTTTTTTTCAAGGGAAGGGGCGCTTGCACATTTGCACTATATCAACACATGAACACTTTGTCCACACCACTAAACTGTGACAGACTTGTGATCAGTACACTGGGAACTGGACATCTGTGACTTGTTTCCAGACCACTACTTTTATCACACACACACACACACACACACACACACACACACACACACCCACACACACACACACAGGAATGCCAGAAAATTTGAACCCCTGCACTCTGTAATGTAATCTAATACAACAGTCCTGTAGTGAACATATTTTATTTGGTGAAGACACAATGTGCAAAAAGATGTTGATTCAGCCCTTTGCGGATTTTAAGATGATATTTAGTGGTTATATTGTACTGGATTTAATATTACTGCTATAAAGATGTTTTAATATTTGTGCTGTTTGACTGTTCTATTAGATTGCATTACAATGTAAAGGTCTCCATTTCTCATCTCTCAATGCAATCGTGCTAAATGCAGCTGAAGGTAAATTTCAGTCAGTCATGTCAAGTGTCTTTTACATATTACATTTTCACAGATCTTATAAATTAAATATGGTAAACGGCATCAAGAGCCTGAAAGGGTGTTTTTTCATGAAGTGTTGTGTCTAATTGCAGATTTCGATGCCCTTGAGCAGGGCACTTAATCATGTTTCTCATGTAACACTAATGGTGTTGAATAGAGGCCGGAAAAGTGTTCCGGCAGAACATTATAATGTCACAGTTAAGTTGACCTTTGACCTTTTGGATATAAAATATCATCACTTAACCATTTTATCCTGTAAGGCATTTGTGTGAAATGTCATAAACAGCGCATGAAATCTTAAATTATAGCCACAACTGTTTTTAGCGAGGTCACAGTGACCTCTGACCAGCAAAATCCAATCAGTTCGTCCTTGAGTCGAGTGAACGTTTGTGCCAAATTGAAAGAAATTCCATCAAGGCCTTCTTTTAATCTCGCGCTCACAAAAATGGGATGAATTAATGGACATGAAAATATAAAAAGACAAGAAATAAAATTTAATTATTTTTTTTAAAGCAAATAAGATTGAACAGATTAATGTTGTAAATTAATAAAGCCAGTACTTTTAAAATTCAAATATGTACAGTACATTTTGTAAGGAATTCCTGATTATATACATTTTCACAAGAATGATTAAATTCTTATGTGTAGTCATTGTTCAGTGGTTACTACAAAATATGAATATTTAAGACGGCCAGGTAAACTATCCTTATTGGCTTCTACATGTGTTGTTTCCCTTCAACAAATATAAAATATGTATTTGTACTGAACGATTGCTGGGTTTACTCTTCCTCTGAGGTGCCATGTTTGCAGTGCTGTTTCAGTAAAGCCTCCACCTCTCCTCTCCGTGCCAGGCTGTTGGCTTTGCCTTGGAAACGCCCGTTCTTCCCGGCTCCCTTCCCCTGGAGCAGCTCCAACATCCTGGTGAGTACAAAGAGACAGATACAGTGCCGACCTACTTCAAGTTTTTACAGTCGAGGTTGAATACTCACAGAGTACTGTGGTGGGGTTTCTTACCGTGGTGCCACCTCAGTCACTGGTCCACTGGGTCCAACCAGGAGAAACAAACCAGGTCCCTTTTCCTCTCCGACAGTCAGGAAAACCAAAGTTCCCTAAGACGAGACAAAACGTGCTTTCTATAAATATTTATCAGCTAATAACTGGAACTACTTGAAGCAGTTGGGGGATGATCTTACCTCGGTATTTAGTTCATTGGCAATGATATTCATGAACTCATTGTCGCCCTCTTTTCTGTGGGAGGAAAAAGAAATGTCATTTTCTTTCAAACTAGATATTTTCAAATGCTATCAGGACAATATATAATGCCATACCGAGAGCTGTCACCATGAAATTGTAGTTGACAGTTAATCGTAATACAAATAATTACGATTTAACAATTTAATTATCTGTTCACTTATGCCACTATTATAGCATAAGCCTGATCACAGTTTAATAATACTCCTTATCAAGGAAAAGAAACATCTATTGGCATTAAACATTGGAACATACGAATACAAATGTTATTTGTTTGCCCTTAAGGATTAATAAAAACAAAACTGCTGTTCAACTTTACGTAGAATTTCTTACTTGTGCAGGCTGAAGAAGTTTCCTCTTTGAGGGTCACTTTTAAAGTTCTGAGCGATGAGGACGGCCATATCTCGAAGCAGGCTCAGGTTAGTCTGCCAAAGACAGTTTTAAGTGGGACTCTTGAGCTTCAGCAAAAACCAGTGTGATACAGTGTCTGCCAAATGGATAGATTTCTTATCTAAACAGCGCTCTTTGCTATTAGTGACCTGCTCTGGAAATAATCAACACCACCGACATTGAATCAGTTTTCTTCGTACACAGTTCTCAGTCACTGAGCAGCGCGGGCAGTGAGGAACATCTAGAGAGGAACTGACTGAAGAAATGTTCTTACTTTCTGTAGCAGCTTAACAGACTTCTGCAACTTGTCCACTGCCTCCACATGCTCATCCGGTCCCGTTCTGTGGAGCAAACAACAGAAAGGGTTGTTTTCACTTCCAACATTGTGAGTGAGTTTAACTCATACAGGTGATGTTGTCTCGATTCAACTTACTTCAGAAGAGACACCAGCGAACGCTCTGTGCTGTAGCTTTTCTCCGCGTACTTCAACACTCTGTTTCCTGCCAGGAAGATTAGGTTGGTTTTGTTTTTCTTTCCCTTCTCAGTTCCCAGCAGCTTTATTACCTAAAATGCAGGTAAGAAGAAACAAAGCCAAGTCAGTAATTAATAAAAAAAAAAAAATTTAAAAATCATCTGAAACACGCCTAATAACTCGCATATGATTATGTCGTGTCTGCAAGTCATGTATGTTTAATTTCATAACTTCAAAAGTCTTAAAACTGACTGTGTGTCTGTATGTGTGTGTGGAGTCTCACCTGTAAGTGACTGAGGTTTGACACATGGGTTCCACAGCACATGTTGGCATCGATGCCCTCTATATCAATGATCCGAACAGGCCCTGCATGGTCCTCCGGCAGCCCTCGACTCCTCACCTGGTTCACGCACACACACACACACCTTGTGTAATACAGTGTATATGTATAATCACTTATTTTTTGTTTTGCTTGTCAAGTTAATAATGCAGTACATTCATATATTAAGCAAACAGAAAGAGGACTGTTTAAGTAACTCGAAGTATGATATCTGGGTACCTTTTCCACAGCAGGGTCATCTATAGAGAGAAGCTGAACAGTGACGGGAACGTGAGCTCTGATCTTCTCATTTATAGCTTTCTCCAGCTCCTGAAGCTGGCCAGCTTTCACACAGGGAGTGTCCAGTTCAATGATGCTTCTCTGACGACCCAATTCCCTGAAAGAACCCAGAGAGGTAAACCGGTAAACCCACAAGTCTTAATGTTTCCATGGAAAGGAATCGGTGCAGTGGTGAAGTACCAGGACGTGGTCTTGTATCCAAACATTGTGTCTGCCAAAGCCGTTATCAAATGCTGACCTAAGAATCAGGAAGAATACAGTCGTATCTTAGAACTAGTATGTAATAACAATACAATACAACGAGTCGCTTCATTCAGAACACACAACGCTACCTGAAATCATCAGTTCAGAGGTCCTTACCCGAGTGCTGCTGCATATGATCAAACCTCCTCTCCCAGTCCACCTTCACCTGCACCTCCTGACCCACCTCCAGAGACGAGCTCACAAAATGTACGGCCTCCGCTCCCTGCCTCGTCACCCTCAACACCGGGACATCTCCGATCAGTCCGTGGTCATCTGGCTGAAGGAGGACGACACAATACAAGCATATTGTACAGCCTTACTTCTGATATAAACAATTCCCAAATGGACATGAGCACATAAGTGAAATGACACCGACTGACTTACTTGGCCACCTCCCTCAGGAAACAGGATGGTATCTTGGAGCTTGACAGTGAAGCCCTGGAGGGTTTCTTTCTTCCCATTGACTTCCTGTTTCAGTTCCGCTGGGCAGCAGGTCACCACAGACGTAACAAACTAAAAGACAATTAATGAAAAGAAAACGGGTGTCTTATAACGTGGCTTTAGGATTTCAGAATTACATAAAACTTTATTAAGGTCTGGGTTTGGAGAAGAGAAGTTGACGAACAACAAGACTTGAATTTAATCCGTTGCTTTTCAAACCAAGAGATATATTTAAAAAGTATATTTAATCATTTCCACTGCGTTTTGGGGAATTTCTTAACTTTCAAACCGGGTTCAAAAAGGCAACCAATTATATGAGCAGAAATAATGCATTGCAGATAGGAATATATAACGAAAACCTCGAGCAAACTAAAACTTAAATATATGGTTTCGTATTTAAAAGTGCGGAGAGCCGCAGTGGTAACTAGCGGGTGCAGTGCTAAGCAGCCATGCTAATCACTTCTGCAGAGAATCGCAGGTCAATTTCAGGGTATTTGTTTTTGCAAGCTATTAAAGAGTTTCATACCTCTTTCATATAGCAGTCCCTTTGACACTGAAAAGCCATGTTGAGCTGTTTTTGAAACAAAACTGTGCCTGCCACACGAGCTCCTGAAAAAGAAAGTCCTCGGCTGCAGTTGTCAGCCTAGTACGGGTAGCAATAAGGTCCAAACCTAATGGCTTCGATTTGTATTTTTTTTATATAACAAATAAATATTCTTAAACACGATTTAAACGTGATAGAAAACACCCAAGTGCTTTTAATAAAAATTTTAAAAAAAGTAGACAGATTTATTTTATTTTATTTATTTTTTTTTGTGCAGGGTAAGCAGAGTAAAAACATATATGAACATCGGAAAGGGTCAATTAAACATAATAAAATACATACAACATATTATGTAAACATGTAAAACGTGCTGGAACTTATTGCATAAACTCACATAACACACAATAAAGTGACAACATAACTTAGTCTGGATTACATCCAACCAAAACAATAATAAGCATTTTAAAACGTCATTACTCATAACCAGCAGCAATATGTCAAACAATATTTAAATTTCAAGAGTCTCAATACAAAAAGATAACAAAAAAAAACATGGTGATCTTAACAGGTTTTATTGGTCTTCATTGTTTCTACTGAGCGTACTTTTTTTTCTCTGTGACTTTCTGCGTTGCCAGTACAGTCATACATCTGTACCATAAATGATATGTGGAAGGAATAAGTGGATCAATGAATAAAACAGACAACCATGTTCTGGTATGCACACCCCATTAATCCACTGATCCAATGTAAATGCTACAGTAAAGCACCACAACACCAAACAAAGAGTGATTCAACTTATTTATTCAAGATATGGCAGTGTACAGTGGACAATAATATTTCAATTAATAATCCCATAGAAAATATGTATAAACAATATTTTGGACAATAACATAAATATTCAGCAAATATTACAAGCTTCAACACATATAGATTATCTTCAGTATCCTGAGGGACACACAGGTGATATCAATCAGACTGTAGGAAGAAAAACGACAAATTGTCAGTGTGCATATGTCGACATGTCATCAGAAGATCTGTAAACTGGAATGAATTTCTTCTGTCCTGAAGTCTGACTGCGTTTTGATCAATCAAATACTGTAACTGAAAAACCAGTTGATTACATGGAATACAAATTTTAAGTTTTACAAGCAATTCTCCACATTACATTTGAAAAGTTCCCCATAGACCAGAAAACTGCACTTACATCACTGAGATCCCCCATATCCGGTGCTTCTCCTTTGTTATTGCTGGCCATTTCTTGGATCATCTGTAAAAAGAAATCCATAAAGTTCGAAAAAATAATGAGGAATATTCCAAAATACATGAAACATCATCAGGCTATAGTTGATCTCATTAGTGAACAAATTGACTTTACTCACATCCAAGTATCTATCGGACTCTTCCTTTCCGTCATTTTCTTCGTTCTCCCAGTCCCTCCAGTTATCAAAGTCCACAGAAATCCAACTGGGCTGCAAAAAGAAGAATAAATAACACAGTTTGACATTTTATTTATCAAAGTAAAGTTGAGGAGGAATGCAGTGGAATCCCCATTATTCCCGCATATTATTTGGGTGGTTATTTGTATTGTTTACAGTGACAGTGCGTTAATAGTTCAAATAGTTTGTAAATGAAGTAATGAGAAATATAATATATTATTCTGAAATATGTCACTATTTCTTTAAAATCAATTTGGACATTCCTCCATGCTCTTAAAAAAAGAACACAAACATATTGTATATCATGTGATTTTTGATGATCGGTCTTGTGACTAATCATTTTAAACACATACACTCACCTTAGATGAATCCTTCTGGAGACGAGGCCATGCATGATCAGGCGTCACTTTCCTTAGCAAGATGTGGATGGTGCGGTCATAGACGCTTTCTCTGGAGTCCTTTTAAGTAATGACAGGATAAAAACGCATGTATTTAACATCACAATGACTGCACGCGTGAGCACACAACATGAAAAAAGTTGTTCTAGTGACTGTATGTCATTGGTCTCATCAAGCTTAAAGACTGGATGCTTACATTGATCTCGATTTTGTCGTAGAAGTGCAGCTCATTGTAGAACACATCATCTGTGTCATTTTTGCAGCTGTTGTACAGACAGAGCAGGGTTGTTAAAGAAACATTCAATTACACTTTCCTCAAACCTCATTGCGCTTATTTAAACAAAACAGAGACAGACATCAACAGAAAGAATCCAGTAAATAAATTCCTCTAAACTCACCATAAAATCATTTTGTCTATCTGGATATCAACTCGGACATCTTTAGGTCTTTGAACCAAAAACTTGACGGTGACATATTTCTTTCTGTCAAACCACACCGCATTTGCTGGCTGGCTGTTAAGACACACAGAAAGAGAGTTATATTTATGAATCAAATGTTTGATCATTTCTATATTTTTCCCCAAGACTGAAAGCTCTCCATAACCAAAAAGATCAGAAAAAAAGCACACGTCAGTGGTCATGTTAGTATTCAAAGATAGACTTGTAGTACATACCACTCCTCCGGTCTGACAATTTTGGGTTTGTTCATTCTAATTCTTCGGCAAAACTAAAAGACAGGTAACTGTAAGCGTAAAAAGCATGTGCTTTGTCTGTTCAGCTGTGTGCTCTAATGCAATGTCCAGGCCCAGGAAGCTATATATAGAGCAGTTGGTATCAGCTGCTGGGACACTTGGCTGCCACGGCACCTTCCCTGCCCTTTATGGTCTGTCAGTGGAACACTCGAGAAAACAGATGAGTTTTCCGGGTTTTACAATACTTCAGCCACCTCCAAGGTGCTTCATGGGGAGAAAGTCATGGGGGAGATTCAAAACAGATAATGTCAACAAAGGGGACATCTGCAAATGTAGAAACAACATTTTGAAGAACATAATCAAACAGTACTCTCCTGCTCTGCTCCTTTTTATTTACTTCAGAGACAACATTTGGTGATGAGAAGACTTACCACTGAGGTGACTGGCTTGCTTTTTTTTCTATCTTAAATTTTTCATTAAGGGAAGTGAGGGAACTTAAATCAGTTTGGATTTGAAATTTGGACAGTTTTTTTTTCTCAAACAAATCAGTGTGTCTCTTGAATCAATCAGGTTCCTGCTTAGGTAGGCCTACAATGGAAGCAAAACAATGGAGAACAAGGGATGAAAATTGGGTATTTTACAGGAATGCTAAAATATTTACAGTCTTACTATTGTTGTAAATTACGTACAGTACTGGGAAGTAAACTCAAATCAGGAAAATGTTGTTTGCAACTTTTTTTTCTTATGTAGGCCTATAGGCTAATTAAAGTGTAACATGACGGGTTCAGTTTGAAATTCCTAGAAAAGTTATGGATTTTGATATGTTTATCAGGTTGTTTTTTTTAGTGGTATTAGAAAAATAAAAAAAAATAAAAAAAATGCACTTAATTTATTGTAAATGTAATTAACTACACTACTAGTGGTGTGGCCTAGAAACCTTTTTATACAGTCTCTGCCAGAAACTAACCAAAATCCTCTCCCGCAGGGTTTTAAAGTGAGGTACACAGTCGCCCCCTGCTGGTCTGGAGGTCGATCGATTCCTCGCCGGAAATGCAGTTCTGTGCTCCGTCTGCGCGAGGAATGTGGCGCGAGAGACCAAGGAAACGCTGTGTACATATTTAAACTTAATGCCTGAAAACATCAATAAATAGTTTCTTTCGCCTTTCTCTCTCTTTTTTTTTTTTTTTTTTTTTTTTTTTTTTCTTTTTTTTTTTTAAATCGAGCGGGTCAGGGCGTTTTACAATTCGTTTCTTCGAGTCCACACGGAGCCGCGGTCACTAAAGGAGAACATGCCTCGAAGAAGACAGGTACGAACAAATGTAGGTCGCATGAGAAGGTAACGGTAGCTACGTTAGCCGGACCAGCTAGCTGGTTCCACCATGTTCCACTCTAAAATCCGACAATTTAACGTGCTAAAGATTTTGGCTTTAACCTCCTCCTTTTTAATAAATATAACGATTCATTGTGGATACTACGTATGCCGAATGCATCGTAACACTACGTTAACTGCGGCTACGCAACGATATGCGACTTAATACAGGACGCGGACCTTATTTTTAAGCACTACACCTCAAAACGCTGGATTAGTCAACGCAGCTCGGCGCCACCGTCTGTTAGCCGTCGTGGACAACGGGAGCAGTTTAGCTCTTGTGACACGCTGGGCTCACAGTAATAATTGTTTGAAGCGCTGACCGGACTCACGACTTCAGAGTTTAAGTTTGGCATCTGTGACGTTATTTGAATCGCTGTCTTAAAGTGACCAAATGCTGTCTGCGGGAGAATAAATGAGTTTGGTAGTTTTGTCGTTAGTGACAGCCGTTTAGCCTCCCGGTAAACCGTCTTAACGGAGACCGAACAGCTGATTGTGTTTGTTGTGATTGTAGTTATCAGAGTAAAAACGGTGGGTAAACACACAAATAGCTCTTGTTACTCAAGCATCACGTTGCTTCAGATTTTTTTTTTTTTGGCCTGCTGTTTTTTTTTTTTTTTTTTTTAATGAATCCACAATGAAGAGTTATTATCTCGCATATCTCATTAATCGTGCTGTAAGACGGACTTTTAGTTGCTGTCTTGTCTAATTAAGGTCACTGACACTTGCTTTGGCACATCAACTTGAAAATATTTTGACACCGTGATAATGTTTTTGTGTAGGTCGCCTCTCATTTTAAGTTTTTGTTCCCTGATAGAGACATATGCCTGGAAGTGGTTCAGATGGGACAGAAGACTCTGACTCCTCCGCTGAAAGAGAACAGACCAACAGTTCAGAAAGTGATGGGAACATGACCAAGAGACAGCGCCTCACCAGAGCCTCGACTCGCCTCAGCCAAAGCTCTCAGGGTAGGTCTCCGTGTCCCGAAGATGCTATATAAAGCTCGTACGTTGTTCTCGATCCCTGGTTAATCATTTTACTGGTTTGACTTGTTCCCCCCCCCTTCAGATACTCTGGACTTGAAGCGGGCAGCGGACCATGATGAATCCCCACCGCTGACGCCCACAGGAAATGCGCCCTCCTCTGAATCTGAGCTGGACATCTCCAGCCCCAATGCGTCTCATGATGAGAGCCAGGCCAAAGATCAAGCCAACAGAGACTCCGATAAGGACCTCTCCCATCGACCAAAACGCCGCCGCTGTCATGAAACGTACAACTTCAACATGAAATGCCCAACCCCAGGGTGTAATTCTCTTGGTAAAAATGGCTGCCTTTTTGCAAATAAGGATCCCTGTTTAGTTGAACATATGGAATATGATTTTTTTTTTTTTTGTCAGTTCTTGTACCATAAACTTTCTCTCTCTTCTTGCTCAGGTCACCTCACAGGAAAACATGAACGTCATTTTGCTGTATCAGGCTGCCCTCTTTACCACAATCTTTCTGCTGATGAGTGCAAGGTGAGTGCTTTAAAAACATCCTTAATCTTATATTCTTCGATTGATGATCCAATGATATACTTCAGCTACGTGTCGAGAATAAATTGCTAAAGTAACCAGTGGTCAGCCAAACGCCATGTTTTCCTGAATATGTTTCAAAGTAAAATCCCTCTAATGTTTTAAATGCGGTCTAGCCATGTGAATTGGTAAAATGGTTCATGATCATGAAATTTTAGTAGACCGTTGTCATACAAATATTAATCATCATGCCATCTAATGCCATTGAACATGGGGAAATAAAAAATAAAAACTCCCATTTATTTTTGCTTTTAATTGCAAGGGGCAGATATGACAAAAATAACAGCTTAAATATACAAATCTTTTACTGAAATATGCGGTGTTGTCCACTCACGTGCCAGTTAAACATCAAATATGACATTTCTGTTGGTTTCATCCAGCTGTTTTTATACAGATGGATGGAAACTATTCCAACGATTATGCAAAAGGATGCAGTTGCCTCAAATATTTGTCAGCGACTATGTAATAACCGAGAGACCGGTCCATATTCTAGGTTTTGACCTAGTCTTTGTTTAAACTTGTTGCACTTGGCTACCCATTTGTACCTCGTCATCTTCTGTGATTGTTTTTCCTCCTTCATGATACAGTCCTCATAATAGTTATGATGTTTGTACATACATGTTACGTGATGTCTTTTTTGGTTGTTCTGTAATTAATTGGGTTTAATTTTATGTATCAACAAGTAACAAAACTGAGTCCAACTTTGACTTAAAACGGAAAGCTGTCACTTTACATTGAAGGATTCAGCTCTTCCTATTCATGTTAATAGCCCAGTTTGTGGTTTTAATTGTGATTAGAAACAAGCCTGTCACTGAAACTATGGTACATAACCATCAAACCTAAACCATGCAGATTCTCCTGTGTTGTTAAGATTTCACCACATACTTCATCACTTCTCTGTGACATTCGTTATCTGTGTACTGACTCATTTTTCATTTTGCTGTGAGCTCATTGGAGCTCTGCTGCAGTTGAAACGATGAAGTAAAAACAACACAATGAAAATAATATTAATTCTACTTTATTGTTCAGTGAATATCGATTTGATAGATAGCTGATGTTTTGCATGCGGTATGCATGTAAAGTTAAAGAAGGCCTACTTGTTCAGCTGGCTAATCACAGAATTCAGCCGAACACCGGCAGAACAACACCGAAGATGGGATAAAACTGCACTTGTTATTCTCAACCTATAACAAATGCCATGAGTTCTTACTTTAACATGTTGCATGGGATAATACATACATATAAATATTTAAACAAAGGAATTTCCTTTCCTCCCGTGGTGTTGCATTTTGCAGTTGGTTTGCTGACTTTGGAAAGTTAAAGCCAGCTCAACATCACGTTAACAACAACATCACTGAATAATCACACGTTTCTGATGCGTCTTTTTTTCTTGGCTGATGTCTGCAGTGCCAGAGAGAGAGAGAGAAAGGTGAAACAGGCAAACTGATCACAGAACGTGAATGAAAGGTTCAAAGACGGATTCGTCGGCCACAGAGCTGTACGAATCTGGGTTTCTTTTACCGAATGTGAAGCTCAAACTAAAAGTCCCACTTTCATAACGGCTTGGGATCACACTCAAAGTCAACCCGAGTGCATTGTTATGTATAAAGGCCTAACACCTGAAAAATGTACAACAGTTTTAGCTGCATCTAACCTCTATGTCAGGGAGAAATAACAAAACTGAAGGGGACACTATAATCCATACTTGACCCTGCATTGTCAGGTGAAAGCCATCAGCCGTGAGAAACAAGAAGAGGAGGTGAAGGCACAAGAAGAAACCAACTCGCGCCATGCAACTCGTCACCAGGTAGGCATTTTGTGTGTGTGTGTGTGAATTGCATCACATTCATTTAGTTTAGCAAGCATTTGAATTTTATGTTAAATTCTTTATCACCTCATCTAATGTGCTAATATTCTGTATAATGTAGAGCTGATTTTCTGGGAATTATTTCTGTTGTCGTTACACAATTCTCGTCTTAACTGGGAAGTAAATAGTTTATTTTTGTCCTCATTTCCAGACACCAACATCGAAACAGAGCAAATACAAAGAGCAGGTGGCTGAGCTCAGGAAGGGGCGAAACTCTGGCCTGCAAAAAGAGCAGAAAGAAAAGCACATGGTACATCACGGCCACTCCGACACGCACATGTCCTCTGTCTTTCTGTCACTCTTATGTTTTGCTGTTCCCTCTGGTGTACCATTGCACAGCTGGCATGTTGTCTCATCTGTTTTTGTTTTTTTTTGTCCTGTCTGGTCTACAGGAGCATCGGCAGACTCATGGCAACACCAGAGAGCCTCTGCTGGAGAACATCACCAGTGAATATGACCTGGAGCTCTTCAGGAAAGCTCAGGCTCGTGCATCTGAAGACCTGGTAATGCAGTGTTTTATATCTCCATCACGCTTACAAGAAATACCCTTTTGCTTTTTAGAACTGGACGAGTATGAGATACATCTTCTGTTTCCACAGTTACCCTTGATTTGAATAGCCAGTTATCGTTCAGTTTTCCAATCCTGTCAGCGTATTAGTGCACCAACTTTGACTTGAAAACGCTGATCACACACGTTGGTTCTAAAACCACCAGTAACACCAGTGTTTTCCATCCTGGCCTCCCTCCTGCAGGAGAAGCTGCGTATCCAGGGTCAGATCACCGAGGGCAGTAACATGATCAAAACCATCCTGTTCGGCCGCTACGAGCTGGACACCTGGTACCACTCGCCCTACCCTGAGGAGTACGCTCGTCTTGGTCGTCTCTACGTGTGCGAATTCTGTCTCAAGTACATGAAGAGCCAGACCATCCTCAGGCGACACATGGTGAGAGAACATGGGTCAATATGTCTGTAAGATATCTGTTCTATGAAAAATATGTGACAAACTTACTGATACTTTATAGTAATTAAAACTAAAGCTCCACAAAGGCAAAACAAATTCTTGTATAGTTACATGTAAAGGTTGGATCGCTCCTTATTAAAAAAAAATTGGTTTGAATTCTTTGTACCTGACCTTTTGATAATATTTAGCAAGCGCTTTTTTTCCGTTTATATTTCATTGCCTAATAGTACTGCATCATGGCCTTCAAATAAATGTATTTAAGATATATGTATCTGTTCATAATGAGTTGTTGGGAATTAACGCAGATGTGTGTTTTATTATGTGTCTGTTCAGGCCAAGTGTGTGTGGAAGCATCCTCCAGGAGACGAGGTGTACAGAAAGGGGTCTATATCGGTGTTCGAAGTTGACGGCAAAAAGAATAAGGTGGGAAGACTCGGGCTTTATACTTTGTATATTTCTTGGACAACTCACAGGGACCTTTTACTTTTAAGACAAATAAACCTCTATAATAAAGTAATGAATTGCGATTATGTCCCCAGATCTACTGCCAGAACTTGTGTTTACTTGCCAAGCTTTTCCTGGACCACAAGACACTTTACTACGACGTGGAGCCTTTTCTCTTCTATGTCATGACTGAGGCCGACAACACCGGCTGCCATTTAGTGGGATATTTTTCCAAGGTAACAGAAAAACAAGGATAGGTCTATGTTACATATATACATCATAAATTTACCTTTTAGAAGGTTCATATTTTGTATAAATCTCTTCTCTGTTCAGAACCATCAAAAATGTTTTTACCTTTTTATTCAAGGAGAAGAATTCCTTCCTGAACTACAACGTGTCCTGTATCCTGACGATGCCTCAGTACATGAGACAGGGCTTTGGAAAGATGCTCATTGACTTCAGTATGTATATTCTATTGATCTTTGTTGTTTTTTTTTTTTTTTTTTTATCAATTGTTTACTGTTCTGAAATATAAATAAATTGTGTTACTGACATGTTCAAAGAGGGACCAGGTAAAACCAGTATTCTTTAAATAGTACGTTCTTCTGTCTTGTGGCCGTGTTGCTGACCCTTTGTGCGTTGTTCAGGTTACCTGCTGTCCAAAGTGGAAGAGAAGGTGGGCTCACCGGAGAGACCCCTGTCTGACCTGGGCCTCATCAGCTACCGCAGCTACTGGAAGGAAGTGTTACTCAGATACATGTGCAACTTTCAGGGCAAAGAGATCTCCATTAAAGGTGAGTGAGACAACACAGACCTCCTAACTAACACATCATGAAAGCTTAAAATGTCTCGGTGTCAGCATCTAAAAGACTTATTACCACAGAAAGATTAATTGCCACATATTCAATGAAGTAGATGCACGCATACAACAAATATTGACTTTTTTTAATATTTGCTTGGTGCACAGAGATCAGTCAGGAAACTGCTGTCAATCCGGTGGACATTGTGAGCACCCTGCAGTCTCTTCAGATGCTGAAGTATTGGAAGGGAAAACATTTAGTACTGAAGCGACAGGTAAGATGGCAATTTGTTATTTTAATTGTTGAAGTTTCCTTTTTGAAAGACGTAAGAGCAGGCTGTTAATGTATGAGGCAAAAATAAACATGTATAGAAATAATTTTTTGTAAGATAATGTTCATGTTTCTGAATTCCCTATCTAAATGAAATGATAAATCCTAAGTACTAGAGAAAATGAGCCTTTTCTGCTGGTTAAAACAAATCATTTATCTTTTTAAAAGCAAAATTTTTATACCCGTGTTCTTTTTTTTGGTTGAAAAACTCTAAATTTAATTGTTTGACAACTGAGTCGTTGGTCTTTTATTCATCCCAGGACTTGATTGACGAGTGGAAAGCAAAGGAGATCAAGCGAGGCAATAGCAACAAAACCATCGACCCCAGCTCTCTAAAATGGACCCCTCCCAAAGGGACATGAGCACTAAGATCCTCAGGCTACTGAATAAACTCACCTCCAGCCTCACCAGCCACAAGTAGCCTCGACCTATGAACTGTCAATAAAGATCAGTAAGCTTTTTCTTTCACGTTTTTACCTGTTCATTTCTGTGTCATGAATTTTCTTTTTTTACTTTTATATTTTACTTTCTTTCATATTTTAAGCATCATACGTTCCAAGTCGAATGATTCTTGACTCAAACATTGTCAAACAATTAGCAGTAAAGAATCTGTCCTATTTCCTTTTAAATCTGCTTACATTTACTTAGCTCTGAATGTTAAATGAAAATGGTCCAGTGCGGTGGATATCATGAATGTTTTGCTTTGCAAAGATACATACCTACACATAGCAGCATTTACAGGTTATTTTTATTTCTTACAGGAAATGTGCATTTTGACGATGGTAGCTGTTCTAGTTTGAGAGTAACACAATAATTGTTAGCATGAAGTGAAACGATAAGCAGGGTGTATTTTTAGGAATATGATTTATGGTAACGTCGTCTTTGGTTGGTGTAAAATTGTATAGATCACAATAATGTGTACTTTTTTTCTATAGCTCCATCAGTACAGGATTTGGGTCCATTCCTCTGGTGAACCTGCCAAATAATGGAAAAATGAACTCAGATATTTTTGGTTTGTGGAGAGAGAAAAAAATAAATAAAACAACAATACCACTGTAAGAATGCACATAGAAATAAAACAACCTCAGGTATTTATACTGACACAATCATACCTTGCTTGTGTGGTTTCTCTGAAGCGTGGATCGCAGTGGTTGTTGCAGATGGAAATATTCTGGCTAAAGATTCTGTAATAAACAGAACACATTTTAAGAGTACTGTCTTTGCCTTGTACTTTTAATCATAGCTGTTTAATGTGTATTAGCAATTTGATATTTTTAATATCAATAAAGCTGCCTTGATATTTTGAAATAATTGACATTTTGATTTGTGGTATTTTTACCCACCACCACTGGAAATACTTCTTCCCATCAGGCCCACAAACATCTCTCCTTTATTTCCTACGAGCATAGAGAAGATGATCACATTTACAAAGTAGCACTTTAACATGACGCTCTAAAAGAAATCAGGAATAATAATGAAATATCTTTAAAGGCGTCACTATTTTTCAGAGACAATTTCAGTAGAGAGAAATGGCGGGGGGGGGGTTTTCAGCGGCGTTTTACAGCAGCTTGAAAGCAAAGCGCAGATACTCACGTCTATTTACTTTAAAAGGTTTCTGTGTACCTGTGAGAGAATAAAACAAGCCAAAATCATCTTCAGTAACGCGTCAGCCTATTCATCTCCATTGACATAAAGAAATGAAATTGTTCACAGAAACACACTTTAAAGAAAAGAAAGTAGTTGTTGAATATTTTTTTTTATGCAGGAATGAGTTTAGAGGCCACCTGAACGTTTCCCCATGAGTCCATAGAAGCGAAGGGCTTTAGCTCTTTTCATCAGACTGGCTACCGGGTTGATCAGACCTGTTTCCAGTGACTCCTCCTGTCAGAAAAAAAAACATTTCTGATTAAACTTTTTAAATTTACAAATATTTTCTACTCTTGACTTTTTTTTTTATTTTTATTTTTTTAGGTTAACCCATCAATCCAGCAGAGGTTATCTTTTAAATCTTTTTTATTGATTTTGCAAATACTTTAGGCAGAAAAGGAGAACAGGAATACCCCCCAAGAAGTTGGGATATCCAGGATATAACATTCAGTTGTGTGTTGCTTGGAGGTAGTGTAACTGTGACAAACTGCCACTGAATACAGAAATTACAAATACAACGAACAAACAAACACATCACTCTGAGGCGATATGGTATAGAGATTGATTCAAACAGAGACAAAAGATCTCCAAAACAACAACCACGATAACAACAACAACAACAACAAAAAAGCAGAGATTATCAATGTTTTTGCCAAATATTTTTTATTCTTAGGACACTAAGTGATTCTTACCTGCCAGTCTTCGGATAGTGCTTTCTCCTCCTCTGCACTACAAGACCATCCTTGATAGGTTTGCACCAGGGCGCAAAAAGCCACAACAACAAACTGGATCTTCCAGTTATCCATTTCTTTGTCAAGGAAAAATGCTTTGCTTGGTTTTCTCTTCAATCAAAGCAGTATTCTTTGGCTGGAAAAAACTGAAGAAAAACACATTTGAAAATGGTGTTGGCAGGATGTGATTCAGTATTAGTTTGTCTTTCCCACATCTATCCAGCGGGCATTTATACCTTTAACCCCCTGCTACTAGACCCCTCCCCTCTAAACACGATTACGCACTTGAATTCGTTGGATTAAAAAAATAAAAAATAAATAAAATCCATATTTTCAATATAACAACATTTGTGTCGCATCTAGCTTTTCACCTTAAATACTTTGTAACCATCACACATGAAAAATCTGACAGTGATTCAAAGATTACATTGGATTCAATAGAATATACTGTCATTCTTCTGTTATCTTTATTACTGGAGCTGGGATGTCATCCAAAGATTCACTAAAAACCACATGTTCAATCATATTAAAGCTCAAATATTTACAATCGAGATGGTCACCTTTCATTTCCGTTTTTATTGGACATCTGGATCGCTGTTAGGTCTAAAAATATTCTCCGGCTGTTCATTTGTGACCTTGTGATGTGCACATGCTCCTTTGATATCACCGAGGACGAGGGCAGGACAGGCGGGCGCCGGGGCTTTGAGCGACGCTTTGCAAATATAACCATCTACTTTGAAGGTTTTATTGGTTAGCCAACTGACTTGGTGAATTGCACGTTGTGAGGTTTTAATAAGCAGGACAACACAGAGGTGCCTCTGAGGTCAAACGGGGTGGATTAGATGGGTATTGTTTTGTTACAATTTAGCGTGTAAGTGACGCACTGACGGTTAAGTTGTGCTGATGGTCAGGAGTCAGACACAAGGTGATGGAAAAAGTAGTCAAACAGAGAGGTGAAACTGAAAGTGAAATTAAATATTTATGAATTGTGTTGTACATCATAACCTGAAATATATAAAAAAAAAATTATAAACCATGTCAATATTTGTCATTTTGTGTCAAGGGTAATGCATTTTCAATCTTCTGAGATAATTACACTGTTATTAAACCTTTTCACGATCTTTACTTACTCAGCCATTTAAATCCTCTGTGGTAAAGAAAGGTGAATTTTTTTATTTTTTTTCAACACTCTGGCTATAGAAATTTCTAGAGAGGCAATTACTTGACAATCTGTGTGCTGTATAAGGACACCCACTTGAAACAAAGCTGACACATCAAATGCTTTGATCCGCACACAGGTGCTTCTCAAAGCAAGAAAAGGCCGGGACAATTAGGCCCGAAAGGCAATTACACATGAACAGCCCTCGTGTGTGCGTAGTCTAACCCACAGCTATCGTGGAGTGCTGAATCAAAAGAAATCAGAGGCACGACATTTGCATATGAAATGGTTGAGTCACAAAGAGCTCCACTAATGACAGAACACTGTATTTTCATGTGACGCAGGGAAAGGCCAATTCAGGTTGTGGACAGCTTGCTGCCGGTGATTTTCTGCAGCGGTGCCGAGTCTGAACTTCACCTCTGATCCATTTTACCTTCAAATATGTGACTCTTCAAGTGTTTTTCTGTGGAACTATAAATGTTATAAGGCATTTCAAGTGAGATTTGTGTAGTCTTGTCATCTTCAGACCCAGCTTAGCAAGGGGAAGTGTTGGAGTGTCATACAGTCTTGTCATGGGGAGTACTACTGAGCCCGTGAAAGTAGTTGTTTGATTTCCATTTCTCTCTTTTTGGATTGTAAGCAGGTCTGTGTGCTTTATAAATACTGCGAGTATGCCAAAATGCTTCTTCCACAGAGAGATGCACTGGGCCTGTATTTGGCAACTGAGATGTTTGGATGAGCCGTTTGGACTTTTGTGCGTTTGTGATGTCACAAGCTCAGAAGCTCCTGTCTGCAACTCCCAACTGTCCAAACTTTTATGTGGAGCAAAACAAAGATTAGTCATTCGGAGCTAGAAAATTACTCAGTAAACTTTCAGCCAATCAGAAGACAGCATAACTGATTTAAAGTGCCTTAAAGACAAATACACAAAACAGCCTCTTGTTGGCAGAGCTCCAAAGAGAAGCTGAAGAGAGGAGATGCAAAATATATTGAGATGGTTTTGCTATTTCAAACCACAGAAATATTTTTTCTGTGGATATCAAGACTGCAAACAAAATAAGTGTAAATATTGTAAAATATGGGACCTTTAATGTCCTCAGGGGCTCTGGAGTAAGCTTTCTTGGGTTAAAAAATAAGCTGAAAAAAAAAAAAAATCCCTGGAAACCCCCACACCCTCTCCCCCATCTCAGATTTATTGTGTTTAAACATCTTTTTTACAGAATTTGATCACACACATGCCTACTATTTACGCTGTAGCTATTCCCTCTACCACTGAAACACTATGACTCTAATCAGCTTAAGGCAGGGAAATTGTACTTGACAGATACAAACGACAGTGTCTGTGCGTAATTTCTTAGCGGTCTGAACTAATAGAAAACATGCTCTTTTCTATTGTTGAATCCATTTCATAACTGTGTTCGTGTGGCATGAAAATGTCACCATGTTCTCCATTTACCAGAGCAAATGGTTTTCTTAGACAACAGTTAAGCTTTAAAATGACCTATATCGTATTATTTTATTCCTCTCCTTAGTCAAACTGCTGGTACACAAACAGATAAATGACACGAGGATGCGCAACCAGACAAAACCACTTGAGGACACATTGTTGGAGCTGAGGGCCGTAGTCTCTTGTTGACAGATAGCGTGTTATCAGATGAGTGAAGCCCTGCAGATGTTCTACTGTGGTGAGTCTAGTCCAGAGGACTGATTTCATCACCTCTGAGCCTGACAGAGCAGCTTTAAGGTTGTTAGTCCTGCTATCTCCACACAAATTAGTCCATTCATGGGACTGAGAGGGCTTTATAGGAGCTGGTCGGTCCGGCGAGCACAGAAAGTAATGAAACCAACTGAAACCAACTGTGCTGCAAGAATGATGGACAGAAAAAACACCCACAGAACAATAATAGGAAATTAGGCCAAATTCAATTTGTAATGACTAGTGGGACAACCATGTATCTCCAAAAAAATATTTTATGTTCCAGAATATCCCTTTTATTTTTTTTATTTTTTTTTTTTTGATTTGTGACAATCATTTAAAAATGTTTATTTAGCGTAAATGTAGCAGAACCCACAAAGAACTCACTTAATTGATCTGTTTATCAGAAAAAAATTCAAAATTAAAGATACAAGTGTTCCGTGTTTGCTCAAATATACTTAAACTGAATGAGTATAGCAAGTTTAATCGTCATATGTCATAAAGAAATGAATTAACCAATTTATTTACAAACTACATCCTCCAAAATGATCATTAGGTTAAAACAGTTTCAACTAAAAGGAGAATAAATAACCATCATGAAGGCAGGATATATTGCAGGACATTTGGATTACACTGCATTATATTTAAATGGCTGCACCTAATAAATTGGCATTTTATTGTAAGTGACAGAATACAGGGAAGCTCTTATCCAGGAGGGGGCAGTGTTGTCTAACACATAAAATGTAAAGCACCAACTCCTGCAGCGCCACCACCTAACTGGGAGATATTTGAGCAAGACTATAAAAGTCTTGATGCATTGATGTTCCTCTTGTTAGGCCTGTTTTGTCTGTTTGTCTGACACAGTTTGAAAATGAAAGAATGAGCGACTATAATATGTGATGCATCATGACTTGTTTTCAATTTTATGTGGTTCATTTATGTTCATTTTTTAAAGTTTTAAAAATGTGCCAGCATACAATTATTTACCACTACAAAGATACTTGTTGTTGTAAACAGTGGACTGGCATTACATAACGCAGATTAAAAGATGAAAATGTTGCTGCTGCAAAATGCAAGTTTTACATAAATCAAGAAAAAAAACTTGTGATTTATCTGCTGAGAACAAAATTAAACACGATCAGTGTCAAAAAGTTTTTAATTTACTTTTACAATACCATTACAGGGACATTATACTAATCTGCTCTATTATTTTATATCCACAACCCAACTTCTGAGCAAACTAGGGCACGAAACAAAAATAAATCTTTAAGTAAATATCATAATATGATTAAGAGGTGTACTACAACCACATATCAGATTACGCTGTCTTAAAACACATCACTGTTTACATTGGGGGGGATAATGCCCATCATTTTCATGTTAAAGTATCACACACCAGAATAGATCAGACATTGTATGGTAGATTCCATCAATACAATGGTAGGCGGTACGCAACGTAGTATACATGTAACTATGAATTATGTTAGAAGTTTTCGTTGTGTTGCAGTCAGCCTGAATGCCTCCGAACTCTCTTGTTCCCTGAGTTGTTTTTCCCGTTTGGTGCCCTGTGGCACTTTAGTGTGGTTTTATAAGTGAAGCATAAATTTGGCTCTTCAAGGCTCTCTGAGAATGAAATACTACTGTCTGCCATTGCATGCTCAGACTGGGGGCTTCAGGCTGGTACCGTGGTAGTTGTCTTTGTGTTCAGTGCTGTGAGACAGCCTGGTGTCATGGGATGGGCTGCACCAAAAGGAGCGCTGAGATGTGTATCTTGGGTGGTTGTGCGTGGTTTTTCCTACCACACCAACAGGTGAATGGCCACAGTTTCATTTTAAGCATTCAACAGAACTGGAAAACTGAGGGGGCTCCAGTATAAATACATTGTAAGGAGCGGGAGATGATAAAGGCATTCCACCGCTCGCACACTCACACATCGGCAGGTTTTGTGTATATCTTATCTCACCGGTCACGCTCTTTTGGAGGTGATGTCAGGTGGCGGAAGTTCACTGGAGCTTCCTCAAACACACACAGCAGCAAACAGCAACGGGTTCTCCCTGAGAGGCCTGCGTTAGAAGCAGCTGATTCCTGGCTTTGAAGTTATGCAAAATCACTGTGAGGCGTTTGTGTTACCTCATGACTCTTGAGATGTTCAGAAAAATACTTGCATTTTCTCAGCGTTGTTACAGTTCTGGCTTCATGCTGAGAAATAATGATTTAATTTCTGAGAAGCACGAGAGTGACTGTGTCATGATCTTTTACAATGTGAAATCTGTACAGGCACTTAGTCGTGCTACAGGTTATATCAGCTGCTTGCATAATTTTGTTGGCACCCCTGAGGGGTTCTGTAATTAGTGGTGTTGTTTTGCTGGAAAGAAAGTGTTGCATTCTGACCTTCAGATATATAGTTCATGTACATTTAGGGAGCATTTCTAAGTTTAGCTTACCTTGTTTACTGCAGGCGACTACGCATTTAGTGGCATCCAGCGGTGAGGTTGCAGATTGCAACGAACAGAAAACCCTCACCTCACCCTCCCTTTTGAAGCATGTAAGAGAACCTACTGCCACAAAACTTGTGAAAACATGAAAGGGCCTCTATAGCCAGTGTGTGCTTTGTCCCTTCTAGGCTGTAGAAATATGGCGGTGCAACATGGAAGAGGACCCGCTCCCTATGTAGAAAACTTTTATTCGAAAGGAACGAATATACAACAATTCTTGTTTCAGGTGATTACACATTAATATCATTATGAATGTTATATCCAATATCTGCCAATAAACCTGAACAAATCCTGCACACGTTAGATGAGAATATTAATATCACTGATGTCGTTTTACTAGTTTTGAAGCTACAGCTGGCAGCTGGCTAACTTATCTTAACAGAGCCTGAGACAGGAGGTAACAGCTAACTGGCAACAATATCGACCACTAACTTTAAGCTGACATACTGGATCTTTCTTGTTTTATATTTACCAAATATGCCAGGCTATTCAAGGTCAACTTTTACACAAAGTTTTGGACAATGCCGAGCTTGCTGTTGCCCCATCTGCGGTCTTTTTGCCATGCTAAATTAGCAGGATGTGGGCTTATTTCCTCATTAAAATTATACTGAATTTACTGTGACTACCAGTTTCCCACTCAGAGTTCACATTAACATTGAAGTTGTAATTACGACTGGAAAAGTCATATTTTTCTTTGCTAAAAAGTACAAAAGTGCTGGAAAATGTAAGCGATGGATGTCTTATGTCGGTCGTTAATAGTAGCACACTGACATTTATAAGATATGGTGCTCGATTGAACAATCACAGTATTTTAAACTTTCCAACATTATTACTCTTTGTTCAAATTACACAACTGAAGCCATTCAAAACATTTTTAGAAAAGAATTTGCTTGCTAGGCAGTGTGACTCTGGCAAGTCGTAAATATGGAAATCTTTCCCCTCATCATGCCGCATTCACGTCATGTGGACGGGAAGGTAATGATACAAATTATTTTCATGCTTGTGAGCGTTAAGGTCATTGGGCAACTCAAGGTGGCCGCTGCCAGTCTTCCTGCCTGCTGCTGCTCACTCATTTCAGCTGGCTTAATAAATAAAAACTAACAAAGCGAAACAGAGAAACACAAACACTTCTTTATTTTCTTTTAAAGAACGTCATACTACCAGGAAAAACAACATCCATGTTTACTTGCCTTTGCTGGAACTTCCGTACTTTTTAGCACCAAGTTGTATGTATTGGAGCTTTCAGAAAATGTGACTTTCCCAGTCTAAATCATGATTTGGATGTTGCTGTGACTGCTATTTACAAGCGGGAAGCTGGTAATTATTGTAAAACTGACATGACATGCTCAGCATGTAGCTTCACATTTAGTCTTTGAGCCTCAGAGTGGAATCAATCTTCTCATCTAACATCTCCGTATTTCTCAAAATGTCTAACACTCTCTTTAAATTTGAGCCCCTTGTTGTTGGTTCTAAGTGGGTCATTAATATGTTGGATCCCTCTGTCTCAGAATGACTGTTTGTTGTCTTTTCCCAGCCTCTCTACAGTGTTCATCTGTTGGTCCTTAGGTCAGAGCCCACGGGTCCCCAGAGGCCCATAATTAGCCCTGTTACTGATGTTCTTGTTTGCTGGGCTCTTGTGGCTTCTTCGACACTCTCAGCCTATGGCAAGGCCTCTCTCGGTCAGATGTGCTTACTTTGTCGAGGAGCCAATCGCCAATTCATTCCCAAAGCCTCAGAGGTTCAAAAGCCAAGTGCATAATTGCTCCTTAAATCAATCTGCAAATTTCGTGGTATCCGAGCTGCAAACAGTTGGCCTGGAATCGTTTATTCACGAGGAACGGCTGTCCATAGTGTGTATTTAGAGTCACAGAAAATATTACAGTGTCCTGGAGAAAATTACACACGAGTTGGGGAAGATCCGTTCAATTATAAGCCTGCGGTTGACACACATTTTACGTTTGCCATAATACAATTCATCCCATTTGTTCAACCTTCCTGGTTATGATTGTGTTTTTGTGGTTATGATTGTGGGACAGGCCACACAGCTAGAAAAGTGTCTCAACTCTGCATCCCCCCATAGTTTTGAGACTTTACCCTCGATTCATCAACTCCAGTCAGCTGTTTGTGTGTAAGAAGAGGCAGACAACGCGGTTGTAGCAGTGTCACTTTAAAAAACAGACAGGACTCAGCTTAGTCTCTCCACCTTAATAACAGCTCGTCTCTGCACACACACACACACACACACACACACACACACACACACACACACACACACACACACACACACACACTTTGATGGCTTTATGAGGCTTGTTTAACACACACTGTCCTGCTCTCTGCTTCTATCTCTGTCTCTCTTTTGAGTTTTGCTGTCTCCATCTCCTTCTTCCTCCTTCCCTCCCTCCTTTACGTCTCTCTCTCTCTCTCTCTCTCTCTCTCTCTCTCTCTCCCCTCTCTCTTCACTCCTCCTACTCCTCCTCCCCCTCTCCCTGCTGTATTTGCAGTCAGCTTTAGTGCCAGACACCCTGAGGCAGCGGTAGCGCCAGCGAGTCTTCCCACCTCTGTTTTTGTGGTGGGAGATGACATGTCGAAGCTTTGAAGGGCAGGAGAAGGGAGGGAGAGGGGGAGGGAACGGGAAGGGGAGGGAGGGAGCACATCACTCGGCACAGAGGAAAAGCGAGGGACCCAGAGAGAATGTCATGTGGCCTGCAGTCCGCCCAGATATTCTCCTTCTCTCTCTCTCACTCTTTCTCGGGCTGTCTATGTGGGCAGGCAGGAATGGCGACAGGAAGCAAACCTCCCCCTTCCCCCCATCCTCCTTCCTCCCTTCATCCTCCCTCCTTCAGCTCTTCACTCAATCCTCATGTCTTCCCCGCTTCACCACCCCCTTTTCCTCTTCCATATTCCACCTTCCACCCCTTTCGGTCTTCTGCTTCTTTTCTCCCCTCTCAGGGCCAAGTTTCTGTTGTGTGAATTTCCCAAACTGCATTTTTCTTCTTTCATTTTTTTTTATTTTTTTTATCCCCCCTTCTTCTTTCAGTTTGTCTGTCTCCCTCACCCACAGGCGTGCCCATGCATCATAACTCACTTGGTGTTGAAGTGTGTTGAGGTGTGTTGAGGTGTGTTGAGGTGTAAACTGTGAGTGAGTAGCAGACAAAACATGTTTGATTTCAGGTCCTCAGGCATTACTCATCCTTTCGTGTGAGAAAGGAAAGCAACAGTATTTTTTTCCAATGACCCATATACAGATTATTTATTTTAAATGCAATCCTAGACCACTAAAATAACTAATGTCTTACAGAGAGAGGCATAAAGACTAATAAAAAAATACCTAAAAATGATCTGATCTTGCAGGTATTTAACTGTTTATATTCCCACGAAGAGTGCTGGGTTTGTGTATTAATTTGTGTATCAGAGCAGTGGGATTAGCAGTGAGGTAGACAGGATGGGCCCACACAGAAATGATCAAACATCCTGTCAGATATTCTCTGTTGAATGAACAGGGTAGTCTTACCTTTGTTTGTTTCACAGACAAAAAAAAAGCGCACAAGACGCTCGCAGTGAGTCTCCCAGTCAAGCTAATAAAAACGATGAAAGGAAAATAGACCCGTTCGCTGTGGTATAAAACAGAAAAAAAAAAAGTTTCCACTGACTTTGATATGGGCCTCTGATGGTACATCAACCATACCGGTCTGTTCTTATGTGGCTGCTGTCTCACCTGTGTTCTTTCAAAGCCGCGACACATAAAGTTTCACATTGTAAAGGATCCTCTAAAACAGAGACGGGGACTTTTTAGATGGTTACATGTTAAAGCAAAGATTAAAGATATACTTGTCAGTGCCCAAAGATACATCGAGCTACTTTCATTTTATCCTAAATAAGTGTGCGGTTTGGTTGAGTCAGGATGTTCAGACGACACACGATGTTGCAGGCAATCAGTCTGATATGATTGTAGTAATATTCTTTGTTGTGTGTGAGAGTTGTGAAAGACGGTACCATATTTGGGGGAGTCTGAATGTAATGTTTGTGAATGTGTAAAGGAATCTGAAAATCTTCAGATTTGCAAGCAGCGCTGAACAACATGGACAAAATCAAATATCACTATTTTTGATCAAATACTTGAATATTGACAGTCCAACAAAGTTGTAAATGATTGTATTATGTTTTCACAAACGATTTAATCAATGGGATTTTTGAGAACTTCAGCCTTTAAATTCAGGAAAAGATAATATCAGAATGTCATGATATACAAAGTCTCAGACGATATTTAGGCTCATATTCTCTTATCAATGCTATCAATATACATATTTGCCCAGTCCTATTTGCAACAATACAGATTTGTAAATGTGTGAAAAATATGTAATGCATGCATGTTAATAGTATCTTCAGATAACTCAAAAAATGTATAACTCTTATTATGAATAAAACCAGGAAGTATTTAGCTTTGCACATTTGGAGAGCTCATGCACAGCAGAAGGGCAGCAAAAGTCACGTGTAAAAAGTTGCGTGTCTTTGACGTGAATTCTTTTCTAGCTCTTGAAGCTGAATACTTATTGTTTCCACTAAAATGTAAGGAGCATGAAAATGCAGATTCTGTTCCACACATACAAAGCTTATGTACAGTTTCAGGTTAGTAGAGCCTGACCGATAGTGGATTTTTTTTGATGTGCAACCGAGGCAGGATATTTGACAGATTTTACACAAATAAAACAATTGTGTAATGACCCCAAGCATCTTTTTCTGCATTATGTCATCTTAAAAAAAGGTTTTCACAATATCGACTGATATATCTGTGACAGGCCATTATTGGACAATAAATTCAGGCTCCACCAATTTGTGTACACAGCTACAGATTTCTGTACACACATACAGACTAAAATACAGTTTTTCCAAACAACAATTGGAAATAATATTGTTACAATAATACCCTCCTAGCCTGAGAACAAAACAAAAAAAAAAAGCTGTCACTTGTTGACCAAACTGAGTAGACTTTTCTGGCTCAGCTGAGCTCACAGGATGCTGAAAAATGTGTGTTTGTGTTTGTGTCACTGTATGACATACTATTTGTGTTTGTATGGATTGTATCACTGCAGGCCAGTTTGATATTTCAAGTCATTACCAGCGTCAGAAAGGGAAGAGATTACAGGGTACAGCGGCAATAACACACACTATTAGCAAGACAAGGTGTTATTATGCCTCTGGTGTCAGGTGAGATGTCAGAGTAGCTGGTCTGTGTCATGCTTACAATTGCTGGATCAGCAGGCTTACGCTGTAACAAGTGAGTAATACAAACACATTAGCAAAGAGGCATATATAAATAATAAATTATATATAAATCTTTTCTGAATGAAAAGTCATGTGATTTTTGTTTTTGTAGTTTGAGTATCCAAGATATTTCCGGAGTTCCTGATTTTAGAGTAAAAGATTTTGTTTGTATTCAAAAGCACATCGAAACTGATATGACATGACACCTCAAATGCCTGCTTGTGCAACTTGTCATCACATTTCAACTCGCATATAATCCCACAATTGTTTGGATAGACTCACAAACTGCTGTTACACTGCAGTTTTTTCTTTCACTTTCAGATTTGAAATTTTCCCTGCGAGCTTTTCCCTTTACAGTAAGTGTGTTAAAAGCATTAAGAAAAATGCCCACGGCCGCAAATGTGAATGAGGACATAAATTTCGTCGGCCTCTTTTTTCTCTCCCTTCTTTCTTGTTGCGTCTAAATTTTCCATGCCTGGCCTCCCTACTGCTGAGCGTGCTGTTCCTCGAAGCCGCAGTGTATTTTGAAGCAAGGTCGGGAGAGAGCCAGCGGCTCCAAAATCAGGCACAAGACTCCCAGTGTTCCACTGTTCGGCTTGCTCTTGGCATCGGCTCCTGACCAGAGAGGTCTAGCTCGCCACAGCCACTGAGACTGTGTGTGTGTATGTGTGTGTGTTGGTGTGTGAACATATATAACCCTCCCCCCTTCCCAACTTCTAAGCCTATATAGAAATAGCATTGGTTGACTCATTTATGGGCTCTCCCACATAGACACAGTACCTAGGTGTGAGTCAGAGAAGCTCAAACGCAGTTTCTGTTGGAAGAATTTTCAGTTTTTGTTATAACCTCCACAGCTGTAAAGTATACATGTAACTGAAGTGGAAGTGAGCCCAGATGTACTGGATTTTGACAAATCTGAACACACAGGCATTTCAGGGGAGCTCCTCTAAATTGGTTCCATACCTCGGCTGACAGTGGTGAGGTCATCCCCCGTAGAAAAAGAGCTGGTGATTCTGACAACGCTCAAATTTCATATATTTTCTGATGCTGTCATCATAGATCATGATACAAAATCTCAAGTCTTTACAAGAGGATAATCTGTCTTCAACCATAACTTCTTCTGAAAGACAGACCTCCAGCATTCTGTTTAGAAAAAAATAAAAGAAATAAACGGCATTGGTGGATGGGGGCGGACCACACATCAAATACTCAAACTCGATTAACACATATGGATCTGACATTAATCCTGAAGGTTCCTTTAAGTATGTCAATGGAAAGCTCATCCATCTGTCTTCGTCTTTAGATGGAATATCCACCCGGGGTCTGGAAGTCTAGGACGCAACACGCAAAACCACAGCGAATATAAATAAATGGCTGTATTTCTCTCTCTGCTTTTGTCTGGTCAGGACACTCCATCGAGAGCCTGCCAAGTTGAGCATCTACATTTGGGTTTGGCTGTTCTCCTCTCCCGACAGCTCAGCCTGGGCCAAACCACAGGAAAAGGAAGCAAAAGGTTCTCTCTGAAGGGCTTATGAAATATTGTCACGGGTAAAAATGGCCAACGTGAATGGCAACATTCAGATCCTCTACTACAAACAAAAGGCCTTTGAAGGACAGACATGGGCTGTTGCTTTTTCTGACTTTGCTGCCTAAACCTTTGTGTTTTACTGTTTTTTTTTTTTATAGTTCATTTGTGTTTCTAGTAAGTGCTGTGTGTTTCCTGGCAGAGGCACCGTGCATGATACGGTGTAATAACCCCAGAGAATGGCACTTCTTACTGTTTATTGGCACCACCATGCCACAGTTCTGGCTTCAAATTACCTGGAAACACCATCTAATATAAATGTTGTCGGTGGGCTTCGTAGAGAGCATATTTCAGAAAGTTTGCACACTCAGATCAGGTTGTAATATTTTTTTGAGGCTTAATTTCTCATTAATGATGGGATTATTTTTAGATTGACCGCCAAAAAACGAATAAGAAGTAGTGACTTCAGATAATGACATCTCATATCATGTCATGATGATTTGTGGAAAAAATATATTGTCTTTGCGTTTCAAGAGAGAAGTTGAATGGGAGTCTTTGAACGCAGAGCCTTTTTAGAGTCAACCTTTAGCAGCCCTCAGTGGTATTACAGTTTAAGGCATCAGTTTAATTTTTGAGACCCAGAAGCATCGTCCACTTTTTTTCTACAGTGTATGGGCTACACCCAAATATTCACGCAGACACTTTGGGTCTGGTAACACCAGGCTTACTGCCAATGTGCCTTTGTGCAAGTCCTCTAGTGCAGCTCCTCGGTTAAAGTCTAATTATCCATCTTAAAAGAATATATTGCATGGTGTTTACCATATAAACATAATACTGGTATCATGTATCCTCTCTTTTAGCAAGAAAATATTGTCTTTACCAGAATGTCAAATTGGTACTTTAATGTGCTACACTGGTAGTCGACTAATTTGATACACTTCAAACTTATTAGCACAGTCAGAATCACCTGAATAGACTAAAACACATTTTAAAACTGCTGCAGACCGCTTCAAATTTTAAGAGGCAGTAATGAGCCGAGCTGCAATTTATCCAATGTTCAGTATACTCGCAGTACAAATGCCTAGCCGTAAAATTGAACTGATATGTGGTGGAGGTGGTGGAAAGGACCTCTTCCATTTGAATGTTTTTCCATCTTCTGTCTGTACAGTTTTTGCCCTCTCAACAAACACATATGTAATGCAAACCAATGTCAGAAACACTTAAAGTCAAACAGCAAAGCAAACTAATCACCTCCTACACACAGATACAAACCAAACACACAAACATGCGCCGCATGCATCCTCCCATTTTCCCGCCCACTGTCTCTTTCCTGGACGGTGTCTGAGACAGAGAGTATTTGCACGGTTTGTGTGCATGGATCTGTGTGGTGTGTCACATATATTTCCTAGTGAGCATAACAACACACTAAGAGTGTATGCATATTGGTGTGTACATATATAGACAAGGAGGTGCATGAATGCATGGCTAAATGCACCGGTGAATTCGGTATATGCACGCAGGAGGTGTGTGTGTCTGAAGACTCCATCTGCCCATGTCATGTGTGTGGAGGGCCATCTGGTCACCCCTGCCATGCCGTGGTCCCTGTGAAGTGCTGTCAGCGTGGCCGTTGCGGTCTCCCATGGCGACTGGAGGCTTGCTGCACAGCACTTCCAGCCCAGGCAGCCGACCTCAGAAAAGGAAATTTGGGTCGCTCAAATGGAGGGGTTGCTCCCGAGCTATTTACAGAGCCCTCTACCGGTCCAGCACCACCCACGATATTCCATATGAGAACGAGTGTGTGTGTGGTGCCTGTGGTGTATGTGAGTGTTGGGGGTTGAGAACTGGGGGTGCAGAGAGGGAATGGGGGTGGAGGGGTGAGTTTGTGTGTGCCAGTGTATGTGAACGCAAGTGCTTTTATGAGGAAATGCTGGCTTTACATTTATGTCTGCAGGCATGTGTGCCGTGTCCTGGCATACAAATGCATGTATATCTAAAGCTTTATTAAAACCACCCATTGTATTCTTTTATCAGAATCTTTCCACTTTCTACTTTGACTGTAACCTGCAGCAAATAAATAATTAGCTCTAAAACTATACAATACACTCCATTAACTCACTTGTCAGATGAAATACTTATGCACAATGACAACAAAAAAATACAAACACATATTCATTCATCACAAGTTATAATTCACTGTCAAATTTATGGATCCCGTATCCAAAGAGTACATACATACATACATGCTGAGTTTGAGCCAATCCTTTTTTTTAACCTAGCCTGTATAAACATCTGGGGCGTCATGGTTCCAGATCGTGGAAATACGATGAGGATATGGAGAGAAGCGGAGCCTCAGATTAATGAGAAACCTGCCTGTAGGAAACTTTGGTTCAAGTGAGATCATGGGCATTCTCTTTCGATGCCCATCACTTGGGTTTAGTGGTTTTCTGGTTGAGCCCTGTAGACTTGGGGAATAATGCTGAAACAGGGCTGTGGATTTTTTTTCACCAAGGAGAGGATCTGATACACATTCACAGTAAAATCACATCACACTTACTGCATACTAACATGACTCGTATCCAGAAGTGGGAAAATCATTCGCTTGTCGTCACATATACGTTTCGTATACAGGAGCTCAAATGAAGTCCTAGCCTACGTGCTCTTGATGTATCTAAGAGAGGTAAGCAAGTAAACAATCTCTTAACGCCCACAGTGAGGACAGTCCACCGCCACCCAAGGGGAGACCTCCAGCATCACTCAAAGTCCTCTTATGTTGTGAATATTAGGTTATGGTTATTTTAGGCCGACCCGCTCCACAAGCAAATTACAGTGCAAGAAAGGGGGTGAAAAACCAAGTGGGCTGGCTAGCGTATAATTTTCCTGTTTCTCTTTCAAAGGATGAGGTATTACTCGAGGAAGCCCTGTTAAATTTACAAGCCATGACCCCACATCAGCGGGAAAGAGAGTCCTCTGACAGGGAAGACGAGGCATGGATAGAGGTTTATGACTTTATGTCTAGCACTTAATGGAGATAGCTCGCTGCTTTTCAAAAGCTCGAGTGTCGATTAATCAGATTCGGAGCAGGTAAACAGAAGATAAAGTAATAAATCAGAACGCCTGGGCACTTCTGTCACGGTTTAGCGCGAATGTTCATGCATACCAAACTTGGCTGGTATAAGATTCCTGAATAAGACCCTCTGGCTGATCTAAGGAAACCTCACCCTGAATAAAGGAGTTTCCTGCCTGAACAAGAGAGCAGCCTTTAGAAGAATGAAGATGATCACTGCTTACTCCTCAAGCGTACCTCCAGACGTCTCAACGATAATTATGCCAGTCTGGGAGAATTACAGGTACCCTGGCATTACTTCTAATGCACACTAAGATACACACACACACTTACCTTGACTTTTATGAAAAGGTACTATACTCTTGTTTTCTCTTGCAAGTTCGTAAACTCTCCAGAAAATCATTTAGCTTCGGGACTTTGATCTGGGCCAAGATCACTGGCTATAATTACGAGTTAAACATCACATGCTAAATGGCAACCAGGGAGTTTGCAACACTTGAAGGCAAATGATTGACAGTATTGACATGTAATGCTCTTAATACACATATATGCATCATGGATACATCGTCTTCCGGCGTATTCCAGAGCATCCTCATCTGCGAGCTGCGGTGCGAGGCCATATATTCTTCCTCTGAGTTTCCACGGGGCCCCTGCAGTGCTGGTGTGGGGAGGGGGGATGGGATGTGCTCTGCAGTGCGGCTTGCTGGTTAATTATGGGTCGCGAGCTGCTGCTCGGCTGGCCTGGGCGGGTGTTGGAGCCAGTGGGTCTGGCACAGGGAGGTCTGGCCACAGACCCCGGCGGTGACGGCATGAAGTCTGGGACGAGTCAGAACACCAGCCCGGGGTTTGGAGCATTCCTCGCATTCCCTCCTCCCATGGCTGCCTGCCTGTATGTGTGGATGAGTATGAGACGGAGAGCAAGGAAAGGAAATGTGTGAAAGATGCAATGTGTGTTCATGTTCTTAAGGATATGTACACAGGATGTGTGCATGTTTTACATCTTGGTTGTATGGATAGTGCATCCGATCTCAAAAACAGGGCAGCATCGGCGATTAACAAGAGTCAGCTGTCGTTATATCGGAGCTGAGAGTGAGAAGAACTGCTCGGTCCTCGATGAAAATGCTGTCAGTAAATACACAGATTTCTTTGGCACAGTTATATGATGTGATATTATTGAGTTGACCTGTTTAAAGGAGAGCAGGATTCAGTTTCATAAGACAGATGTCAGAAAATTGGAGTTAAATTACCCATATCATTTTCCAAATACATCTTGTGATGCACGCAGACACATCATCAATGGTGTATTTTTTATGCAATGTATATACTGTAATAAATAACCAGAGACTGACTTTTTAGGGGCAAGAATATTTTTTTCCAAAACCCGGGCTTTGATAATAAGCAAACTTTTATGCCAATGATATTACATTATGCTTTTAAAATCACTGTCACATAATTTCACTGTCACCATTTTTAAGTTTCTCTTAGTTAGAGGTTTAGTTTAATATGAAATGTTAGATTGGGAGCAGAACAGAAGATGCTGGGGATAAGAAGCAATCGGAAAATCAAGTTAAGCAATAGGATGCGTAAGATAAACAATCAGTTAAATTCCTCTTACGTTTCTTTCCCACTTTAAAAATCTTTTACTCTAAAGTAGGTGTCCAAACACCAACGGTGGTGGAACCCTATTGTTTTGTTCTTTTTGCTTTTAAACCAAAACTTCCTGATACTGAAAGAACAAAATACCATAGTTTCAATGATCCACAAGATGACATGTAGATGACTCATGTATATGAGTGTTTTCTGCACCGTCTACGGACCAACATATCCTGGGAAAGAACATGGTTAGGGCTACAATAAGTAAGTTACGTTATGTACGTAATGTTAGTAAGTTACGATACATAAGTTAACTAACGTACGAGTTAAAATAAGTCAACATTGACTTGTTTTTACACGGGACACAAATTGTGGCCTCCTGTGTGAAAGTTTTGCGTTTGATCTGTCGAGCCACCTCCGACATATGACCTCCTCCTTGCGTGAACTTTGTCACTCTTTATACGACACTATGTCACATGGCTTCCTCATTACTTCGGCCACTAGTGGTTGTAACAAATGTAAATATGGGTCGTATTCATCTGCCTAAACAGTCGAGGTATACTTCCGTGTTTTGAGAGAGTACAGTGTGTTTGAAACAACCCTTAGCAACAATATTTGACTGAATTAACTTGTTGCATTCTATTTGCAATTTACTGCTGAAACTGCTTGTGATTTATTTTTGTTCGAATTGCTATTGTAGAAATCCTTGATTTCACAGTTTTGTAATTTCTAACATTTTCCTGATAATTTAATCAAAGTATGTAAATTATTTCCACTTTTAGGGAAAATAAGAAATTCTTTAAAAGAGTCCATTTAGTCCTGCTTAATATTCATTAATGTTTAAAAAAAAAAAAAAAAAAAAAAAAAAACTTTTATGTTTAACTGTGGACTGATTTCATAGTTGTGTATGATATCATGCCATATCATGACCTGTGATGCACTAATTAAAATACTATTCAAATGAATATATTATCAAAAAAGCATTTTAAAGCAGTTTTTTTGTGATGAGGTGAATGTTTAGATGAGGCCAGACCTGCTGTAGACACAGACACGTGAGGGTGCTGCAAGGACAATAAGGAAGTCTCCTCACTGAAAACACAGATCAAAGCAGGCTGCCCGTCAACGGGTTGCCGTGTGTGCATAACTCAGGCAACACTTAACAGACCTCTGTATGTTTTTCTCTGCCACTGTGTCAGAGGATTTAAGCCTTCTTTAACACATTCACATCAGCTCACATGTATGTTGTAATAGAGGTGCTGTGCCACATATGTGTATGTCAACATATTTGTGTGTAGTAACCTTTCTCATTCAGCTGTGGAGATTTCTTAAGAGAGGGCAGTGGTTTTATTTTTAGCTCCGTTGATGCTGAGCTATGCTTCTAAATACTCCAACAAGGAAGGAACCTCATGTTTCATACTCATTCTGTCCACCTTCACCCAAAGGTATAGAGTTAGTTTCCTCAAAAATAGCTTCAAAGTAGGGGAGAGGGCCACCAAAAAAAGCCCTATTTCTTTCTCCCCACACAACCTTTATTTTGACAAGGCTGGGAGAATAGAGTATTTATATATGGGGCTGTGTGCTGTGGTTTCCCCACAATTACAGAGTGGTAGTGCTTAGACTGGAAGGCGTGCTGGAGGTTTATGGAGGGGGACATGAGGGAGCGGGGACATGAGGGGACCAGCCCTCCTGAGCCTCTTACAACCTGACGTAGAAACTCAAATTTCACGCTTTCACCCAGAAATATGACTTATACCTAAAAACGAACATAAGGTAGTGAATACTACTTATTTTTTACTCGCAAATATTCTTTAAAAAGGTCAACCTTTAGAATATACAGTAAGTTTATTCATATTTATATGCATTTAAAACTATGAACCGAATTTTTCCAAGCCAAGCCAAACCTCGGTAGCCCCAAACCTTTACATTGCAATGAGGCTCAGTTTCAGTGTTTAGAAGGTGGTCAGTAATGTTTTGAGTGGTTCTTGCGTGGGCTGGAGTTTCTCTTTGTAGATCTACAGTATTATGGCTGCGATATAAACAAGGATTTTCTACCAAACGTCTTGCACAACCACTGCGAGCCACGTAGAGGAGAACAGTGGGAGTTTGTGTTTGTTTCGTGGATGCTGTGTTGAATCTGGCACTGACCTCTGCAAGGGTGAGCAGAAGGGGGAAGCAGGGTTTTGCGGTCCTGCCGGGGAGCCTGGAAGTCAGTCAGGGCGGTGGCTGAACCACCTTCCCTCCGCAATCCACCCCACTCCCCAAACACACGTACAAGTGAGCACGCAGTTTCACAGGAGCACACATAAGTGCATATACACACACAAACTCACAGACTTCATCTGCTCTGCTCCTCTTTCAAGCCTCTGACTATGGAGAATCCAGAAAGATGGCGTGCCAGGCAGACAACAACAAATACAAGACTGCCTTATTTACAAGGGCGGTGCATGATGCATCAGCTACACACACCAGGAACGCTGGTGCCACATGACAGCAGAATTAATTAAACACCTCTTTAACAGTCTGCAGCAAACAAAATAGGTAGTTCTTTTTATGAGGATATAGACTTTTTATATACATTTTGTCTCCCTCACCACTGAACTTTATATTGTTACGACTTGCTGCTGCCTGTCTATATGTCAAGCCTGGCTTTGAAATGTAATACATCTGCAGGGGTGTGAGCGAGCTTGTTGTGTCTCTGCACTAGAATGACAGATACCTGCAAGGGGAAAGCAAACAAGCAGGGCTGGTGCTGATAGATATACTTACAGTATGTGCTGCATTTCCTTTGGCATAGCTGGCTTTAGATGTGTCCTGTATTTTCTGTGGTTATAGCACTTTCACCATGTTTTTTTTAATAATGTCACGTTGATCGTCTGAATCTCCTTGTTCCTGTTTCCATGCTTGTTCTTGTTCCCTCCTACGCCTGGATTTAGTCGTTATGGTGGCAAAACAAATACTTGCATTAAAGGTGGCATTTCAGTCACAAAACCTTCGTCCTCTGCCCAGATTAAAGGATGTCATGGTTTGTGAGTGGAGACAATAGTGCATTAAGGTGTATAGAAAGCATTGCTTGTGTTTGTGGTTGGGAGACTTAGGGTTTATTGTGATGCACACAGTGTGGTTTCAAGCATTACTGGCAATAAATGGGAGAATGCTGTGATGTCACAGGTACGGTGAAATGTCAGGACGCCGCCGGCTGAGCAAGTCAATGACTGACTGTAACATGAGTTGACTGTAACTGTACCCACATGTCTGCCTAAATGTTTTTAGGGAAATATGATTGCTGGATCAGTTTTCACTGTTCTAAGAGTTTATGTCCAGTCAGTCATTACAGTAGACCAGTGATTCCCAAACCTCCACCTAGAGCAAGGCTACTAGAACGGCCCATTTCAAAATGTTCTATGTCCCACAAAAAGATCTGGATAAGATTTAACCTTTTTAACTTTGAACAAATATTAATGTGGACCTGCTATAAGCAGCTTTTAGAATTGTTTTAATTGTATTGTAAACAGGCACTGACTGTTTTATCGTCTTCATCTTGAATTTTGCTGTTTGAAATTGATAAAAAAAAAAAAGATCTGTTTGATTGGTTTATTCGGTGTGCAAATATATCTATTAACATTAAGTTATTTCTAGCCATTAATTGACAAAATATTATGTTTGAATAATCCTGACCAAGAGGTATGCAAGAGTTTTGCTGAAAGATCTAATAATTGCAAAAAAAAAAATCAAATGACCTAAAAACGACTAACTACTGAACATTTTTTGTAAATCATTTAGATATTTTTGAATTAAAAATGTGTCTGTTCTTAGACACGTCCCACATGGCATAATGGTAATGTTAGCTTAAGGCAGTCGTATTCTGACTCCTCAGTCGTTGACTGCAGAGAGCGTAGTGGGTTGAATTTTTAAGTGGCTACAATGTCCAAAAAAGCAGCACACACACACACACACACACACACACACACACACACACACACACACACACACACACACACGCCTGCAGATTGTGGTGATTTTGATGAGTGCTTTGAATAATACATTTTTTGATTTTGAAACATGTAGCCGTATTATTTTTATTTAGCTCTCTGAGGCTTTTGCATGATTAAATCAAGGAATTTTACTTCGAGAAAAAATACGTTTTTGCAAGAAATTTGGTTTGGTACTAAGAGGTAAAACTATTCAAAATCCGCAGATAAAAACAAAATGCAGCAGTAGTAAAATTGCTCACGGTGAATGAGCACTTTGTTGTATTACCATTACAATATATATGAAACATGAACACAGAAACAGTATTTCAGAATACAGTTTAAACCTGTGATAATAACATTTGCATAATGTGGGGTTGTTTGATTCGTTGATGGGCCTACTGTATTTTAAGAGTTTCATTGTGTAGGTTTTTTTCTTTCATGTAAAATCATTATCTGCAATGTACCTCATTATTATCAGCTACCTGTAATATAAGTTCTCAGCAGTAAAATGTACAATATTTTTCCTTTAAATTGTAGTGGAATAGGAGTATAAAAAGTGGCATAAATAAAAACATTTCAAAGCTTTAATGTAATTTCAGTACTTTAGTTAATATTAATTGGTTCTTTTCACCAGGGATTTAAAATATTTCACAACTCATATCAGCATCTTCACCAGCAGCTACTGAGGACCTACACGTTACCAACTCACAGGTTTGTCACCAGAGACATATGTAAGGCAATTTTATTTTCTCCGGTTCTTCCTCTTCTCTCTGCACTCTGTGGTAGATCAAATAGGAGCTACTCCCGTCACCTGTCAGAGGAATGTGCCGGCACTCCCATCCGTCAGCAGCTTGACTAGATGAGGCAGAGCAGTGGCACTGCAGGCCCCAGAGAGCCCCCCAGGGGAGAAGCCCCTTACCTGGTTAATCGGCTAGAAGGCTCATACGTGTTTGGCGTGCAGGTAGAGATCAACGTGCAGGTTTGCACTCATGCATGTTTACAAGACATCGACGCAGGCAGCGGTTCACGTGACCCGACATGTCCTGCTTTGCTTAGCGGCCTATGTGATGTCTGCGGTTTAGACAGGGCGTTCCAGCGTGCTCACCAGCAACCTGGGAGAAAGAGGGGGATTTGGCATGTGTCAACAGGTATACCTGTAACCTGTGAGATGTGCCCCACAGGCACCTAGTGATTTTCTCATGATTGTGATGGCCAGACGCAGACGACAGGGCTTGCAAAAGTAGACTCCTCAGCAGGACTGAGGTGGCTTAGCGTGGCGTCAGACACACACACCACCACATTCCACTGGGATGCTTTTTATGCAAAGGTGTTACGCCGAGTGTGTGTGAGTACATGTGTGCTTATGTGCCTGATTTTGTGAGTCTATCACAATTACTGTTTGTGTTTGTGGCCATTGAGGGCCAGTGTCATGATGGTGCTCGGGGAACAGAGCGCAGGTCCAACCCTGAGAACCTGAGGAACCTGAGTAGACGTCAGGGGACTAACGGAGTCTAAGGGGCTTAGCCTGGCCCGACACAAACACTTACCTACTGTGTCTGCTGTCTCCGTCACTGTGTACTGGAAAACAAGAGCTTTGGTGGAGACACTGCATCTGAGGGGTCCCCCTGTTCTTCTACCCAGGCCTGAGCTTTTTCTTACATATCTCCTGTTTGTTTTTGGTTTTGGTCATGTTGAAACGATACTGTATCGCTCACAATATTCCTCTTGTATTTTTTTTCTCTCCCATGTCATCCTCCTGTCTTTTCTCTGAAGTGGTTCTCAAACCCAAGCAACAACAAGGTGGCCCCCAACGTGAGGTAAAGGTGTATGCGGAGTATTAATCTCCCTTTGTCAGTTTGAAGACAAAAAAAGGGCCGTTGCGTTAAAAAAAAGCCTCGCGTGTGAGAATTTGTGGGGTCTATAAGTGACGCCTGGCATCGCCTGACAAACAAAAGCAAATGATTGCCATCAGCTGTCATGAGGCGCAAGATGAAACGCTCAAGAGCGACGAGCAGAGGAACTCCTACTGTTGCATTTGCAGCACCGCCACACCTAAAGCTTTGGCTCTCTGTTTGATCTCAGTTGTCACTGTTGCCTTTGTTAGCTACAGGGACAACACATTTTTCCTTGTCACTCATTGAGTGTATGCCAACTGAATCTACTTTATGTGCTTTATTTCTCCTCAGTTAAAACTGGCCAATATATTCACATGTTAGCATGCCAATTTGCCTCATAATAACAGTTATTATGTTGTAATTAACCTACTTTCTCTTGTCAATAATTGACATTAGCACTGCATTTGTCCTCCCTGCATATTTGCTCATGCAGTAGCATAACGCAGGCAAGCTGATATGATAATTAAGATAAGGTAGTTGTGGGCCCTGAGGTAAGTCCTCCTAGTTGGGTTGTGTAATAATAATGTCAGTGTTCCTCCATGACCAGGGACAGTGAAGCAGGGGAATCTCTAATTGCCCCAATTATCAAGGGAAACCTGCATTCCTGCAGCTGGTAGAGTGAGCAGGGATCTGCTGCGTGTTATGACACTGACAGCCATTAACCTGCTTATTACATTACACTATTAAGGACTACAAATAACTGGAGCTCAATTTGACCTTACCTTTGCTGGAGTAGAAAGAAAAGATTTCATCAGTTAATTTTAAATTACAAGAAAATACAACCTTGGACATGCAAGGTTTGGGAGTCAAGCCCAACAGGGAGGTAATTTTTGGGTGTGGCGATTTGTGTGTTCTTCTTCCAACGACATCACCGTAGCAACCGGCAAAGAACAGGGTGGCACTCTGGATTGAAACAGACATAGTGTAATAAAATATTCACCTCGAATGAACCAAAGTTTACCTGAGTGCTCAAGACATGGTAGCAAATACACTTTTTTTTTCTTTGTTGTACTGCTAACTTGTTTCTCCAGTTGGACTGAAAGCAAGTTGATCGTGATTTGTGTTGCAATCATAGAATGTGCTTTCTTTGCATATACACACACACACACACACACACACACACACACACACACACACACACACACACACACACACACACACACACAGGCCGCAGGCATGTTCAAGACCGAAAGGTGCTCGTGAACCGGAAGTGTCAAGGCTAATGTCATGGCTAAGCCTCGGCCATCTCGTGTCAAGAGGTTGGGATTAGTCACACTCTGAGGTGTGCTGCATGTATTATTTATCAGCAAGCTCCCTTGTCACTTCCAGCCCCCCATCCACACCACCACCACGCACGCTGTCATTGTCAGCTATGATTTATACCTCTGGTGTAGGTGACAGGAGAAAGAAGCGCACATTAATCAAGGAAATGGAGACAAAGTGTCGCCGGAAAACACTGACACCTACTTAGTACGTCTGTCCTGCCTATGCAGGTAGAATTCTCATAGAAATTGTCCAGTGCATGAGGATACAGCTGATCAGTGGTCAGTTGGACTCAGAGCTGGAGTGCTTGTAAAAGCTGTCTGTCACTGTCACTGTGAGAGAGCAGCGGCACACATTAGCGGAGGCAACGGGGAGACACGCTCTCTTGTTTTCAAGAAGTTACAAAGTCGTTTTAGGCCAGAGGTCTGAGAGGAACTAATGGCCGGAGGTGAAGGGGTTTCACAGTTGTCATGAATTATTGATTGCAATCGGGTTTCCAGTGCTCTTGTGTACAAATGCTCCGACACATGGGCGCAGGACCCTGGTTCCTCTTGCACTGTGGAAAGAAAACCAATACCTGTAATCCCTACAAGGTGTAGAGCTGCAGAGGATCTGACTGCTCAGATATGAACGTGTTTTTGAATTGTGTGCCAACACATAGGAAGATGTGTTTATGCAGGCCTGTTGTTCACTGGAGGGGTTATTACATAAGGAACTGCAGCAAAAATTTTCAAATTAATACTACAAAACCCCCACATTTGATTACAAGTTTAGATATTTACAATAGAATGTATGTCTTATTCATTAGTTTTGAAATATAACTAATTTGCACTACAAAAATATAGGCTATATTTATTGCGATTTAGTTTATAATCTGAAAGGCTCCTCAGAGAAAAACGGTTTGTGAAAAGAAAACTGCAACAGGTGGGATTTTAGAACCTTATTTTTGTTGCTGAGAACAGCTACCTGCAGCAGAAAAAAAACAACAATATGAGAGCAGCAACAATCAGCCTAAACAGTAAAGTTGCAAAATAGAGTTTCAAAACAATTAGAAAAAAAGTATGACACTACGGATGTGAGAGGAACCGCAAAGGTGATAATTCTCAGTGGAGTTGTCACTACACAAGACCTTTTACTTTAATTATTTTATCCATTGTTATTCCAAACATATTGATTATTGCTGCCTTAAGCAAAGAGAATTTGGTGATGACAAGTAGTCTGAATAGTTTTGGTATTGTGCATTTTGTCAGTGTTAATACTGTAAAATGTACTATTCTCTCAACTTCGTTAATGACAAAATGACGAAGTGTACTATTATGTGTTAAAGCCGCTGAGTGTTATGAGACATATGAGAGATATGATTCTGACATGTGTGTCTCAGACCAAGAGCTCTCAGCTAGATGGGGGAAAAGCAGCAACGGCTTTACTGCCATTCACTTTGAATTATTCAACCGCCTTTACCTACAGTATCTCAGATCTCCACGAGGCACGAGGGCTGCCCTGCCGCTCTGGTTTCCTCCACATTGCCAATTACATCTACATTTTGACGGCCTGCCCGCCTTCTCAGGGGAACCGCTAATGAAGTGCTGTCTATTAGGATAATAGCAGAAGACGATAAACTGAAAGACTTTGGGGACAGAAACACTTTGTTAATGCTTCCAAATGACTCATGTCTGAAGTAGTTTACCTGCCTGTCCAAAAAAGATTAACATTGATTACAACCTTTAATATTATCTTTCAGTGTAGAGTAAGACTTCAATTATTGACACTCTGATTGTAATTGACTTGCCACTTTGAAGGCATCACACCTGTTTGCATAGTGATGTCGGATGTTTGACACACTTTGGATGGAACAATTTTTTTGTGTGTGTCTCGCTGTACCACTTACTGGTGCTGGCACCAGCGAGGGTTTGTTATGAATCCCTCTTGGCACACAGACACAACTCTCCCCTGAATTCAATAATGAATTCAGAGGCAGTCGAGGGAGAGGTGAGAACTTTTTAATTCCCCTATCTACCTTGATTTGGCAATTGTAATTAAAGGACAACAACAAAAAACAAACCTGATTTCTCCTAACAGGAACAACAGAAGAGAAAATCAGAGCAGCTTCTGTACAGAAAACAACTCCGAACAATAAATCACATTTTCAGACATTTAGAGGTGTCCACTGTTCCAGCAATCTCAAGCACTTGTCTTTGTTAGCTCATCGTGTGACGATTGAGAAGGGGTCTGGGCATACTCCCTCCAGGGTGCAATGGAAAATCCCAATCTGTTCTCCTGTCCTGTGTAGTTCCCTGGAAGTGAGGTCATGTTGTCTACCTAACTACAGGCCTCGGGACTTAAAGCCTGATGAGTTATGTTATTTCGCCGGCTGGGATCACTGGGGGGCAGTGTTGGGCCAGAATGGAGAGAGAGATGGAGGAGGGAAGAAATGATGAGAGGAGGACTGAACTGTGGCTTCATGCAGATACAGTACAGTATGTCCTCCACAGGTTGGATTAAAAATGCTCAACATGAACAGAACAACCAGACAGCAGCATATGAAGCTACAGAGAGCATTTATGGTAAATGGTCTGCACTTATATAGCTTCTTTACCTCAGTGGTTTACAAAATAGTTTACAATGTTTGCCTCCCATTCAAACACAGAAGTCACACACCAATGGTGCCAGAGCTGCCATGCACGGTGCTTGCCTGTCATTAGGAGAAACCTAGGGTTTAGTGTCTTCCTCAAGACACAAAAAAAACTTGTATTGAACCACTAATCTACAAATAGTGGGATACCCGCCGAACCATCTGAGCCACAGCCGTCCGCACATTTAGATGTGTTTCTTATTCCCCAACTGTCACCCACCTGTCAGCTTCAGGTGCAAAGGCAGTCAGCATACAGGCCACCCCACACTCCAACCTTTTTTCTGACTGAGTGATCCCATTGTTCCACCCGGGTCTCCCAAGTGACTGAAGGCATTGTGGGTAGCTGCTGAATATGAGGGACTTACCTGTCACCAGCTGTAGCCCAGAGGAGAAGTCCCCCGTCTCTACTTTGTTATAGCGGTGACAACAGGACAAGGGGCTACTTCCAAGGGAACCTTGTTTTACTGATCCGATGATGATGAAGTGACCTGGTCGGGATTCACAAGTGTTGATAGGGGCTGTCTGCACTTGTTTGATGGCTGGCTGTCCCTCAAAAATGCCAGTGAATTGATAGATGTTAGAAATTAGAGACAGGACAAACTCTTTGTGTCTGGTGTGTCCACTTTATTTTTGAATGTTCTGGTTGTTTGATTTGTTAGAGATCAACTAGTTGGTGTATCATGAGTGAGGATGTGTGGTGTATTCTCTTTTATTTTGTCTTAAAAAGTAAATTCCCCATGTCTGTGTCTTCCTCTTTCTAAAGTCCCGACCCTTTGCACACTTTCTGTAAACCTCTCCGTCTCAGTCATTCTGCAGAGTGGAGACATGCCCAGCTCGCTCCTTAATGGCCCTTTGTTCAACCTGCAGGCTTACAGGTCAGGGGTCAACTGCACCTGAGGCCGATTCCCACAAACAAAAAGGTCTGTGTTTACTGGCACCAAGTGACCACTTCCCTGTCTCCTGCAGTGGAGAACACGCAGAAATAGACAGGACAGAATGACGAGTAAGTAAAGCAAGATGATGTGAAGAGGCTCGTTTCTGTCTGTGCATTTGGATATTTACTTGTTAATATTTTTTTAAAAGCAGTTCTAGTAGCTCAATGCACCAAGATATTGTTAAAAAAAAAAAAAAAAAAGGAAAGGGATGGAAAAACTACAAACGCACAAACAGCAAATTGTAGCTTGAGCCTGGGAAGGTTTTTTTTTTGGTATGAAAATAAATGTCCTGCTTTTTATCTGATCCATATTTTCAAAAAGGCTCAACCAGGGTGGCATTCCAGCACAAAGAAAGTGAAACCATGTCCAAAACCTCTTTGTAACCTCAACCACACAAACAAAACCATATCAAACTTAATCTAACAGATCTAAATCGAAAGTGAGTGGGTCGGGCAGCATTTACAAAACTGTTCTTTTAATTTGAAAGATTAGAATTTGCATTAATGTTCACAATTTTCAAACTAAATATATATTACTTGGCACATACACATGAGAAATTATATCATTATCCCATCTGTGTTTGTGAAAACAACAAAAGAATTATTTTTTTCAGCAGTGTTAATATTAATACTTCTCTTTGCTTTTAACACAAATAATGCTCTCTAACCCTGTGCGTGAAAATAGACCAGGAAGCAAAGCTTCAACAATGCTCTGTACTTCCTTGCGCAGAGACCACCATTCCCAGCTCCGCTGGCCCTGAGTCAAGGACAGCAGATGGGAATCTTTAAGCTGCCACACATCCGCTCACAGACGGGAGCATAAAGGGGGCTGCACTGACCAGATTGAACCCTGAGATGGAATAAAAGAAACTGTTGGGTGCCGCGTTGGGACTGGGTGGCAGTGGTTGGGCTGTGGGGGAAGGGGGCAGTGGGTCCTACCTGTTAGGACTTGAGTGCAACAAGTAAACCCCCATCCCCAAAGCCCCGCTCTCATTTGCTTGCTCTGGCAAACAGACACACACACACACACACACACACACACACACACACACACACACACACACACACACACAGGTCAGCCCCCTCCACCTGTCACTCTGTCTCTTGGACTGGGAACCAGCAGGGTGCCTTCCTCCATCGATTCCCACCCTCTTTTGGCCACTCCATCTTTGTTACACCCATTCTTTTTCCTCCCGTCCCATTAGCTTGGGGCTAACTGTATTGTGCCTCTTTCTTTGCTACCTCTCTGCATTCAGTTCTCACCTGTTCTTGTCTGAGCATTTAATTTGTTAATGATCATGACTGCCCATTTTACCGCTTTTTAAAAAAAAAAAAAAAAAAAAAAAAAAATCATTCACACACTACATGGTATGAATAATGTTCAAGTAAACATCCAGCCTGTAAAAGTATTTACATTTTCTATCAGTGGTCTGCTCAGTCAGTATTGCATTCTGCTTTTCCAACAGGGATTTGTTTGGTGTGAGGAACAGAGCCGTGTAGTTAGAGTGAGCGGCAACATCTGCCACTTTTGCACAGACAAATAAAAAGAAACACAAACAACATCAACAGAGAATCCAAAAGAGACACCACAAAGCTGCCCACAGTCTTTGATTAACAAGTGATCTCTGGGGAACTGCAGCACAGAAACACCACAACTACTTAGCACCAAAGAAGGGCTAAAATGTGGTATGAATTAATTATTGAAGGTTTTTTTGTGGGGGGCCATAGTAGTCAATAAAAACATCTGCTGGTGTACCTCTGACAACATGTGATCACAACACAGCTCTGGCAGTATAGGGTAAGCTATACTTACTGTTTTAGCTATTTGGTGATTTTTAGCATGCTTAACTAGGCTGCTAAATATTGTAAACACATATTGCTTTCCCCACAGTGCCTTCAGCCTAACACAGCCTGGCTACACTGTTAGACATGCTTATATTTCCTTCCAGACCAACATCATTAACTTCATCTTGGACTCTTGTCACCATTGTCTGTAAATGTTTTTTGTTTATTTTGTAAACATCTGTTTGGAGGTTTATCTTACTGGTCAAATTTGAGTTACATCGGATTATAATTTGGGAAATTGAGTCAAAGATTTAAATTATTTTACATCAATTCCATCATCAATGACTTCATAATAACCATCCATATTTCACCTAACCATAGTCACTAGTGTATATATGCAAAGTCAGGCTGGTTTAAACTAGCTCTGTTGAATATAAGGAAAATGAACAGGCCACCTCCTTCTCTTCACAGATAGTCTTTGTGGCACCTTCCAGCCGGACACTTAACCCCCAGCTGCTTGAGAAGCTGCTCTGCAGCCAACTGTGCATGACTGTGTTTTGCAGAACTGCCTCTAGGTGTGAATATGTGTTATCATGTCAATATGTAGGAACTACAGAGGAGTAAGCATGCTTGGTTAAGTTTCACAAAATATATACTCGTTAAAATAATAAATTATGTTTAGGTGGAGAGATGACAAGAGTGAGTCACTCTGCACAACATGGTCTGACTCACCTCAACGATGCCAAGTAGCAGACAGCTGCTGAAACCTGTTGTGATGAGTACAGAGCTGCACGCAATGTCCTCAGCTTAAACATTGGAAACTCCACTTGCAGATACGGCGTTCAGAATTTTAAGCGTTTTTGAGCCTATGAGTCTGAGAAGGATACTGTCTTCATACTTATTTGACATGGCGGCTCAAAGGATTTGTGGGAACTGTAGTGTTCATGAATACTAACAATATGATAATGCATGTGTGTGCAGCTACCTGAGGGGCTTGCTGTTTTACATGGCCTTTTAAAACTTTCTGTGGAATTAAATGAGGTTAGATGCACACAACCCACTCCCTTGGGCAGGAGAGGAACCTTTCCACTCTCTGCTCACACTCCCCACTAGTCACGCAAGCCCTGTCAGAGACACACACACACACACACACACACACACACACACACACACACACACATACACACACACACACACAGTCATAGGAAAACACACAGACAAACACCGAAACAAAATGAGTCAAAGGAGCAACTCAGGATGGTAATTTCACATGTTGTGTAAGTCTGTGTTTGTGGTTGTTCTGGTTATTTGGAATTCTTGTGTTCTTTGCAGCTCTGATTTTTTGCTTTTTCAAGCTTCTCTGATGTTCGAGAACCAATGAGAACTTTGGGCATTATTAGGGAAGTTTGTGTTTGCATTAGCAGTCTGTTAACACGACTACTGGAAATAGACTAAAGCAACACAACAGCAAAGTAACAATGAGCCACTACTACTTTGATAATACTTGGCAGAGTGTGGGTGAATATGCTGCATAGTTTTAGTGAATGTGTGTGAGGCAGAGAGTGAGAGAGGAGTGCCTATTCATGCAGGACGCATGCTTTAGAACAAGCTGCAGGGCATTGCTGAATGACTGATAGGAGAGACCTTTAAAACAAAGCTCCAAACACGCACACATTCATGTTATATGGACAAACCCGTCTACAAAAAAAAACATAAAGCCACACACTACCGTGCACATGCAATCCTAATTTGATAGAAGCAGAAACACATCGAGACAAAAGCTTTCCTGCCTTGTCTTTCATCCACCCACTGGCACCTACCAGCTAGCCAAGTGACAACTGCCACACCAAACAACAGCTGCTTTTCAACCTGTCACAGACTTTTGTCTGGATGTGTGTGGATGACAAGTGTGTGTTTTTCTGCGTACCCAGATCCAACCAGACGTGGAGTAAGGGTTTGGGTGGAGGTCAGGAAGGTCTTATTTAAGTCCGAACGTCCTTGGTTGCAGATCTTAATTTCACTCGCCAGGTGTGGGGTTTAGACCCTCTGAATTCCAAAAGCTGTATAAATGTTCTCAGATGCTCGGGGGGTTAAAGTGGGCAGGGGTTGTGTGTGATGCGCGGGGTCCTGTGAGACAGCGAGGCACAGAGAAAGAGACAGACAGATGGAAAGCAAAAACCCAGACAGCCAGACTGTATGTGAGAGAAGTGTCTCCTCGTGTGATCCGTGGCATGGAGAGTTGGAGACTTTTGTAACACTGGCAGAGATTTTGAATTATAAAGGCCGCAAACTGTCACCGCCACTCAAACCACACGGTGTGGTGGATGCACATTAGGGCCTCATAAGTCTTGAGCGTGGCAGCTTTACTGTAACTCTCTGTGGTTGCTCTTCCTGGAAGTCCCATGCAATGTGTCCAGTCCTGTTGCATGTCAGAGGACAATTTGGCAGCTCTGAACTTTTAATATATTTTGTTCTTGGTCGTCAGAACATTTGTTGCATTGTAAAGCAAAAGCACCAGATAGAGGATGATTTCAAAACTCAGCCTTTAGCTCCTTTTCTGTTTAGTGAATCCAAAATGGCTGCTCCTCCTCTTCCTCTCCTGGTGTCACAAGTGGCCTGGCGCTCCAACGCCGAGCTGCTTAATTCATATACAGTGTGCAGGAAGTGATTAACAGTAAAAGATCAAAGGCGGTGGACAGGATAAACATTCTTCCCCGGGAACCTACTCCTCCGGGGTATACAGCACCACTTCCTCTTTTTACAGACTGACTGCTGCCTCCGCCACAGCGCACACATTGTCACCACATGAGGTACTGACCCACAATTCAGACTGTGTGTGAGAGAGACAGAGAGAGATAGAGCGATAAGGCAGCAGAAAGGAGGGGCGGTTTGTGTATGTGTTGTGTGGGTGCATGTAGGACTCTTAAGAGCTAAGGCAACATCCAGGCTGCATTTAAAGTTTGAAAATGATGTTGTTGTGTCGGGTGCAGATCAGGCTCAGCTTATGCTAATTTCCCACATGCTCACAGTGGTGCACAGCTGTTCCGGTAAAGGACTTCCATTAGGAGTTGATTATGTGACCCGACCAGCTGCAGGTGTACCAGGAAAGGCAGGAAGAGCAGGAAACCCTCTCTGATGTCCGAAGTGCTGGATATGGAATGCAAATTTTGTTCCAAAGCTGTCCGGCTACGCAGAGCATTTTTGCTGCAGGCTGAGGAAGGACCAGAGGGGATGGAGAGTTTATGTGTATGCATGCATACGGTTGTGTCTGACAAAAAAGTAAACAAAACAAAAAAAGAAAGCAAAACCTCATACAAAATGTGCACAACGTTTCATTCAGTGACCTTCGACCTGAATACTTACATGAATCTTCATATTCTCAACCTCATATTCAGTATCTTCACTACTGTTGTACTCTCAGGTGTTGCACGATACACACAACACAATATAAGCGTTCCTCTTATGAATCCAGTTGTAACCTTTTGATGTTAAGTCTGTGTTCACATCGATATCAAGGCATTCCTTGTTAAATGTGGGACTCTCTTTGCCCCCCTTCAACCTCAGGTGAAACATAACCTCCTCTCGGGCTCAATGGATGGCAGATCACAGGCCCTCAAGATCTTAAAGAGACAATTATCCTCAATTGAAGGCTGACAGTAAGAACAAACACTTCATAAGTGAGGTAGGGGTCTTTCTTCTCCTGGGGTGGGGGTGGAGGGGACTAATCCGCTGACAGGGGGCCATGGGAGTGACCAGGTCACCCTGTAGCCAGGTGAACCTGTTGTCTGAGTAACAGGACGATGGCTGAGTGATCAGAGGCCTGTGGATGTGTACTGTATGTGGAAAATCATCATGACAGTCCATTATATGAGGTCCAGTCGGCCCTACAGTGTGGCCCCAGAACCAACAATTAAGAATACAGTGTCTGACCTTGCCGTTGCTTTGAAGCTCCCTTCTCAGGGACAATGTTTGTGTGTTGGGTTGGACGATGGCTCCGGCAGCCTTTGCTGTGGTAGGCACCGAGCGCCGAGTCCAAATGTGGGTTTAAAAATAGAGAGGTCTGTGGATGTGTGGCTTGCTCTCACTGTTTCTCTTGGCAGATCAGGTCAGAGCATATTACCCAGAATCCGCTTCATATGCAAAGCTCCATAATATGATTCCTTGTCGTTATAGCAAGTGAGATATTCTCATAGTCAATCAAATCTGAGAACCTGTTGATAATGCAGCAATGTATAGAAAAGGAAATCAGTTGTCACACCTCTGTTTTGTGTGTTCACAAACATGAAATTGTCCTCCACATTTCTGCCTGAGTTGCGCCTTTCACTCACATATTGGTTACAAATGAGCCTCATTTTGAAAGATAACCAGAAAAATGCACACATGGCTCCAAGCGAAAGACCCGTATTTGGCCTCTCTGTCTGCCATTAAAAAACATTTAATCTGATAGAATCATTTGTCTTTTCGTCTCGAGCCCGGCAAGTCCAAGGGCAGATTCCAGCATCTAATTGGTCAAGAGGATCATTGACATCACAAGAGGTGAAAGGTCAATCCGGGACAGCCTTGTCCGTTCTTTGGTGCCAAGTTGTGTTTGAGAGTTGCCAGGTGTGAAAAGCTTTTCTTGTTGTTCTTGGGCCAATGTGAACATCTGCGACGGACGACTAGCCAGAGCAGAGAAACAGACTCATGAGGAAGGAGGCTCAAGACTTTGAATTCCCCTCAAACACAGTAATTGTAAGAAAACACACTCATGGGTGGGGTGGAGGAATTTAACATCTTGTATCAAGAATTTTACTTTTCTTCAGAAAATGACTATCGGATACACTTCTGACATATTGCAGTTTTCATGGAGATCAAAGAAGACATTTGCTGAGGCACGTTTTATTGTTTTAGCTTTGTACTGGAGTGCAACAGCTTCAGAAAAATCCATGTTTAAGTTTGTATATTAAGTTCCTCTTAGGTTCTTAGTAATTAACGAATAGTTAGTTTTGAGCAAGTGATTTAGGATTCTGATTCTTATTTAGGATTGCTTGATTAAAACTTCATGTTTTAGCTAGTTGTGACTTGATTAATGGATAAATTGGTTGCTCAGAAACATCTGTGGTACTGTCCAAAGAAAGCAGTTGACTATGAAACAGGAAGTCCTTGTAACATCATATAACATAGCATCCAAAAGTAATGGTTTTACTGGGCAAACATGAAGATTGTGATTTAATCAAATCTCTATAAAGTTGCTATCTATTGCCATATGAGGTAACACAATGGTGATTGAGCCCTACTGACGTAGAGTTAAGTGTCGTTGTTGAAATTTGTGGGAAAAATCACAAGCCTAGCACAGTTCATGAGGTGTTTTCCATCACCCAGCAGTGGTTGTTACCAGAGACAGTAGGGGAAAATAATGCAACAAGCTCGCTGTTTAACTGGCTGATGTCACACAGTTGACACTGTTTGGATCTTTGGGAAGTGAAGTCAAAAACGCAACTGCACTTACCGCTCATCCTCAAAGGTGTCGCCGAAGAGATCGAAAGAGAGATCTTTGAGATTGAGACTTTAACTGTCAATGCTTATGAAATGGAGTTATGACTTTTTTTTACACATATGTGGTAAAACATGTGTTTAGTGAGTTAGTGGTATCCATGCACTTTAGGATGTGTTGGTAAATATCCAATTATGCGAACCTAAGACATAGGCATGTTGGTTTTTAAAAAAAAAAATCTTCTCAATTTACATTATAATTAGGGTGCATTATGATCTTCTGTCAAGTCAGATGTGTAGACCAACATTACTTTTGGGTCACTTGAAAGCTAACGGTAGCTTTGTCAGTTGGTTCAGTTACACAACTAGTCTCTATGTGAGGCCTAGCTATTGTAAATAATCCTATTTTAATTTAGTGATTCATAAATCTCCACTCAGTAAAAACTTGTGTTCTAACTCAGATAAGTTTGAACTTGCGAACAGCTGGTGCAGCTGTTGCTCCTCGGATCCAAAGCACAACAAGTCTTTAGATTCCTCCTGTGATATAAATAGACCGTATTTACTCACACATCAAGTTTACCCTACAAAGGCCTACCTCTGTGCTTGACCCCTAACATAAACACAACATGGCTCCTTTCCCCAGTGACCCAGAGGGATGCAGGTGGTCCACATGGACACCTCTATATGGGTTCTGACCCGGGTTCAAAGGTCAGACCCTCAAATGACGGCCTTCCTTGCCGCCTCTAATTGCCCTGTTTATTTTTAGTCCACAGTGGGCCGTGTTGAGCTATTAAAAGAAACATGAACATGAGGCCGTCTGCTAATTACTGTTGGGCCAGCAGACCCTCACTTTCCCTGATTGCTACCATATGCTAACCCACTCAGAGAGGAGAGTCTCATCTGTCACCTTCGCTGTCTCCGTGGTTTTTCTGTTTATGTAGCGCTGCAGGATGAAACTTTGTTGGAAGTGTGTGCAGTTGAAATATCTTCAGTGATACCTTAAAAGTGTTCATGTAAAGTTTTGTGGAAAATGTTATCTTCCCAAAAGGATAATTGGGTCTAATAGTCGCCTGAAATTCAGTGTGTGCAAGACTGACTCATCTGTAATGGCAGTGAATTCGATTTCTCTCGCTGCTCTTCAGTTCATAATGTGTCACGCTGTTCCCCAGTGCCACAGCAGCCATGCTCACAAGCGGACAAGCTGTTGTGTCTCAGTCAACAGATGAAGCAGATAGCGCTGGCAAGTATCGGTAAATCTTGTTTGAGCATTTAAGGAAGCAGTAAGTAATTGGGTCGATTTAGACCTATTTGTGGTCGGGGGGAGGTTGAAATAAAGCAGCACAGGAGGCCATCTTGCTGGAGTTGTGAAGTTTACAAAGGTTTGATTGCAGTAGGAAGCTGGCTGTGTGGATTAGCAGATGGGCCTGGACAAAGAGAGCATGCTTCTGTTTGGTCGTAGAGACCGTTAGAGGGGCCGCAAACATTTAAAATCACATTTAGAGAACTGTAAGTGAGTAAGCACTCAAAAGATGTGAGCTTTTGTTCTAAATTCAAATGAATTAAAAAAAAAAAACGTGAGATATTATATTTGATAAAACCTTAATATGTGAACAAGAAACTGGGATGTAATCATATTTTTCAAAATTAAGATTGATATTGAAGTTGATTCAATTGCTAATTTGCATTACATACTGTTTGAAGTAGTAGTTTGAAATAGTTTTATTAATTTTTTATTAAAATTTATAATAACATGACTTATTGCTACTAATTTGCTTTACTAGTAAGTTAGTTTTAATTTAATTTAATTATTCTATCTTATTTATTCTATTTTATTGTATATACTGTGCATTTTTATATTTAATATTTTTTACTGTTATTTTACTGCTTTCCTGTATCTATAAATGCTGCTGTAGCAGAAAAAAAAAAATTCCCCTTGGGAATTAATAGGTATTTAGGTACCTACCTACCTACCTACTTTTATCAAAGTAGAGTAATTGTAAATTGGATTATCCATTTCTGATTTCTGACCACTCCTCTGTGCTCTCTTGTCAGCTGTGAGTCCGCAACTGTCAGGAAGGTGTCTGGATATTGTCAGATAGGCCCAGGCCCACCCGTCTCGCCTGGCACTGATGGATTGGGTTTCCGCTGCACCTAGATGCTCACAAACCTGCAGCCTCCTGCAGAAATGAATCACTGACTGGGAGAACATTCGCACCAGAGTAATGCTTTACGCTGTTTATAGTATTTAGGTAGCTATGACGCAATGTTATGTTTCCTGAGAAAATAAATTACTTTGAAAATCTCAAAGTCAACCTTAAGCCAGGCCTGTTCATGTTCAATATCCATGAGAAAAACTTTAACTCAAGGATCACTTGGATCTGGAAAATTTAGGAAACATTGATTTTGACTTGCAATTCATTAGCATGATGAGCTTTACACTGTCGAAATGCTAATTTGTTTGGTCAATGTAGCATAATTACTGGTAAATTATTTTTGACATTTAAACATGTTCAGTAACTATATACTTGGTTGTGGTGTAAGGCCGCACAGGATGTGAACGCTTACGTTAACAGCTTTGTGTGATACGCGATATGATTCATCAGACAAATTGTAAATAAACATAGTAACGTGGGTAACACTAACTTATTATGAGAGACACCAAAGTCATGTGTTAGTTGTAAAAAAAAAGCTAAAGTAAAACGATTTATTTAGCTGTATTTCACATTCAACCTGCCGACCTGTCGAGGGTGTATTCTGCCCTTAGCTGGGATAGGCTCCACCCCCTCAGCTCCCAAGCCCTGTGACCCTGTACAGGATAAAGCAGTATAGCCGATGGATGGACAATCATTATTCTATACAAGTCCAGAAAAGTACAACTCAAAGTGTTCCGATAAGTACATTTACACTTTGTTAAGGTGCGCATCATTATACTTTGCAGACGATTTCATACAGTGTAAATTGGCCGGTTTGAGAGGAAGCTTGAGGTCAGTTATTACCGCAGATAATCCCCAAGCACTTCCACCACACAACTGCCAGTCAGAACTTCTCCTTGACTGCGACTGATCGCTGATATGTGCTGTCGTAAAAAGTTCTCTGCATCAAGTTTTTCTATTATCCATTTAAAGTAAAGCATGTTTGCTTTATATGCTCTTTATTTGTGCATGCAAATACCATCTGACAGACTTGTATGTGTTTGTCTCACTAATTTGACAAACACCTGTACATTCAGACCAAATTGTGTATAATAAGACATGAGAAAAAATGTGATATGAAGAAACGAAAGCGCAAAGATACGATAACATGGAGACAGATGATCATGTCGTGGCAGCATATGGTAACACTTTGTAGTAATGGCTACTAACCCTGGTTATCAGGACTGAGCGATGTGGATTACTCTTTTATCTTAGCGCTGGAATTTCAAACTTTGTGCTTTGTGAAAGCTTTAATTGTGGAAAACCCTGAAGTTTTTCTTTTCGGTTTGGTTTGCAGCGGTAATACCCAGCTGCTGCAGGGATCTTAAAATCTGGAGTGCGTCAGGAGCTTTTTCTTGCCACTATTGCTGTTGTTTGTCTTTTCACCAGTGTGTAACATGGTGTGACTTTATAAGGTTGAGGTAATCCTTAAATGTGCCGTGCAGATGTACAGTAGATTCCACTGCAACCCTTTCTCGCTTTTCTGCTTCAAGACATTTTGTTACGGCATGTATCACTCCACTGGACATAAATTTGTTAATTTTAACAATGTGTAGGTTTATTTGATCATAAACATGTAGTAAAGCAAGTTTTGTAATTTATAGTCACGAGGAAGGAAAGTCCTGGAGAAAAAAAAAATCAGCATCATTTTATAACTGTACAAACATCTTTGAATGAATATGAATTAAACACACACTTATATACAGTGTATAAATATATGCATATGTAAGTGTGTTAATTTTCATACACAACATACTAACTGCAGAGGCTGGGATAAGCTCTCATGCTCCCTGTGAGCAGTGGGACTCATGTGATGTCAGCCACCTAGACAGCTGTTGTGGGTCCCCGTGCCACCTCATGAGCTCCTCAGCACGACAAGCACACCTGATGGTGCTCCCTGTGGTTCTTTCCTCTCGGGAGCCTCGCAGACAGCCTGATCCTCGGCTCTGAGCAAAGCTGCTGCAACGCCAACACGGAAGTCGAAGGAAACCAAGTTTGAAAGCAAAGCTCATAAAATCACCAATCACATTTTTATGTTTGCTAATAATCTGCAGCCACCGAGGAGAAGCCCCTTTAATGAGGCCGCGCTCAGTTCTTCATAATGGAAGGCTCAGTAATAGAAAACTGCTGTGTTGCAGTTGCATTGGTTTCACATTTTTGAACAATAGCCAAACCATTGAGGCATTAAAAAAATAACCCTACAAGGTTGTTTGCAGTACAGCATGAAATTTAAGACCTGAGTGTTCCAGACCTGGTCTTTCTCTAAGAAGTTCTCCAGCTGAGATCGACCGTAAGTTTCACGGGACACTCCCAGTTCCTCAACCACCTCCTAATCTTCCTGAGAACCCAAGGTGGGACTCCTGGGTGAAAGGGTCACTGTCCCCCAGCATTCCTGACTTGGCAGGGGGGCAAGGGTTGGGTTGAAATGGAGGGGCAGGGTGACGCATTGAGGTAAGCATGGGCATTGTATATCTTGGGGAGGTGGCTGAGTCGGTTTGGCCCTTTGGCTTTTGTGATATTTTTTTTGTTGTGGTCATTGTTGGTCAGACTTAACACAACATTCCTCGTGGCTCTGCAGTGAGTGTGTCATGGAGAAAAGTAGCAGTGAGTGGGGGTGGGGGTGACAAAACAATTGGATTTTTCAATCTTATGGGAAACAATAGAAGGTGACCCCCTTGAGGCATTTCGAGATTGCGTGGCCTTCAGGGCTTCGAGCAGAAAAGTGCATTACAATGAAAGTAAGTAGGCAGAGAAAATGTGAGCAACCTGAGGAAAGTTACCTGAGGAAAGATTTACCAAATATTGCATTTACCTACAATATCAACCACTGGTTGATTTTTAAATCCCCTCTGGGATTAATAAAGTATATACCTACCTACCTACCTAAAGCAAAACTTCCGCCACTAGCTTCTTTCTTTAGCCTTTACAAAGTGTTGTACCTCTTACAGGTGCTACTTCTTATTGCAGAACTACACGTCACATCACCCATATCTGCTCTTCTTAAATGCACAGTTCCCATATTTCAAAGTGTCTGTCTGATCTTGAAGGTTTGGTTTGTCTAAATTCTCCCTTCAAATGACCCAACATGAAAACAAATATGAATTAGTTTGCCTGCAGTCACTTAGCTGGTCAATTGAAGCTTCACACATCTCCTCTTATGTCTGTTTTTCAGCTCTTGACGCAGTCTCCCAAAGGCAAATCTTCTCAGACAGCGTCACAGGCCGGGCTCGCTCCTCCTCTGCTGCTTTTAAAAGAGATTACAGGTAAATGGGGTGTTTTACCCTACAGCCTTCTGTCACTGAAATATGGATGTGTTTGAAGAGCTATCTCCTACACAGCTCACAAAGAGGTAACATGTTTTGGTATGAGCAGGATCAGTTGCTGTGCCGGCGTTATCACTACCAGCTCGTCATGTCTGCCAAAGCTCGGCTAAATTCTTCAACGCAAGATTACTATCCTCAGGTCATTGCTAGCTCTTCAGTTGACACAAATAATAGATAAATATATGATAATTTTGTTATGCTTGGCTCTGGCTGATTTTGAGAGTTAGGTGAGCTTTCATAGGTGGAAGAGAATCAGTTAGTCCAGCTTCTCGCCCACCACAAGGTATATTTGTCTACCCATGCAGATTTGAAGATGTAGCTTAATCTGTTATCTGAAGTTGAAGCTGCGAGAAAGAGTTTTCTTTCTGCCTCATTCATACAGGAAAACTGCCAAAGCTCCATCCATCAGATAAAAGATTAAATTCTGTTCCATCGTTGGGTCAGGCACATAAGAGGAACGTTTTGCTCGGAGGCTTTCAATGCTGTTACTAGGCAGAGGTTTTTCAAGGCGGCCCTCCGGGGAGCAGATTATGACTAATGAGGTCCACGTTAACGTGACCAGAGGAGGCAGCTGGCGAGAAAACAGGCCCCGGCTTCAGCTTTTATCATGGCATCTCTCCATAGCTGAGACTGAGGGACAAACCCACAGGAAATACATCACCACCGAGGCCAGTCACATCTGTCTCAAATGAGCCACAGTGACTTATAAGGAAATCTTGGAGAGGACAAGACATTTGGTGGAACACTGAGTAGCATATCTAAAAAGATACTCATAGAACCTAAATCTTTGGCTTGTCCACCGTACAAGTTATTTCTGTCAGTCCACTTACAAATCTAAGAGGTGATACATGGGATCAGGAGTGTAGCACAAAATTCTCTGCCCTATGCATAATCTGTTTCTGTAGGCCCTCTTCTCGATCCATGTCTTTAGCACATCTTTTGAAAGTGTTTTACACATACTTTAGCCAACAACTGTACGTATGAATCTGTTCATAACAACCCTCAGGCCACTGGGAAATGTCCCGACGCTCCCGACGGCCAGTCCATGTATAGTGCTCACCTTTCTTTTGATAGAAATTAGTTAGCCGTTGTTTTTCCCTTGTATGTTTTCTTGTTTTCTTGTTTCCAATTTTTTTTTTTTTTTTTTGGTACCTCAATTTTCCTCTCTGCGGAAAAGACATGACTGTAACACAGCGTACCTTTATCTGCGCCAGCATCAGCCGTCACTCAGCTTGACTAGTTGCATTTACAGATGAATTCTCGCCAGGTTGGACTAAACCATTTTAAATCTTTTGTCAGGGAGGAAAGGAGTCTCAAAGAGCCTTCACTGTTGTTTTCTTTTAAACATTATCAGCCTCTCAACTAATTCATTTAACCCAATTTCATTCAGCCATAAAATACATACACGGCTAACAAAAATGTTTTATTGCAGGCTTTTTAAGTGACCACCACTTCACTGGGGCCCTGGATAGTCAGTCCTACTTGTCCTACCACAACTACACCCCTACATGGGTTGAAGGCAGATGGCATTGTGGTTTAATTTACCTGATGAGGCTACATACAGTATATCCAGGCCATTCTCATTCTAAAGGGCATGAAATACTGATGTTTTGTTGAAGCTGTTAGCGTCAAAGAGATACGTGACCATCTGCAGGTGGTCATTTGTAGACAGAGTGACAAAGTCCGGGTGCGGACGGTGGGATGGCTCAAACACAGGATATGACCAAACCTAAGGCATGAGAAGCCAGCAGGCTGTGACAAAACGGCAGTATTTGATACTGATGAGAACAGGTTGGTACCTCCAGGACATCTGCTCCCTGGTCCTTTGTGACCTCACGTTTGTTTGTGTGCTTGTGTTTTGACAAGACTGTGGACTATTCACAGGGGACGGCTAATATGTGATGTTGTTTGTACAAAAAAAAAATATTATTTCATATTTTGTTAAACTTTTATGATAAATAATAGACATATGAAATAAATGACAAAACAAAAAAATCAAAATAGAATGATATATTCTCCATACGCTCCCTTCTGTGTGATGAATTCACAAACTGATTGACACTACAGACTTTCCAGTGTGAGCTCTGGTCCCCCGCGTGCAGTTTTGTTTTCCCCTCCTGCTGCTTTATTGAAACCCCTGCGGTCGTAGCTGACAAACAGAAATAAGTAATGAATAATTGTTTTCTGGTCCTGGGGCCCAGAATCAATTATAATGCCTCCCCAGCAATAATTTCTGTGGTTGATTTAAACACAAGCTGCCCCCTGAGGTAAGTCATCAGGCCTAATTGAAAGCTGGGGAGCTCTACCGACGGATGATTTAGTTTTCAGGTGGTTTGGTGTTGTGGTGCAGCACAGTGCCTGTTGAATGTTTTGTCAGCAGACCTACCAATAATTTTGGCATTTCTGTGGCTGTGATTGTGCAGCTAACGCATCTACAAAACTGTCTAACGCTATAGTATAGTTAGAGCAACATCCCTGTAATAAAACATTATCTGACTAGTTTATATATGATTAAAACAAAACTCCTCACTAAAGCACATTTACCGTAATTGTGGCACAAAATGAGACCTTCCCAGTGCCAAAGTGAGAGCAGCAGGTGTGGGAGTTACCTGGGACTCAGCCCATCCCCCATTCACACTCTACCTAAGCTGTCTTCAATTGTGTCCCGGTTGCTGAAGAGGAGCAGAGGAACAGGACAATTATGACATTATGGCTGGGTGGCTGAGCAGCAGTCCCAGCTGGTGAGACACAGAGGGGAGGAATGGGCAACCAGAGAGCAACTGTTCCCACAGGAAAGCAATCCAGCACATGGAGGGACTTCATGCTGCCTTCATCAGAGTGTCTGTGACACTGAACCGCTCCGGCGGGAGTACAGGTGTAACGATTTGATCCAGCAGTAATTTGATTACAGCACTCTGGTTGAATTATAATATCCCACTTTCTGCCCAAGTTTTTTCAGTTTTATTTAATATTTAGAAAACATCCAAACCCATAAAATTGAGTAAATTGTATATAATATATATAGATATATACTGTACTGTATATACTGTATATACTGTGCATTTTATATTTTATATTTTTTACTGCTATTTTACTGCTATTTTATTGCTTTTCTATTATTCCATTATTATCTTATTGCTTCTGTATGCTGCTGTAGCGAAAAAAATTTCCCCTCGGGGATTAATAAAGTAACTACCTAACCTAACCTAAATTATCGAGCGGAACATCATGCACATTCTCAGTACATTACATGGGGTCTTACTTTCAAAATTACAATTGTTGGTTATATCCACGATCTGTTCAGTGACACCGTAACTTGAGACCAATATTCCACACTTATGATACTTGTATTTTTACCAGAAACATAGATTTTCGCTCTACTTTCTAATTACAGTTCTAAATCTAGCCTAGTCTAAATATCACAATACAACTTTCATAGATTTGTGTTTTAACAATCCCAATTAACCAATCCCAAAGATGACTTTCTATCACCATAGAACATAAGACACCATGAAATGCTACAATAGAAGAATAGACACTTGGAAAATACAGTGACGCAATAATCACATTTCAAAAACTTTAAACCTCTACATGTGTTGAAGATGAAAGTGTATTCCAAACAGTAGGTTGGCCAATGTGTAACTTTTCAGTACTAAAAGTCAACAAACAACTACGGCTACAAAGACCTAAAGTATGTTATACATTTTAATGAGTTGTGTACTTGCATTATCCCCTATTTTTCTGAAAAGTGGAGCAAATGCATATGCCCAGGGGACCACTAGGGGTTGGCTCAAAAAGCCTCTGGCTCAAACAGACTCCCATTCAACATCTTTTCTGATATACAAAGTCAATAGTCAAAGTCAAATATTTTCCACAAGTCATTATGTTAATTACATTTTGGACCACATGCTAATGACATTTTTATGAAATTTTGGATGACATACAATAGCATAAAATTTGTATTACATTTTAATATAAATATTTGTGTTACGTTTTCCACTATATACTATAGTGTGACATTTGTTTCATATCTAGGACGACATACTGTAGTATGACATTTATATGAAATTTTGGATGGCATACTATATTATAAACAAAATTTCACATTTTGGACGACATATGCCCAATTATGATGACATACTATAGTAAGACATTTTGATTACGTTTTCAACTACATGCTATCGTGTGAAATTTTTATAACATTTTGGATGACATACTATAGTGACATTTTTATCATGTTTTCGACTACATACTATAGTGTGACATTTTTTTTCACATTTTGAACAACATACTTGGACGACATGACTTTTTTTGCATATTATGGATGACATGCTATAGTATGACTTTTTTTTCACAATTTGGACGACATGTTATATAGTATGACTTATTTTTCATAATTTGGAAGACATGCTATAGTATGACCTTTTTTAACATTTTGGATGACATGCTATAGTATGACTTTTTTTTTTATATTTTGGACAACATGCTATAGTATGACTTTTTGATCATATTTCGCACAACATGCTATAAGTATGACTTCCGTTCAAGTCATGGTAGGCAACACAATGGTGCAGTTGTCAGCGTTGTCCTCTCACAGTTTAAAGGTAGGGGTTCGATACCCGCCTGGGACTTTCTATGTGGAATTTGCATGTTCCTGCATAAGTAATAACCTCAAAGTAAAATATGTTGTCCAAAATATGGATGACTAACTTATGCATGTAGTCCATGATGTAAAACAAACATCATTCACGTAGTTGTAAATGTGACAAAGTCACACTCAAAGCAAGAACATGCAATTCTCCACAGACTGAGTTCCAAGCCCCTGATTGAACCGAGTACTTCCTGATTGTGAGATGGCAACTGCAAAATTGTGCTCCCTTTATTGCAAGTTTGTCTGACTTTTATAACTTATATGACTTTTAAACTTTTTAATGACGACAGCACAGTGGTGTAGTGGCTAGTGTTGTTGCCTCCCAGTCAGAAGGTTCCAGGTTTGATTCTTGCCCTTGATGTGGATTTTCATCGAAGATGTTAATGTTATCCTTTCCAGGGCGAGTCTTGAACCTGGAACCTTCTGACTGGGAGGCAACTGCACCATTGATCTCTCTTCGATAACATGTTTAAAAGTTATATAAGTCATATAAGTCTGACAAGCATGCAATAAAGGCAGCAAAATAATGCAGTTCCAAGCCAGCGTTGTCATCTCACAATCAGGAGCTTCTGGGTTCGATAGGGGGACTGGAACTTGGTGTGGAGGATTGCATGTTCTTGCTTGTAATATTTTACACTATGGACTACATGCATAAATTGGTGATCCATATTATGGAAAATAAACTTTACAGTTACATGTAAATTCCACATAGAAAGCCCCAGGCTGGAATTGAACCCAGTACCTTTAGACTGAGAGATGACAACACTGACAGCTGCACCACTATGTTGGCTGCCTTACCTTGAACAGAAGTCATAGTTATAGCATGTTGTCCAAAATATGAAAAAAATATATCATGCTATAGTATGACTTTTTGATCATATTTCAGAAGACATGCTATAGTGTGACTTATTTTTCATAATTTGGCGACTTTTTTTTCCATAATTTTAATATGACTTTTTCTGAACCTGACATGCTTATCTTCAGCAGTAGATTGGTTTGAACCAATGACCTTCTCACTGAGAGGCATCAGCGGTAATGCACCACTGGACCTGTGACAGTTTGGCTTTCTTGTATGCTTTTGAGGACATGCTACAGTATGACTATTTTTAGTTTTTGGACGACATGCAATAGTATGACATGGTTTGCATGCCTCAAGCTGGAATCGAACCAATGACCTTCGCACTGAGAGGCACCAGTGCACTGTAGTTTGGCTTTCTTCTATGCTTTTGAGGACATGCTATACAATTACTTTTTTTGCAATTTTGGACGACATGTATGTATGACTTCTTTTTCATAAATTTAACCTGACATCTATGTCTCCAGCAGGATTCGAACCAATGACCTTCTCCCTGAGAGGCATCAGCGGTAACCACTGCACCACTGGACCTGTGACTGTTTGACTTTCTTGTATGCTTTTGAGGACATGCTACAGTATGACTATTTTTTAGTTTTTGGACGACATATTTTGGACCTTACATGGATGTCTCAAGCTGGAATTGAACCGATGACCTTCTCACTGATAGGCACCAGTGCTAACCAAAGCACCACCGTAACTGTGATAGCTTGGCTTTCTTCTATGCTTTTGAGGACAGGCTAAAGTATGACATTTTTGTGATTTCGAACAACATGCTAAAGTAAAACATTTTTATTACGTTTTCAACTACATACTATAGTCAGACATTTTTATTACGTTTTAGACTACATACTATAGTGTGAAATGTTTTCACATTTTGAACAACATACTATTGTACAACATTTTTATGATATTTTGGCCGACATACAATATTGTGACATTTTTATAACGTTTTCAACTACATACTATAGTATGACATTTTGGATAACATACTATAGTATTAAGTTTTTATGTCATTTTGGATGACATACTACAGTATAGTATAGTATGACATTTTTATTACGTTTTCCACTACATACTATAAAATGACATTTTTATGACATTTTGGGCAACATACTATAGTATAAAGTTTGCATTACATTCTCGACTATATACCATAGTGTGAAACATTTTTCACATCTTGGCCGACATACGATAGTAAGATATTTTTATGACATTTTGGACGACATACTATAGTACGACATATTTATGAAATTTTGGATGACATACCATATTATGAAATCTTTTTCACATTTTGGTCTAAATACTATAGTATGACATTTTTATTACGTTTTAGACTATATACTATAGTGTGACATGTTTTCACATTTTAAGCAACATACTATAGTATGACATTCTGATGACATTTATGACGACATACTATTGTATGACATTTTTATGATATTTTGGCTGACATATGATAGTAAGATATTTTTATGACATTTTGGACGACATACTATAGTATGATATTTTACTTCTTTCTCCAGAAAATACAAAATGGTGATGGCCGAAATGAGAATCAAATTTTAGATCTTTGCTACATCAGGCATTTAGAAACATCAATTTATTTTTTGTACCTTCACTACATATGACTTAGTTGTTGGTCACTCTCTTTATGATCTCTTTGTCTTACAAATGATGGTCTACATTTTGGTATATTCAGTACGCAGCGCTGGAAAATGTTTTAGATTATGATTGCAGATATGACATCTAAGCTGCATTCCTGTTTAGTTCCACGACATCCAGGTGTTTGTGTCTCCCGCGTCACTGCTCCATCCTTTAAACCACACCACTCTGACATCAAAGTAGAGGTGTGTTGTTCCCTCTCCATGCTGAGGAGGATGTCATGGGAGAATGACCCTGCGAGAGGCTGGTCCAGCCCCGGGACAATGTGGAGCCACCTGAGAGGAGTGGTCAAAGCATTCCACTGTAAAGGACGAGAAGCCGGATGCTTGGACCAAAAGTCATCACAAGTCATTACCAAAATATTATTTAATGAGAGAAAAGTCTTTCAAGGAAAAGTTTGACAATACTTGCTCACTTTCTTGCCTATTGAAAAGATTAGTGCTCTCATAATTTTACTACGCGAAAAATATAAGGCAAAGGTACAAAAACTGACCAGAAATTCCAGGAAGTAAAAAAAAAAAAAGTATTGCCACTTTTTATGTGGATGTCCAATCACTGTTGATGGTAATGAAATAAAACGAGTAATTCCTTCGATAAATGCACAGTTTCTTTAGAAAGAAAACAATGTACAAAACATCCTGGTACATTTAGGCAGTACCTGCTAGGCTCAGCTAGCAGGAGTGCTCGGAAAAACTGTAGCATGCACTGAGGAATTTATTACTTCAATTGATACCAACAGTGAGTGGCCATTTATATAAAAAGTGGAAAATGTTTCCCTGACCAAGCACATAACCCCATAACCCCATGACCCCATCATCACATTCTCATTTCTGCGGTTTGTTTCTTGTAATGAACAAGATGCAAATGTTTAATAAGTGAGTTTTAAAAATCCTGGAACATGGACTTTGTTTACCAGATTAGCTGTTTCCACCTGCTTTCATTCTTTGTACGAAGCTCTGTTAGCCAGCTGCTTGTAGCATCTTTCTGTCCAGTGTACAAGTCTTAAAGTACATGGCATGAATCTTCTTGTTGAAGAAAGCGGAAGCAAATCTTGATCTTGTAACACTCTTGGAGAGAATTCTCAATCTGTTGTGGCGTTATGGTGCAGTGCACTATTATTTGGTCAGTTTTTAATACAACAGTGTTGCTAATACAGTTGCATCTTTAACTTAAGTGATCTGTTTATTGCATCTAAACTGAGTCAACAACATTTGCAATTACTTGTTCTTGTCCTGTCTATTGAAATTATTGCTGTACTGACCATACAGTTCTTATAAAAGCAGTTATTTCTTAGATAATTTTAAGAAACATTTAAGTACTTTAAGCGTTCTGTTGACAAAACCTATTAGTGCCAAATATGAATGTGGATTGCAATAACAAATTTTCATCCCAAACATGTATGTCAGGTTGCTTGCAATCCTTTTGATAAGGGTCAGTGTGTCTGCCCTCTGCTCTGTCCAGTTGCATACCTCAACTGACGCTGTAAGTAATAAAGTAAGACCCTTTGATCTGATGTCCCACCCAGAGGCTTCTCCCTCCAAGTAGACAATACTCTAATTCATTACTGGACCTGCCTCTTCAAAGCTCAGCCACTCTGCACCGGGAAACCTTAAACTTAGGCCCCAGACAGGCTCTTTTAAACACCCACTCACCCCCTGGGCACTGAGGTGGAGGCTGGATGAGTCCACATAAGTCACGGTGGCCTGCACATATCCCCTCCTTTGCCCCGCAGCACCACACCTATCCCCCTCAGGTGACAGGTGGATTATCGGGCATTGGTATTTCTGCATTCTCTTGCCCAGTTACAAGCACGCCCACTGAGCGTGGGAAAACATTGTTTAGGATCTCTAGAGATTTGGGGAAATTTCTGTCAAATTGTTAATATAAAGGGATTTTTGGGGAGAATTTCTACTTCAAACTCAGCCTCACTTTGATCTAAGGTCACAGTATCAAAAAACGGGAAAAGATAACTCGTACACAAGATCGAAAAATGATGCCAAGGGATGCAAATTGGTTTCATTCCCTTATCACCTACGGCCATTTTATGATGTGTATTCAAAGTGTCACCTTACTCTGGGATATGTTTGTTGTTGCTGTGTAATCCCTTGTTATGACCTCTAATGCATGGCTGGTTGGCCACTTAAAAGCCCATTGAGCCACTTGACTCAAACAGAAGTAGTCTGACTTGTTCATCAAAGGGCATCAATTATAAAGTGTTTGTTTTTGTTGCTAATCTATAACAAAATTAATTTTGCAAAAGATTATTGCATTGGTGTTGTGACAGAAATTCATAAGAGTGTTATTATGAAGCCATATGACACTATAGGACCTCGACAAATGAACGTGGCTATGTGTTCAGTTTAATTCAATATCCAGAGATTAATTTACGGTAGAGCTGAAGAATAACGCACTGTTATTGAAGTTACCATGTAAACAGAGATATGCTATTACATAACTTGATATGCTGAAGAGTAGATCACCCCTTGGGTGGTAAGAAGTTGAAAGTGTCCGAAAAATCTGCACATCTCAGCATCTCATTTTTCTTCTTCTCTTCCTCTGTCTCTTTCTCTCTGACCCTGTTTACCCACTACTTGCCAAGTCTGATGTCAGCCCACCGCACACAGGGTCCCCGAGTGAGTGTACAGTTTCTGTTTTGACACCCGGTCCTAATTACACATGTAAATGATTGATCACCTGAACTTGGCAGGGGCAGCACAGATGGAAGTCCCTGTTACACGATGGCTCTGCGATTGTGTCAAAGTTCATGACAGTTTCTGCTGCTGGGAACAGTGGAAACAGATACCTGCGCTGGCCCGAGAGCTGGGAGATTAAGTTCTGAGCAACCGCCATTTGGACCCAAGCCTCTGCCTATTAGTGGTCCTTGAGGAGCAAGTCGCACAGGTGCGGCAGATATCTATGGCTCTTTGTTTGGTCTAATCCTGCACAACTTAAACCAAGACTCGCTGCCTGCACCTTTAAGCAGATTCTGTGACACCTGAGGGGCCTGGCCACTGAAAGCAGAACTCAGCTACTTTTGTGAAATGTGATTTGCCTAATTGATTTTGGAGTGGCCAGTCTGGAGCCCCTGGGAGGAAAAAGCACAGGCGTGGACTGTGATGCTTTGCAATACAGGTGGCAAAATGAACCTGTTTCTATATGAGTTCTCTCCTTTCAGGGGCAAGATGCTAACTCCAAAATGTTTGAACTCAAATCATTAAGAAAATAAACAATGGGCCAAAGCCAGAAACTGTGTAATGCTTTTACAGATGGGGTGAGACCCTCTATTTTCCTGCTCTGCCTGGCAACAGTTGCCGGTTTGTCTGTGCTTTGACTCGGGTATGGAGCCAATCTGAGGGCCAGGAGGGTTTTAACCCCAATCTTCTCCTCTCTCGTCTCACAGCCTGGCACACATGGGCCGTGCAGCTGCACTTCCCATTGATCTGCTGGGATGCCTGGATGGCTGGCTGGAGGGAGATAGATTGGAGGGGAAATGGCTTAATTGTCGGCACTCTCACTGATGGAATGCAAATAGCCCTCCACTGCTGGCCTCCACGGTGAGTAGAGCCCCACGTTGAGAAACCAAGGTTCTACTGATTGTGGTGAGGAGTTAAAAATATAAGAAAACATGGAGTCACGTCCACGCTGCTGTGTTGCCATATCAGACAGGAAAGTTTCTTTTTTTATTTTATTTTACAACCACTATTTTGGTGATGTCCAATAAAGAAATGGCAGCCTCGCTCAGTGCCAACACCATTTGTCAGCCAGAGGTCAAACAGACAGACAGGTGAAGGGTCATGACTCACATAGAATCGGCGAGAGATGAAAGAGTTAAATGCAGAGGCGTATGTATCCTGCCTGACTTTGATCTCTGCCTCAGGTAGCTCTTTCACAGCCATCAATCTTGGCCGGGAGCTGATGGGAGGCTGCTCCCTCTGACGGGCCTGCTCAGACCAAGACTGTCTCCTTGACTTGACAGAACGGTGGCATGACACGTCAGATATCCGCACAAAGCTACAAGTCCACAACAAAAATCGGAGAGGAATTTCTCATCTAATTTTCCACTCGATGTGTTTTTACTCTCCTGTTTATGAATTTTGTTTTGTTTTTTCTTAATTATGAAAGATGGTGATGTAAGGGGAGGGCAGTGGGCAGAGATGCAGGCAGGCAGGGAGCAGAGAAGGCGTATTTTTTGGTGAGGTTCAAAGATGAAATGAGCGAGTCTCTGAGGCTTTGATGTTTCCTGGCAGGCTTCAGGCAGCCACTGACAATCTGTTGATCTTGGGAGCAGAGGCCTTTTTTTGAATCCCCGGCCCGTCCTGGCCCCAGTCGTCTAGCCCTCCAGTGACAAACGCTTTAATATGACAAGGTTAAACACCTGAAGCACTGCAGATGTGACAGATGCAAATGTCACAACGAAGCCAGGGTAAGGTGAGCAACTTTAATCACCGGGCAGCTCACTAGTTTACTACGACTGTCCACTTTGTTTATGGTTGTTTATATTTATGTCATGAAGTTGGTGTGAATCAAAACGGTAATTAAAGGTGCAATAACCATTATCTTTATATTAACGGTTAACATATTGGTTACTTGTATTGAAAGGTGTGTAGTGGCAAACCTACAGAGAATTATCACTAACTGTCGTTCTTCTTAGCTTTATTGAGATTTATGGCCTCTTTAAGCCCATTGTTTTGGTTTTCAGGCCCACAGCTTGATTGTTTTGGTTCACTCCAAATAATTTTGAAATGCAGCAGGCAGCTTTTCTTTTTTCCTTTTTTTAGCTAAAACGCTTTTAATAATGTCATTGTATGATACCTGTCCAGCACTAAGCATTGGATAGAAAAAAAATTTGGAATCTAACTGGCGGACATTTGACAGCGAAAGCGTCAAATATTTACCCCAGTAGAGACCAAAATACGAACTAAAAGGAGAGCGAATTTTGTATTCATCATGTAATGCTAATATTGTTCCAATATAGCATGCTGGATGTGTAAGTAGCTAAGTCTTTATTGACAAGTTCACCATGCTAAATAGAAAGATCACAGTCTGAGGATGACTGGCAGTGGCCAAAAAAAAAAAATCTATTATTGTGGGGTAATATCTCCTAAGATGCTTCCTTATTTTATTTCTTTAAAATTACAGTAATAGAGTAATTTTTTCAACAATGTGTCCTTAAATGCTTCCTCTTCTTTAGGATAACCTGAAATTCATTTTGAAATCATTGTACATAAATGTTAAGTCAAAAAGAAATGGAATAAGCCCTCAATAATAATTTGAGTTAATTGAAGATATTTAATGGAACACTTTCAATTTGGATAATAATGCTCACCACAATAAGTAAGCAAATTTGTCACTGTCAACTTTATATTGTCTCAAACTTTTCTTAACATTTTCTTACAGAATAAAACCTCCTGGGATATTATTGTTGTCTAGATAAGGGAATTGAAGTTATAACAACAACTAGATTTTTTTTTTTCATCTGCAGCCCTGTGTATGTAGGTCCTATTACAGATGTTTGAGTGTAAAAAGGAAAGAAATTCCAGGAGAGTTGAGGGACTGTAATTAGTATGAGTCTTCAATTGAATTTGTTTTATTTAATTAAGAAATGTTCACATAATTTTCTGCTTCATGATGTAAAAAAAACCCCCGATAAATGATACCATACACACACATCTAAATATAAATTTGCCAAGTTTTTCTCTGCGAGTTGTTGTCATTTGATAGGCAACGGGGTAGAGGCTTGCTGCTGCCAGGCCATTGTGTCCCATTGTAGGTCACAATGGAACTTAACACTTGACAGAGCTGGGGCTTGTTGTCAGGAGCTGAACTTGATCCTGTCAAGTTGTTCCCATTGAAGAGCTCTAAAGAAAGGGCTTTGACCTCACGGCTGTGAAAGCTCTTTATTGGGCCAAATATTAATTCTCTATTTAAAGGATATTAATAGGAGACCTGCTGCAGGTGTCTCTGCTCTGCTTGGAACCTGTTTTGACACTTTGGTCATTTGTTACCTTTCAGAAATTCACTCGAGACCCTTTTCCATGGGATATAATGGTGGAAGATTGTGTAGCCATGTCACTTAACCTGGAAACCCTGCCCAGATGACCCGTCCTGTTGTCCGGACTATCCTCCAAGGTTGGTCACCCCCATCACCTCTGGCATTTCAAACTAAGGCCTGTCTCGCACACTGTTGCCCTGCAGACCACAAAAGCGGTTCACGTTACCAGAGGGGTAGGTAACTTCAGATGGATAATCCTTGGACCTGGTAAACCGGTCTTTAACAGGACCTATAGTGTCTAAACCTGGCAACCCCAAGCCCTGTGTCATTGTGTGTTGATTGGGTGTGCATGTGTGACTCCCCTGGGCAAAAATATTGTCCGGTATGTTTACCATTTCCACACATCAGCTGTCTCTCAAGAAATCCCCAAAATTATAATCATTCTTCAGTCTTTATATTATTTTTTTTTTTTGTCTAAACATCTGCAGCTTGTTAAACCTGGCGACCTTTATAGTGACTTTATGGGCACTGAGAATCTTTTTATTGTTTCTAGTGGAGATTTATGGCCGATAGAGACATTGTCTGTACAGTGTTCTTACTTTAATTTCTTCACAAAAGGCTCCAGTAGATGTTTTTTTTTTTAAGTACTGCTGGAATGTAACATAACCTCCTCTAAAGCTTGTAAACAGACAGTTACTATACCCAGCAGTCTTTGCAATTTGTGATGCCACTCCTTCATCCATTTTTGACCTCAGTTAAACTCAACTGCCATCTCAGCCACCCAGCCAGGCGAGATTCTCACACTCCTCCAGCCACTGCAACCCTCTTGTCGCCCCTCTGATCCATGCCAGCTTCAAGCTTTTGTTTTTGTCCGTGCCTCCCCTGGTACACAGGGGCAAGATTTACAGTGGAAAAATATAGCATATTCTTTTCCCCCCACGTCGAGCAGGCAAGTCTGGAATGTGTGTTTGTGCAAGATTTTGCAAGGAGTGTGAAAAAACAACAGAGTTGTAAACACCAAGGGTATAGACCCAGACTGGCTTCTTTGTTCCAGATGTGGCACAGGCTGGCACACAACTGTAAACGCAGCTCCAGCTGAGCCCTGAGCTGGAACCCCAAACACTGCCTCTGCTGTCCTTCTGCCCGTCCATCAGCTGGGCATCCACAGGTAGATTCATAGACAGGTTACTGCCTGATGCTGCAGCATTTTGACAGAGAGTAAACTGTGTGTGTGTGTGTGTGTGTGTGTTTGTGCCAGCGCCCACAATCCAAATTAGTACCAAATGCGCCACTGAGCCTCAACCAGACAAATGTGGAAGGTTGGAATAAAAAAAAAAAAAATCAACAGTGTAATATTTAGACTATATGACTGCCTTTCTATCCAAATTAAGCTCTTGAAATCAGATGCCCCGTGTGACATCGAGAAAAGGTTGCACCATAACGGTTTATATGCGGGTTACGGTTAACCGATTTCACGCGTTATTTATTTAGTTTTTTTTTTTTACCGAGTTTCCAGGGCCTCTATTCAGCCAATCAATTACATGTTTAAGTCCAACCGTCAGCAACAGTGGGCGATGCTGCTGTCATCCGCTGTCTGGCAACAATTACGCAATGATGAAGTAAAAGCTCGAGCCAAAAAAAACCAGACACACTCCGCCATTTCCCACGCAATATTATTCCCTCCGAGAAAGTTGTTGGAGTTAATGATGCCTTTTTTTATTTTTTTTTTATTTTTTTTTTAATGTATTTATCTATGTCCTTTTTGTCCGTGCATAGCTTCAGGAGTTCCATCTAATTTTCGTGTGTTCCCTTTATATTTGTGCCGGAATAGTGACAAATATCTGATTAGATATGTCGATTAATTTGGTTTTAAATCTATAATTTTACCTCCATTTCTAACTGCTTAGAAAGCGTACTTTGGGGAATTTACGACACATTACAAGTAAACGAAGCGCCTGTCTGAAATTTTACCATCGAAATCAATATTACGAACAAATGAATAAATAACAATGAATTATAATGAATAATATCCTACACAAATTATTTAGTATAAAGTATACTAAAAGTATATCAGTATAAAAAAAACGTAATTCTCTGTTTTGCATTTGTATTGTTTACAGATTGGCTTGCTGAGACAAATGCAAATTTTCTTTTCACAGTTTAAATGAATTGTTCAATGGTATAGTTACATTAATTTTAGCTCCAGCACTTATTGGAAATTAATAATCAATTAAGCTTTGATTTCAAAAGGTCACAAGTGAAAAGGAAAATAGAATGATTAGAATAAAAGGATTTGAAGGAATTTTTTTTTTTTAAAAAGACCAACTTGACTGCAAATAATTAAACATTTCAACAAAAAACATATTGTTTTGTGAGGCAAGATTAGTTTAAAAATATATATTTACAGACAAAACATGAAAAATGTAAACATGCAATACCTGAAAAGCTTTCATTTTAATGAGGAGAGATTAATTAAAGGTTTACTCATTTGAAAATTGAAAAAGTAAATTAATTATTAAAAAAAAATTTGATCCAAATTTGCAATAAAATAGAATCAGAAATTGAAATTGTTAAACAACATTTAGTCATATCCAATAAATGAGGTTGTCCATTATTTTGCAGATGACATGACAGCCACATAAACGATTTAAATTACATAAGAAAATGACATGATCAAAAATAATCCAATAAACAGGTGGGGTTCTTTTTTAGTGCGATGAGCCAGCATGTAAACATGCATGTGCCAAGGCCTTGAGTGATGCTGGTCATGTGACACTGGTGAACTCTCTGGGCCCTCAGATGCTGCCAGGGCAAGCACAACTTATGACCAGCAACGTGGCTGCACTTGAGGAATGAGACTGCGGCGGTGCACATAGTGTTCCTGTGTGGTGGTGCCTGGAGGAGAGATTAGGACGTTCATCCTCTGCACCGTTGCGGCTCCTCCTCTGTGCTCCTCTTTTTCCCTGAGGCAAAAAACAGTCATAGAAAAATGTAAATCCTATTGTTTGTATTGGCTTTGCTGATGCAAAAGGATTCAAACACAGCCGCCCTGTTGAGCAGTGGGTGTTTCAGTGACAGATATGTTCTTATTTTTACATAACAAAGGGAAGCATTGGGTCAATAAGGACACAATATTAACACCAAGACATACACAAATTTTCATACCGACCATAATGACTATATCTGGTTTTCATCTGGGGGCGAGCGGGTCATTCTTTTAAAGATATTTTCACGTTTCTCGTGGCGTGTTCACATTTTGATTCTGTGATGCATTTCTGGTTGGATAATTTTGTCAAACCTCACCGCCGCTTCAGCCCCGTTATAGTGTGCTGCAGAAAGTGGACATGTGGGTCTGTATTTGCATCTCTTATGTGGTGAGCTGAGTCTATGGTGATAAATCCTTGCATCCTGTCAGGGTTGTGGACTGTCAGTCTGAGTCTGCAGGCTTCAGCGTGGCCTCAGCAACGACAGGGTTACTTGTACAACATGACGTGCCAGTGGGGAAGATCAGAGCCGCTGCAGTTGCCTGGGAATGTGCTTTAGGTTTGTACACAAAGAATGCTGTCACTCTGCATCAGACAGCCTGATGGACAAACTTAACTGGTGTGTGTGTGAGAAAGACAGAGACAGAGAGCACACCTATGTCAAACACACCTATGCAGATGTATGATCGTGCGTGCTGTACAGCGGCCTTGACGCCAGTAAGTCTGGGCTGCATTCAGGAGTGTGACTGTTTTCATCATCATCCCTCTTTGCGTGTATAAATAGAGCCATGGCAAGGACCCATCCCTGCTCTATGACTGCGGGGCCCACCTTTGTTCCTCACCAGTAATACACACATAATTACAAGCCTTAAAGAGTCTCCTCACCTTGCTTTCTTTCTGCCTCGTACATCTCTCCTGCATGCCCACACCTCGGCTCTGACACCTACAGGACTCAATCCTCTGTATTCAGCTGCTCAAGTACCTCGTAGGAGACATACCCATAGGCCTCTGTGTCTTCAAAGCCCTGCATATATTGCATTTGTCTTCATTCATCCCATTCATCTGTCAAATAACATCAATAATGTTGCTAGTAAATAGCTAATAGACAGCCAGTGTTGCATTCTCCAGTGTTATGATGATTTACATCTGCGAGGCTTTAAGTCAGAAACTTGTTGCCCACAATATGAAACTGGCCTCTCAGCAGCCTTTTTTTTTTTCTTTCTTTCTTTCTGAAATTTTATTATGATAATAATTTGTGGCTTGAGGCCTGTGGGGAGTCGGGAAGCCATCCAGCCCCCAGCAGAACTTTAATGCTGCTGGATTCCCAGTAGCTGCAGACAGAGTAGGACATGACCAAAATGACGGGGTTGGACAGCAGCGCTCAACCCACCAAACACTTGTTTATAATTTCACTGTTATGTGTGATTTGCCTGAGATGAAAAGTGAGATGTGTATGTACTGTCATGCATGATGGCTCTGAGAAATTTTATAGAAGAAACAGCAGCAGCAATGGTTTTCTCCACCTGTAGATCGACTGCGTGATGGTGAGTCAATACAGGCTGGAATATGAAGACAGGGCTGCTCTATGTGAGCCTGTGGACGCACTTTTCTCCCCACTCCTGTGTTATATCCACATACACCTTGTGAGTTTTGCTGAGTCTGCAGTCCACACCACAACTCTGCCCTCTTTTGGCCAATTTTCCTTTTAATAAAGACATTAAATAAAGAAATAATATGAGTGACACGTGAGTATTTTTGTTTACCAACAGAATTTAAACATCCTTTTTGATTTAGACTTTGTTATTGTTTATCATTCATTTCTCCTTCTAGTTACCAGATCAATGTGATATGAAATATGAAAATATTTGTGACACACATTTTTTGAGTCATCATACAAATTATATGAAAATACATCACTTGTATTTAAAGCTTTTATCCCATTACTTTTTATTATTATGTCATATTCTGGGACACTGGCGCCTAATTTTAAATTACAGTTGCTGTACATGAGTTACCCCCTACTATGGCAAATGTATATGTTGAAACAAGGAACAAGGAGCATTAAAAGAGCAGTGAAATTTGTAGTTACCCTTACTAAAAAAAAAAAAATGTCAGTGAGGACGCTGAGCATCCATTAAGCACGTCTGACGAAAGTATAAACAACCTTCTCTATACATTTATGTGTATTAGCCTTCTTTTCAAAGCATTTCCAGCTGTTAAGTGCCTAATGCAAAATTAAAGGAAATTCCCAACATAAAAATTAAAAAAAATGTTCTGTGACCTAAGGTTTTTGGAGGTACCTCTCTAACTCTTTGCAGTGTATTAGCTGTTCATTAGCCGGTGCCCCAGCAGAATGTTGAAAATTAGACATTAATGGAATCTATTTAATTTAAAATTGAATAGATGACAATAGAGAGAATTTCTAATAAACTTGGAGAATTATTGCAGTACTAAAGCTATTATTAGATAACGTTAATTTAAAGTATTTTGGCAAAAAGTCAGCGCGTAAACTTAATAAACGAAAACAACGCTGTCTCATTTACTTTGATCATTAACACCAAATAATATTTTTTTTATTACATACACTCAAACATTCTACATATCAATTTTGTATATATATATATATATATATATATATATATATATATATATATACATATATATACATATATATACATATATATACATATATATACATATATGTATAAAGACCTTCAGGGTGACCTAATTATCGAACTTTGTTTTATGTTTAATTCGACAAATAAATATATTTATTTTGTATCTATTTTAGGTAGATTTCTCGAAGCATTGTGTTTTAGGGGAAATGTTTACTTATAAGAGTAGGATCAAATTTATAAAATTTCCACCTGGCCAAAAAATTATTTATTTCATAATCCATGTGTGGAAGGAGGCGCCTCGGCCGTAGAGCTGCATCCTGTATCATATGTTAATGAAGTTAATGGTGGAGCTCCAGTGACAGCCGGCTGCTGAAGACCAATCAGAGAGCTCGCAGATGGAGTGCAGTATGTTCGAGGCTCTGCGAGCAGGAGGTGTTTGAAGAACTATGTCAGCTCCTCTGGTGATGTAAAGAAGGATCCCTTTCACTTTTATCAGATTTTTGCCTGACAAACAGTCATCAACATGCGCACTGTAACGTATTACTGCGGGGACGTTTTTTCACCAACACGGCAATGGATTTAAGCGTGGATTTGTTCCAGGTTGTCTGACAGAACTCATGAAACCCTCTTCAGAGCGACGGTTTATGGACTCGCATATTAGCTAATGATGTCTATGGGGTTCATGCCTGACAGTCTGAATGGCTCAGATCCCTCCAAATCGGCCTTTCTAGAGTTTGCCCACGGACACCCGGCGCACCAGCAGCACTCTCCCGGACTCTCTCACATTTACCCTGTTCATGGCTTGCACGCTACCGGGCATTCCCAGCACGAAAGTCCTTTTCCTGGCAACACGTCCTATGGCCGCTCTTTGGGCTACGCCTACCCAGGCGCGGTGAACACTCATCCCCCGTCTGCTTACATGCCCTACCAGCACAGCAATCACAGCAGCAGTCTGGTCCACAGCAGATTAGAGCAGACAGGTATGTGAGAAAGTCAAATCGAGCAGGACTAAATTGCTGTATCATTAATGGCTATAAAATAGATTTGCCATCGTGCTTAAGCGTAATTACGCACAAGGCGCGCGTTTTTTCCTGGCGAGAAAAATCGAGCATTTCAAGCTTTAGTAAGTTAACAAAAATAAAGTGGGTGTTTTTCTTCATATAAAAATGTCTTATAATCACAGTTTGCTGCAGGCACTGGCGTCAGCAAACATTATTCCCTTTCAATCATTAAAAAGTATAAACACGGTCCAGAATTAAACCACCGAGTGTTGGAGGGATGCGTCCTCTTTGCCACTTATGCTTATGCTCTTTATATAATGAAGGCAGATGGTGCCATTAATTTTATTGACCATAATTTTCTGTGGGTAATTCCAATTATAGCCCTTGTAGCCTGGGCCTACATCAGGGACGTGTTTTTACCCTCATTGTTTGTGCACATAAACACAACAATTCCAGAAAATAAAAATCTTTTCCTCCTGTGTACTTGTGGGAATTCTAAGAACAAAGATTGCAACCAGTTTTCAAAAAGATCCAGAAAGCCACGAGAACCCCTCACTTATAGATTAAATTAAGGTTCAATTACAGGAAATTCCTATTTTTATATGGTAATTAAATAAAAATGTAAGCTTACTTATTTCTTTTGGACTTAAGGCCTCAATGTTTTCGTATTTATTGGGTGCAGGGCCTGTCAGTTGTATCCAGGTACTATATTTCTGTTTGAACTAAATCTGTAAAACGGAACCATTAATCAGTGCTCTTGTGTTGTTTGAAACTGCACATTTAGTTTGATAGGGTCAGGCTAAAAGTCAGTTCAGGTATGATATCGGTGACTTTTACTGTTTCTCTTAAACGTACAGCCTGAACACGAAAAGCCATCAATCAACCTTGAACTCTGCCTGTTTTCTGTTTCGCCAACAAGATCGCGACAAGTCTACGGCGATTGAAAACAGGGATATTCGTCTGAATGGCAAGGGGAAGAAAATCCGGAAGCCTCGGACCATCTACTCCAGTTTGCAGCTGCAGGCTCTGCATCAGCGCTTCCAGCAGACCCAGTACCTGGCCTTACCGGAGCGCGCTGACCTGGCGGCCAAGCTGGGGCTCACCCAGACTCAGGTGGGCCTCAAACTCACACAGCAGTCCTGAATGAATCAGGGAAAGCGTAGCGGAGTTTCGGGTCGAAGATTACGCGAACTATATTAGCACATTAATAATAATAGGGGAATTTAGCAGGTTGGAGAGGAAGCTAAAATATTCAGCACAACCTTTGAGGCTAAAATATATCAGCTGCACAACATTTTGCATTTAGGTGATTATTATTAAGCAATCTGGAATTTTAATGTTTTATATTCTAATGTTTCGAATTGATCTAACTCACAGCAGACTGAGGAAAAATGTAACTGAGCGATAGAGGATGTTGTTGGTTATCCGCACACGGCTGAAGAGGAAACCTCTTATTTGCAGCATTATGAGGATCACACGCTTCTTCACATCAAATGAAAAGCTAATTTGTAACTCAATCCTTAAATGCGAGCCTTATTTACTGTACTTAATTACGTAGCTATATTCCCTTTGTCTGACGTGGTCCTTGAAGTGGTCTTTGTGAACAGAGCATGACCGCAGCAGTTAGGTTATAAAATTATCAAAGGAAAAATATATTTCAGCCATTACAGGTTAACAAAAGCAGGGATTACCAGCACGTTTCAAAAGTTTCGCAATAATTTATTATAAATATTTACCATGTGGAATTAAACCAATATGTATTTGTCTCTATAGCTCGTTATTTGTCCGATTTTAGTGTTATGTTTGGGCTCTACCAGCTCGTTAACGCAAAGAGGTCTGGGTAATATGTTAGTCTAAATATCCTCAACAGGTTAATGCTTCCTCACATACGTAAACACCTGCAGTCTGTGGTCAACACACACTGGCTATATGGTTTCACACGTGCGCAATGTATACACACGCGTTATAATTGCACGTGCACTTTCGAGACAAACAAGTGCACGTGATTCTGTCAACTAATCACTCCCAAATGGGACAAAGTGAGGCCTTCAGGTGTCACCTTGCTCTTTATTTCTCCACTTTCATCGCAAAAGTTGTTGCATTATAAGAGATACTGAACTAATA
>NW_027185341.1:5527500-5732500 GCF_022577435.1 Embiotoca jacksoni | reverse complement strand
AAATAAAGTTAGACATTTGAAATATTTGAAAATTGATATTAGATATTGTGGAAAAATTACACATTATAGTTTACATACAAAGTCCCTGAAAGGCATATAGGTTGAGTCAACATTATCAGTGTATTTATTGTTATGTGCTTCAATTAAAACAAATAAATCAGCATCATCTGATGATTGAAGGCATAAAAGTATATTTTATGGAGAAATTATTTTTTATTTAAAAATTATATAGCCTATATTCATATTTTAACAATAGGTAAAACAATGTAATAATATTACTTGCTTTTAACATCGTTTTTTTTTTTCTTAATTTGTGTTTCCGTCTTCGTTGTTTCATTTTATTTTGTAATAGGAATTATACTTTAAAGTTTGATTTCACTAATATTGACTTGGCAAACAAATCAAAACATTTCATTTAATAAAGTAACATTATTTTATATGTTGCAACGATAATACTAAGTGATTATTAATAACAATAAAACTAATGATAATCCTTACTCATAATTAAATTATCCCGTTTAAGAAAATCATAACATGCAGGGTTCACGGAGACATTGTGACGCTCTCGTGTTGACACTGACACAATGTTGCAGTAAAGTTTCATACAGTAACACCTCCAGTCTTGAGCGCATACCATTCCAATTACTAAAAGCAGTAGAAAAGGTTATAAAACCACCAACACCATGGGTGCATTTTCTCTCAGTGCGTAATGGCGCCTTGGTGGTCCATGTGGATAAGATCGCCATTAGCGGTTTCTCCATCATGTAATTTTTTTTCTGTAGCACATTTAATAATGCGTGGTTTATGTGGCCAAACTGAGCTTATTGTCCACTGCCATTACTTATTTGTTGCCACGAACGGGGGCGGGTGGGGATGGGGGGGGGGGGGGGGTGGGGGCTGTTATATCAGAGCAGTTGTCATGTTTATCTGGCAACTTCCAACTAATTAATAGCGGTGATTTTCCAAGTTTCCGCGGTCCAACAGTTGTTCCCATGAGGCCATTTCATCGCCTGGGAATTCTTAAATTTTAAAAATGTATGCTTTACCATAAACTGTGGAAATTGTGCTCAAATATTGAGTCATTAGATGTCAACAGAACCGGAGTGTAAAAACCTGCTTAACTGGAGTGGTGGATCTTGTTTGTTTTTTTAATACGATTAGTTTGTCAAACGCAACAGAATGAAAACTAATGGAGCGGAACGCTCTGAAAAATTGTAAGGAAGTTGTGTTTCTTCAATATTTGGCAGCGTTTCCATCCTGCTGCGCGCGCGTGCGTGCGCGCGAGCGAGATCCCCTCGGCAACGCACTTGCTTAACCCCCCCCCTCCCCCCCTCCACACACACACACACACACGCCGCCTTTCTCTCGTTATCTGCCAACAGAATAGTAATAAAACCGAGTGACTCCAACATGTCTGCGTGTGTGCGCACCACCAAAACCGAGCAAGTCAGTTCACACACGCTACAGCCTACCTGTCAGCAAGCCCTGTTTGGTCCCCGAGATAAATAACCTTTAGACTGTTGGGTTAATCAAAAGTATTTTGCAGACAAAACCGCTCGGATTCTGTTTTAACTCTTCTTTTCTTGTTAGATTTCCGGAAAAAAAATGAAGTTATATTAAAATATAGTAAGTATTAACCAGTGGATACACAAAAAAAATAAAAAATAAAACATTGCTACTGACCACTGACACAAGATTCGTATTATATAGTGGTCAAAACAATTTCTTTGATCAACGACGATTAATAAATGACTTCACCACGTTTCGATATTGCGTTTGGAAACACTGACCGCAATGTTTAAGGTGACGTAGACCTTACAGACACTACATGTAATTATCAGCACGGTTTCCAAAAAATGCGGCAGAACACCAGTCTGTTCATAAAAGGGCTCGACACACAACATGCAATTAACACCTTTATTCAATTGACAGGAAGGCAACAAGTAGACTAATTACATGAATATAAAAAGGGTTCTGAAAGCACCACAGTGCAGTCGTTCAAACAAATATGATCATAGTGGTTCTGCATATAAACACGTATTTACAGCCTTCGACATTTTGTACAAATCCATATAAATATGACCTGAGGTTTTTTTTTTTTCTTTCTTTTTGTGTTTTTTGCTCTCTACAAACCCACATGCGTGATTTAATTGCAGCATGGATCAACCGCACAGTTGAGTCATTATTCGGTTTGTGGTTGGGCTACTTGTTTAAAAAAAAAAATTTAAAAAAAAAAAAAATTTGCATATTCATTTACAAAAGAAGTTAAAGAAATACAATAGAAGCGATAAATAATTAAAAAAAAAAAAAAAAACACAGATGTCCGTTAAATATGCAGCCACAAGTGATCAGATATCCCTTATGTGCGCTGAGAAAGGAAACCCAGTTCAGAAACATTCTTGATCTTCCAAAACCAAAAAGCAATGTTTCATTTCAGGCCTGCTTCCGGTCCAGTCAGCATTTGCTCCGCAGAGTCATTGAGGGACCTCGTTTGAAGACCAAAAAAACCCGGAAGAGATAAAGTCTTTTGTGGAGTCAGTGTTAATAAACAGCTCCCACACTTTGCTGCGGGACTGGGTGGTGCACGGTTCCCGGGTGCTGTAGGTGGGATCCCTGCTGGTACCAGTGGTTGTTATAATCCTCCAGGTACGGCGGCGATGAGCTGTGCGTCGGTTGCACCACCTGAGGTCTGCTGATCGGTGTGCTCTGAGGGGTGCTGTTGTCCCAGACAGCGGGGGAAGGCGGGGAGTTGCAGGCCATTGAGTCGCTGGCGTTGGGACTGTGCTCCAGGGGAACCTCGCCGTTTTTGTACAGCTTCTTGAACTTAGACCTCCGGTTCTGGAACCAGATCTTGACCTGAGAATAAGAGCGGGATCATTAATTGTGATGCAACACGTAATTAGAGGATAGGATCGCTTTAAAAATGTATTATTAATAATAATTTTCATCTGAAATGAAGAGAATCTGGGTATAGCTGTACCTTAGTTAAATATAAGAGCATTTGAATTGTTTAAATTTTAAACAAAGACACACGGAAATCCCGTCAGCTGTGCCCAATTACGAATCAGTGTATAATTACAAAGAACATGATTTGTCATATTGGGAAGCCCTGATTCACGTGACACTAGAGTATTGCTCACTTCGAAAATATTAGAGTTACACCGGGTCAGGCAACTCACCTGTGTCTGAGTGAGGCCGAGCTGAGCCGCCAGCTCCGCTCTCTCGGGCAGAGCGAGGTACTGCGCCTTCTGGAAGCGCCTTTGCAGGGCAGCGAGCTGGTAGCTGGAGTAGATCGTCCTTGGCTTGCGGATCTTTTTAGGTTTTCCATTCACCATGCGGACCTCGGGCTCTGGCTCTTCTTTCACTACAAATTACGACAAATCATACAAGTTTTATTGACCATGAAGTCAAACTTTCACAAAATGTAAAACATGAAATAAAACGAAGCCAGCGTGATTGCCGAAATGATATAGGGATTCTGTCTGCGTAAAAATACATGTTATATTTAAGACTACGTTCTCATTAAAGTGGAAAACACTGCTTCAGAATTAAAAACTAGAATGCCAAATGTAAAAAAAAAAACAACAACATGAACGACACAAAAGAAAACTCTAAATAATTCTACAAAAATTTAACTTTTTCTCAAATTTCCAATTCGGTATGCCAGTGATAACATGTTCAAATTAATGGAGTTCAACCATCATTGCTTTATGGCCAGCTAATGGCTGCCTTATTCCAAGGCGGGCTGTTAAAGCAGGACATTAAAGACATGACAGGAGGCTACCACTGAACAAATGTTAGTTTATACTTGCAAATATATAATAAATCAAAAGGTAAATGAGTATTACGTAATAATGGACTTTATCTCTCGTTTTAGACGAATGAGCTCCAAAACTTTTGAGGAATCTTGATATTAGAAAATAAAGCATGAAAATTAAACAGCCTGAGATAAAATAGCCCTTGTTATAATTTTGGCCCACGATCAGCTTTTATTCAAGATCTGCCCCAACAAGCGACTTGACTTCACTTAAGAGATAAACCTTGTCCTGATAGTATGTGCACACTGGAGATAAAAAAAAAACAACAACAACAACACAAGATAAGCTGTGATTATCTGAACATTTACCTGAGCCCGGAGGTGAGGCCTGCAGGTGATCTCTATTGTAATGTCCGTACTGTCTGTAGCTATTCGTGTAGGGGTATTCAGATTTGGTGGCGTACGCTCCAGCAGCTCCCATTCCGTTCAGATTAAACTGGTGGTGGTAAGAGTTCATGGGCTGTCCGTACGGCTGACTCTGATAATATTCGTGATGGCCGTGGGCCGTCTGTCCGCTGTAGTAGCCCATGTCCGTCACCGAAGACTCGGGGAGTGTAGGAGAGTCCTTGGAGTTCGGGTGGCAACTCATAGATCCGGGAAGATCGGTCAAAATACTCGCAATCTTCTTTTCATAGGTCTGTCCGGCGCTCATGGTGAAAGCAGCCCTCCGGAATAGAGAAAGTCCACTGTTTGGATTATTTTGCTGTTGAGTGCGCAAAAGCAAAATCGCAGTAGAGAACTGTTGTGTGCGCGCTCTTTGAACGCACGGCTTTGCTGAGCCTATAGTCCACTGAAACTCTTCCAGCTGCAGAAACCTGGTTGTGGCATTGCTCAGCCACTGTGACACAGAGTTATAGAGAGCTGGGCTGGATGCTGCCTTCCCATTGGCTCCACCGTCCCCCCCCCCTTTGCGCTGCGGGCGAAGTCGTGGCCTTCAGCCAAGAGCGCCTGAGCACTCATACCCCACTGCCCTGAGTTTTTTTTGTTTTTTTTTTCCTTTGCATTTACCTGTTCACACTTGGTGCAGTTCTTAAGGCCTTTAGGGACTGTCAGTCCAAAAAACGTCAGGCAGGTCCAGTTCTGTTCCCTCTACAACATTATTATCTACTGCACGGTGGCTTCTCGATGTTGCAAAACAATAGAGGCCGAGAGCTTTTCTAAAGACTGCAGCCAGACCGTCTCCTTAATGTTTTTATGCAATGTTTTCTTAACAGTGCCTCGAGATCACGCTTTATTCAGCCTATTGAAAGGCTGCTGGCCAGCCTCCCACTGACTCCTTTTGTCATTCAGAGGTGTTGGCGAACAGTGAACTTTACGTCGAAGAGATTGAGGAGATAGGGGAAAAAACACGCTCAACTCATATTGCTTGCGGGTAAATTCCTCCGCACTGTCCGTGTTGTGTGCGTGTAAATGCAAGTCAACACAGTTAGAAGGTGAGCCAGACTGTACCAGAGTGGACAATATTGGAGGGAAATGAGTCAGCAATATCTAGTTACATTTTTATTTATTGGGGAATATTTTTGATACAGGAAAAAAAAAAAGGAAAATATCGCGTCCTTTGTCATTTAAACCGTTTAAAAACCTTGTATTGTATGTTTTTTTTGCAGCTTATTTGCCTTCTGTTGAAAGCACGGCGCACAGCGCCGCCTGGTTTATTCATATACAAGTGCAATTTGAATTTTACAATGAAAAGTAAAGAAACGGAAGTTGTACAAACTGTGATTTGATGTCTGCTATCAGCATCTTCTTTTTAAAATAAATAATCTTCACAGAACACAATCTCAAGGTTTTGGAAATAAACTTTAGATGGGTTACAACACGCGTTTCCTCTGGGGCTCCTCATGTCTGATAAACTACCGCCCTCTTTTGGTAACTTTGTGTAGCACCGTCCTGGAGCTACGTTTAAAGGGTCCATTCATGCAATTCACCAAATTTTAAAAACATAAATAAAATTAAAAACCTATAGCAAGCAGAAACTATTCAGATGACTTCAGTTTTACCCATAACCCCAACATTGGAATCTGTACGAAATCAACCAAAACGTAAAATAAGAGCAGCCCTTAGCCTTCTGAAACTATGTGATCATTCCAGGGGAAATTAAGTGTTGATGAGCTGATATTCACGACAGAAATTAAAGTCTGTTGTTTGATATACATGTTTCAACGACCTATAAATGACAGGACTGTTCTGAAATAATAATAAAAGAAGACTAACATGTGCGTCTTTTGTATTTCTAATATCTATACAGTGTCACATCACAGATCTTGTAAATCCCACACCATAACTTTGATGAACAGTTGACTCTTAATCATTATATAATTCACTATTTGAGCACTTTTGACTCTCTTGCATTGTTGTGGTTCAAATCTACATAAACAGTATGATTGGTAGATATTGTTGTTTTTTCTCACCTACATACATACGTACTATATTTTAGTTGTTGTATGTTTATGATGATATAAACTGAACTCGTTTCAATAGACTAGCCAAATTTAGTCCAGCGGTGCAGATTATGTTTTTCAATAGTTTTATGTTGTGATACAGACAGAAATTTTCCAGCTACAGCAAATGTTTTGTGCTCAAGTAAAGAAGACATGAATAAACAATAACAATAACAGAATAACAATTATTATGTTATTAAATATTGTCGTTGTTTTCACCATTAGTATTTTGCCAAGACGTCGACAATGCCTGACAACATATTTAAGCATGTCTTACAGAGACTGTGTACGTCTTATATTGTTCATTTAGAAAACCCCAATCTGTGGTTTCATCATCAAGCTGTCAAACCTCACTTTACACTGCTGAACAACAACAGTGAACACATGAGAAAATAGAAACACATTCAGTCAGCAGCAAAAACAAGAAGCTGTAAACCTGCAAAACTCTCCTGTGTGTTAATAGTTCAAGTCAGGTTTGCATTTCAGCGAGCAAATAAGATGTTTGAGGACAAAACATGGTGCATAATAACATATTCCACGTGTTTAAGGAGCGAACACAATAGGTCCCTGTTCTACTGTGAAACAGTCAGGATTTTGCAGTGTCACAGAACAACCAGTAGATGGTGCGTCTGTCTTAAAATTCACTGTGGTATCAGTTTGGAAAGACTCACTCATGACACATAAACACACGTTCATCACAAAAACATGGTAGAAATACTCTCCAGTGTATATGGGCACCTATCTCTGAATAATGCAATGTGAACACCAGTCCGGCATTAAGTCTATCAAAGTAATGTGTTTTCACAGTTTTTAGAGATGTAGGAACTAAGTCTAGTATCGGGGCTGTCTTGTCCAGGACTTACCTGTCTGACGCGCTTCACCTCTGTTTGACGTCACCATACGTTTCCAGTCTCTGTGCGTAGTGTTGAGTAAACAATCCGCAGGCCCCTTCAGTTGCTGAATGACGATTATCCCTTTTGATTGTCTCCACGGTGCATAAAGGTCAAGTGTCCAGCAATGAATGAACACACAACTTATAGCACGACAAACAAACTTTAGCACCACCGCGGTCAAAAAACGCGATTACTTCCGGGGTAAAGCACCTGACAACAGTGACCTTCCTACCTATAAAGGATACCTGGGCTCTAATTATTAGTACAGCGACACCCAGCGTACACGCAGAGGATAACAATTAAATTCTGGTTGTTTCAGCAGAGATTTGACTAGAAGGTTATTTTGGAGGATGTAAATTGTGGTGGTGTTAAACTGTTTTGAATTGTACAGAAGGGTGCTTCCGCTATATAGCCTGCACTCATATAAATGGGGTGGAGAAAATATTGAAAGTATGTGTCAGTATAACACAAGCCAATTCAATGGTATCAAAAATGCAGCCGGCACAATGACTTTACACAGCTGAATTAATTCATTCAGGCTTTTAAAAACAAAGAAACAAAACCCTATCACGAAGGAGGTGTTTATGAAAGGATCATTCTATTTGACAGCATTAGTTTTAACTGCTTGTACCTAATATACTGTCAACTGAGTTTGATGTTATGTCTGTAAATCCCTTTACTCAAATATGCTGGCTCAGGCACCTGCTTGGGTTAGGATGGCGAGAAGATCCAATATTGCATTCTTAATCGAATTGGAATTTGAGGTTTTATTCTTGTCCTCTTCAGGCACAGTAAGGAATCACTCATGTTGGCCTGTAAAAAAGTCTCTTTAATGCAAGTAATGTTTCTTTCTAAAATTTTATTTTCTCCTAATTGAAGTTAATGAAGGCATTTTGTGTCAACAAATAAACTTTCAAGTAAATTGCCAGGACTTAAAACTACTGCCTCATCGCAAAAGGCAAGAAGACATGAGAGTTTTACCAACAGGAATATGTACTGTTTTTTTCCCCATGTATTTTGTCACTGCCAAGTTACACCTGTGAAAAGCCTCCATGTTGTTACAGACACAGGAAGGACCCTCATCTCTGCCAAATTATCTTCAATCCACCAATGTCATTCTGGACACCAGACAGAGGAGAGACTATACCCAGTTGAATTTAGGCTCCTGTACACTTGTGGAAATCTATTCTGCACACGGTCAAACAAACTCTATCAAACTTTGCCATGAGTCAGCCAATCAAGCCCTCACAACACAGTAACATGAGACAGCATTCAGGGACATGTTTTGTGCTTTCCTCGTGCAGTGTGTAAAAGTGGAACAGCTGGCTTCGGTCCAATATGGGACAAAAGCTCAGACCTTGCACAGAAAAAACCCTGCAATTACTGGCTGGGTTCGGTCTGATCGCTGTCGATGATGAAAAAAAATAAGCACCTTTTGTTCTGCACATTATAGATGAATCAGTATTACCTCAGAGAAAGCAATTTTCTTTCCCTTTTATAGTTCTTAAACCTTCCCGAGAGTCATCAGTGTGATTAAGGGAGCCCCACTCGGTCAAAAAAGCAGCACTAATGGCGGTGACCCTCACACAGGACGTATGATGGAGAATCAGAGATAGTCTGGCAATTGTTTCAAGACCTTGATACAATGCCAATAGTTATCAGAGTTGCACCTCAGATCCATGTGTTATTGGTATTTGTCATTCCAGCTCTTCGGGTTTTTCAATTTCAAAATACCATCTTCAGCATTGACCTGACTCTTCCTTGGTATGTACACAGTATTATGAAGCCCTCGAGACAAATGTTGGACATTGTGTTTTCTGGCACGCTTTCAGAAAGCATAACAAAACTGCAAGTTACATTCAGAAATGCCACGCCTAACAATGGGAAACACATTCATGTACTGTTCTATCTGCAACTATAAGAGCTTCTATATATATTTAACCCAAATAAACAACACAAAGAGTCATGTAAATCAGTAATGTGCACACACAGTAATCCCACACACCTCCACTGTGGAGGATGTTTGGACTTTAATTACGAGTGGCCTCCACAAAAACAAACTCTGCTTGTTGCTTCCTACGCCCCCGCGACCATCAGAGCAATTTCTTCTCCCTTTGAAAACTTCAAGGCGACAGTGTGGAGCTCCTGGGGATAATGAAGCGCCATTGGGCAGTTTGTGCTGATCTGACTGAATGGTCAGCTCCCTCAGGGAGTCAGGGCACTCCTTCGAAGTCTTATTAACTCTCTCTTTCTGTCCGCCTCTCTCGCTCTCCCTCTTTTAGTTCTGATTAGAGATAAAAAGAGAAAATGGCAGTGATTCAAGGACTTTGAGACATCTGTGTAGTGTAGACCTGTGTGTGTGTGCAGGCAGAGAAAATCACCTGCTGATTTTAACTTCTGCTCATTTTTCATGGGTAAACTGTAGTCAGTCTTTTCTCTAAATGTTTCCAGCTAGGTATTACGTGGTCTGCAAAATGCATTACCCAGACAATGACTTAACACACACGATAATAGCACAGAGTGAAACTCAAGAAAACCACATTAACTTGCTTCCCATGAAAATGTTAAAATGTTTCAGCGCTCCCATCCCTCTGATTTAAAAATACTCGACCTGATCTGGGACCTTTCTGGAACAAATGATCGGACCAGTCTCCCAGTGGTGTTGTAAGTTGGCTCAGCCACATGGAGTTGAGGCCCTGCTGTTCTCAGGCTGCTTCACACCAGGACACAGTGCTGTGAATAGGTGGTGTATGTATGTGTGTGTTGTATACTGAAGGGCACCAGAAGAAAAGAGCCCAGGTGGGTAATGTGTTCCCAGGGGTCCACAGCTGCTAAGGAGCTAATGGAAGACATATGTGGCCAGATGTTAAAGGGCATACCCTTTTCCCCAAACACGCACACACACATAAACATATCGAAAACACCTTCTAAAGTTAAATGCTCCCCTGCAGAATATCTTCCACCCACACTGGGACTCCTGTGAACTGAAATACAGACTGGATCGCTGCTATTGGACATCTGCTGCCGTTAATGGAACACTAATGACACTTGTGTCTCTGTCATCACGCTAAGGAATTAACACACTTCCTTTTTTAACAATTGTTCTTCCTGCATGACTCTGACAATATGTACATATTGTTACATGTATAGGCTGTTTTAAATGGAAGTTTGAATAATTATTTCACTTTTTTGTGTTTCCAAGCAAAATGTAACTATAAACTAAAAATAAAACTGTTTGTCAAAAGTGATGGTTGAATGGTTGAAATGACAAATGGACAAAAATATATAAACAGCTGAAAAAGCTGAGAGTAATGAATAAACTGCTGAATTTGTTGACTGAAATGGATAAATTGTTCAAAAAATGAGCTAAAGGTAATCAGAAAGTACTGGATAATCTGTTGAAATTGTGAGCTAAAATCAAGAAATTGTTTGGTTATCTCAAAGTAATCAATATGAAGGGAAGTACTAATGGATAAACTGTTTAAAAGTTAACTGCAAAAAGTAAAATACAAAATAAAGTAGCCTAAATGATGAAAAGTTAAAATCAGTTGATTCCTAAATATTTAAAACAGTTGGTTATAAGTATTGGCTATATGGTGGTAATGTGTATCAGAAAAAATGATCTTCTCACGTTGGTGATATTACTTTAAACCGTATCACCCAGTGACATTCTTGTGACCTGCCACTGCGATTTCTACTTCAACAAGTATTCAGTCTTTATAGTTTTGAAAGCAGGGATATAAACAAACAACCCCCTGGACGGAGACAACGGGTCTTTGACCTGGACAGCGTTTCATGTCAATCAGCGTTTGAAACAGTGCACTGCGCTAATTGAGTGGTGTGGCTCAACTCTGCTGTGACCAGAGCCAGCCCCAGTGAGCTGGACAATACGCAGTGCGACAACCCACTGTTTGTCTGTTCTTCTATATACAAAGGGAAGTTGTCCTCATCAAGATATGATACATCCTCTGTGACAGCTGACTTCCTGTTTCTTTGTTGACCTTTGTAAAAAATATTTTAGTTATACGGCATCTTTTTGAGCCTCTAATGTCCATGCTCCTCACTCAGTCCATCACCTCCTTCTAGTCCTCTCCATCTTTTCCAATCAGCTGCACAGAGGATGCACAGAGGCCTCCGTACAAGTGTCCCAGTCCTGGCAACTGCAGCCTCACTGACAAGAATGCATCTATTCTCTGGCTCCACTCTGCCAAGAGTGGATGAGTAAGAGCGGCCTGCAGAAACAGCTGTTCAGGGAGTGATCAAAAGAAGGAGAGAGACTTCTTTGATTACCACCTCTTTGTTCACCTTCCACTCAAACGTTTCTATTCAATGAGGCCGCTCTCTGAATGGGCTGCAAGCCAAGGGAACTCACAAGGCAATATTCGCATCTATTTGTTTTTTAAATCCTTCTTCTGCAGCATTTTCAAACATCATTTCACCGAGATTCATTTTAACGATAATATTTGCAAGTGTCTCAGTCTCCCATGACTCCAGGTCATAATCCAACAGTTTATCTTGACCCTCCTTTTGTCACAATCTCTTTTGGCACTTATCACTAACGAATGAATGTGTAGCCTTGGAGACAGCTATGCTCTCCTTGAGTCTGGTTGAGATGCCCTCTCCCAGGATTGTAGCAGGAAGCCCCACCCTGATCCAAGCATGTTTGTTTTGGCTCAGATTGAAACTCACGGAGGACGAGATGAAACTGCTCCCTTCGATCTGCTGGTTACCACCTCTAAATTTGCAGGCAGGATGACAACGGCTTTCATCTCAACACAGTCAAATGCATTTTCTGGAGTTGTTTTCTTTTTATGAAGGCCATAGCAATCTAGTCATGTCAAAATGGTCACTGTGGCAGAAGAGGTGCCTTTAACTGTGCGATCTTAGATTAAAAGGAGAGCAGTACGGAGAGAAACATGTAAAAAAAAGAAGAGCCTTTTAAGACTGTGTTTATCATTTTCAACTAATGCATTCACATGCATATAAATCTGTATTTCCATGAACTTAAGCTCACTTTTAAAATTCAAACCTGTAACCCCTTTTTCAAACTTTATGTAAAACTTGAACGATTAATGATAATAATACAATTCAAATGGTTTGAACTGCCACAACATCCAGATGCACATGTAAAGCTCCTAATATGCAGCACCTTTGTGTTCAGTTGTTTAACATAAACAATCCCCAATTTTACATGTACTCAAATGACTTTGACTGGAAATGTTTTGTATGGAGGAAAATCACAGAAAAGTCTTGTGAAAGACATCCACCTACTCACTTGGTGGGCTTGTTAACACAGCATTGAGAGCTGTCATTTTTCCAGGCATGTCTGAGCATGGCTCATGTTGGGAGTTCCCATTCTACCTCCTTTTCTGCCTCACAAACTTACACAAAAAAACTCCAGCAGGGTTTCTCATCTCCATTTTATAAACTTTCAGTCATAGCCCTTAAATCAAATGTGGCAGAGTGAGTCAGTCAAAGTCAGGTTGAAACAAAGTGTGTGAGTGCGTTACTTTAATGCAGAAATATGTGTCTCCAGGAGGTGAGCGTCCTTCCGCCTTCCTCCACTCCCTGTTCTCCTGTACAGGCTTTAGTACAGGATCTGGTGTCCTCGGGGAAGTGATGACAACACAAAGTCTAATCTGGAAAACAGTGGATATACAGCACAGACTGCTCAGCCTAGAGCAGCGATTCCCGACCAGGGGTGCTTGTCCTTCAGGGGGTCCAGGAGCCTTAGGGGGTTTGTGGACAGATTGTTGATTAGCTCAAGTAAAATTAAGTTTACAATTTGAATACAAAAAAAAAAGAAATCTACATATTTAGTCATATGTGAAGGCTAAAGGTGATAAATATACACAGGTACTGCACTTGAATGCTTTTACCACCCACGGGTTGCAGGCCACATTGTGAGGGACGGTGCCCCTCAGACAGGCCTCTCTGTATTTCTGTTGCTGCTGAGTTCCTCTCAGTGTCCCTCGCTAATGAATGGACATTTAATGATCTGAGAGGGCCATTCAATTGAGTGGAAAATGTGCAGGTCTGCCGAGTACAGCTCCACTTGTCGTAGGAAATAAAGGGCCCGGCTGTGTTCACACACATAAGTAGAGAGGGACCGAGTGGATTCACACAGTAGCACAGAGTTTTTAACAAGGATGAAATGCACAAGTTTTTAAGGACATTTCGATAATTTACCAATGAATATATAAAAAGTTTTAATCATTGTAAAGGTAAACAGGATCCACACTCTTTTCTGCTAATTTTTCAAACAAACGCAGTCATCTGAAGTAACATTAACAACCTCATGAGTTTATTAACATTGCAGCAGTTTCACCAACAATCAGATGGGAACCATCTGCCAATCTTAGCACGCTTACAACAAAGAATTACAGGTCTGACTGTCGAAAACCAACACACGTGTATTCAATCAAAAAACCATCCTTTTAAGTCCCAACATTTATTTGCAGGTCATGCAAGTCATAAACAAAATGGCACCATGCGGTTAGGGAGCATCTACAAGCAAACAGATGATCAAAAGACGTCCTCCCCGTGTTTATAGGAAGTCTAAGGGATGAGGTTGGGGTCAGGCAACCAGACAGCCTATATGTCGCTCCGACAGGAAGGAGGCTTTATAAGGAGCATCATAAATCATAGCAACTCACTTCAGCACCGGAGAGAGAAGGAGCGATGTGGTGCAGAGCTAGCATTGTGTTTGGCTGGTCAGATTTACTGCATTTACCCTCCAAATTGTGTCATTACTCAGTGGTCTGTCCATAGAATTACATTAGGCCTGGTCACAGCAACATGCATCAGATTTACTGCCCTATATATTCACCTATTATCCAAGGTGAAAAATAGTGAGGCTCTTAACAATTCGATTATGTGAATGTAGATAGGAATATAATTTGGGAGTTTGTCAATGCGACTTTTAGAGACAATTATAAGGCAATATTCATTATCCCTTCATAATGTTTCATCTCAAAACATCTGTGTTTACCAGCCTAGAGTCTACACGTGTGTTTTTGCAGCACTTTCTGAAAGAGCGGACTGTTTGGGTCCCAGAGACAGATAGCTGCTCCTTTAGTAAACATTGCAGACAAGTGATGATGTGGGCTTCACAAGGTTGTTAAGTATCAAGTTCTGAGTTAATGTGTCCCGTTGGAGGAGGGGGAAAAGTCTTTACCAAGGTGAAATGCTCTCCTGACCTTTCTGAACGCCCACAACAGCTAATCCTTAGAACTAGTATGGTCTCAGTGAGAGTCGTATTATGATTGAGGTCTGGCTCAAAGGTCAAGTCGGTGTCATTCCCCGGAGAAATAGCCCCTGTCACCTGCCCACTCCCTTCCTTTTAGGCATTTTTGTGGTAGGTTTTGCATCTCAATCCTTTAGTCTGCAGAGCTCATGCCCAAGGTTATCAGTCCTGTGGGCATCGAGCCAGATCAAACCCAGCCTCCCCTCAAACATTTCTTTCTGTACCTGTGACTCCTCTGCACAGAATTGTTCATTCAAACAAAGGTGTCTCTGCAGGCGGAGGAAGGAATGCTGCACGGAGTGACTCCCTTTTAATGATTAAACATTACTGAGAAACATTACAAGTGTCTTAATTTCATTTTGCCCCCTCCACGAATCTTTAACTCTATCGTGCATTTCTATCACTGTTAATGTAGTGATTCCAGATAGCGGAGAAAAGCTTTGGACGAAGACATTTGTAATTATTGTTTGTGATTTTTTTTTCCGCTGTCAGTTATTTGCTGCAGAGTGCTTTAAAAACTGCTGCTGGGCTGCAGGAAGAACAAATTACTCCGCTCTAAGTGCATTTAGAGTGTGTTATAAATTCCATGAACAAAATCCCTCCAATATTAGCAAAAATTATCGGACACTTGGACTTGTTAAATCATTTTCTGGCATGACCGAGGTTGGTTCAAGCCAAACAACTTTTTAAAGGAATAGTTTGACAATTTCTTGCTGAGAGTTATAAAAGATCAATCCTCTTATCTATGTATTGTAAACTACAGCCAGCAGAACTTAATTTAGCTTAGCTTAGCATAAAGGATAGAAACAAGGGGAAACAACTAGCATGGCCCCGTCTGACGATAACTATTAATTAAATTAATAAAGTAACTGTGTAACCTAAAAAAAAAATTTTTTTGTAAATGCTGCTGTAGCGAAAAAATTTTCCCCTCGGGGATTAATAAAGTAACTACTTAACCTAACCTAACCTAACCTAACTAAAATCTGCTTGTACCAGCGCCTTTAAAGCTGTCTGTAGCATGTTATTTCTGATTTGTCCTCCTCTTTGTGTCATTGTATGGTTGTCAGGAAGTTACTGGTCATGCTCAGGAAATAGTCTGACACCTGTCATGAAACCACAGATTGTAATTTTTCAGGTTTTGCTTTAGTAGGTAAAATAATAGTTGGTAAAAGGAACCTACAAGGACCTTTTAAAGTCAACTGTTTGGACAGAGCCTGGTTAGCCCCCCCCCCCCCAAAAAAAATAATAATTAAATAAATAAATCACAATGCCTGGCCAAGCTAACTGACTGCTGGTTGTATTTAGCTGACAGATATTAATGTGGTGTCAATATTTCCATCTAACCCTCAACAAAGTAAACTTATTTCCAAAATGTCAAACGATTCCTTCAACAGAAAGAGAGACAAACCGTGTTCAATGTGTGAACTATTGTATTAATAAAATTGGGTTTGTGAATCAGCTGTTTTGTTTCCACAACAGTCACTATGCCCCACTGTCTCCCATCACTCTATCTGAATGCTAAGCTGAAAAACAGGTGCCACGAGACAGCGAGAGAGTGTTCGGGGCCACGCCTTCCTCCTCAGGCTATACATTCCTACACTTAAGCACGAACTAGAGACTTGAAAAACACAGTGATCCCTTGCATGGGTCCCAAACCCCTGCTGCATTTCCTTCCTGCCACACACGCATACACCAAACTCTAGCAAAACACACGCACATGTGGATGCTGACATGCAGCCCCCACATTCTCATGAACAAATGTGAACATACACTCTCAAACGTTTCCATCCACGCACACACGTGTGTATACAGCACTCAACCTCCACACTCCCAGCCCTAAATGAGCATTTAAAAGATTTAACAACCAAAACTAAGATGAAATGCTCAGTTGTTCCATATTATATATTTAGCTCAAACGCACAGCATGTGGTGGCTGTAATGGCAAATCCAGCCTTTCTTACATCAGGCTGAATCTCAAGCTGAGGGTTTGTTTAAAAATGAGTTTGTAACTGATACAGGAACTTCATACAGTGAGATGATTTGGAGGATAAATATTAGATGACCGACACACATTTTTAAAGTGAACCATCCCTCCCTTCATACCACAACTGATTAGTAGCTAAGCCAGTGTCAGTTGTTTCCTCGCTGTTGTGAACATTTGTTAGGAGAGATGTGGATAATGTGACTGCGCCCTCAATATGGACTGTGTTGGTACAATACTGACTGCAATCACTCACTGTGGAAACAAAGAGCTAAGAGTTGATTGGATTATTTAGGCAAAAGCAAATGAAACGAAATGGCATGTTATTAGATTTTTGCTCATGCATTATTCATATTTTGCTCAAAATTAGATTTGACTCGTGTCAGACATTTTAAGTTAGAAACAGGAAAGTATGGAAATCATTGTTTTTTGTCTCGCTGGGCTGTTCAAGAGTTCATTTGGCATTCTTCAATACAGCAAAGTGCCAAGGAAGAGCCAAAACATGTAAGTTGTTATCTGCCCGGGAGCACAAAAATAAACAGCACTGTCATAAAGCTGCATATTAGTTGTGTACTCTGTGCATGTGCACAAGTTTCTGTTGTAAATTCCTAGTTTAGTGGACAGGACTGCGTAGATGGTGTTTAATTCCTGTGAAAGGTCATTTGAGCCCAGCGAGAGTCCTGGCTGGAGTTTAAACAGACCACACTGTCTTCCAACAGACACGACCGCCACGCCGAACATACTGGCTTCATAGCAACTCCCGACGCCATGGCAACGGTCAGCTAGGCCGTCACCGTGCAGCGAGGGCTCGTTGTGAGAGCGTGCTGTGTTTCATATTCAACCAATGTCCTGCTCCGTATGGTCTGCTCACCAATCTAGTCTAATGCGGATTAATATTCATGGAAATTCAACGTGAGGATGCCATCCAGTTATTTTGAGGCTGATGCTTATTTTCATGCTTACAAGGCTGTGCAGTCATCGCAGTGAAGGTTTTACACAAAGCCTAAGCAACGAGTCAGGGAGACTACGTGCAATGGGACTATTATAGAGCATATTGGTGCAATCAGTCCTCACATTTTCTCTGCTCTCTCTTCACAGCACTCTTTAACAGCCAGTCCATTTCTATTATCACACATTCACATCAGGAACTCCACATAGCATCCACCCGCCCACCCCATCCCATCAGCCAGCAGCACTGTTTCAAAGGATGCCTTCAGAGGCCTCAATGGAGCCATTCGGGATGTACGACACAACACAAGGTAGCATGAAAGTTGAAGACGTTATGGAGGCTTAACCAGCTCAGTTGAATGAATACTATGAGGCAGAAAGACAAACATGGCAATAATGAGAAGTGGGGGGAAAGGGGAGGGTTTTGTATTCGGGGGATATTGTTTTGGGTGGAGGTGCAGTATGATGACGGGGTAGGAGGTGGTGGGAAGTGGGGAAAAAAAAAACAGGAAACTGGGAGACAAATTGCAAATTACATTCCATGTGTGGGCTAAAGGCTGCAGAGCAGGGGACTCTGGGGGCAGCAGCAGTAGCTGCATTCAGGTCTTTGTCCGTGTGGTTCACAGAGGCTGGTGTTGGTTTACAGGCGGGTCGGGGGAATACACGTTTTAAAGGCCGGAACTCACTTTTTTTCTTTGCTGTAACTCTGAAAGTGAACTCCCTTCCCTTGTTTCAAAAGTTATCAGATACAGTTGATTTTTTTTTTTGCACTTTTTAAATTCTCATTCTAAACACTCACTCTGGTATGAATAGAGACACAGACATATCAGTGATTGACAGCTGTCTGTCAGTGCATTTACACACCTTATACAAGAGTGTATCTTGTTTTCCAATACTGAGGGACAGAGTTTGTCTGTATCATGTCACATTTCCAAAGTGACAGTAGGGTGGGTCTCAGACCTAAAGGGGTTGAGGATCAGGTGCTCTCCACTACCTTCAGAAAACATATGGAATCTGTGACATTGACCAAAATAAAGGGGGAGGTCAGATTGCTGGTCAATTGTTCTTTGGTTGCTTTAAATTCCTCTCTGCTAATGTCTCTCTCAGGACGTTCATCTTCTGCCGAGTCGGGGCAGTTAAAAAGCTCTTTATTTGCATGATCGCATGGATCTGTTTAGTGTCAGTGCTGTACCAGATGAATGCCTTGATAAGGCCACAACAGGATGCTGACAATGTCGACGGTGGCATGTTGTGTGCTCACCTCAGGGATGTTCTGTGGAATGCACCTCAATGTGGTGATGGCAATGTGGTGTTTTTCTCTGTTGACATACTTCTTGTTTTGACACAGAGTTTGCACCTAAATAAAGACCTGTGAGCAGCACAGCAGACAATACTGAAACAGTGCCACCTGAGCAGAGTGTATCCAGACTGGGACAGACGTTTTGTTGAAGAACAGTGAAAGCTTCTGCAGTTGTGGAATGTGCACAGTGAACTACAATCCCCACAGGGCATTATTTCACTGGGTTTTTGAGGGACAGATTACCTCAGGGTGAGAGAAACTCCTGGAGCGTGGGGAGACGCAGAGTGGGAGCTCAGCTCGTCAATTAAAAGAGGTCAGCGATGCCAGATTTTAGCCGGGAGTCGGCCAATAAAGCAGACATGATGAAAAATCACACTTTGCTACGGAGGTACGGGCAAGTGGGGAGGAGATGAAGCTGCACTTGGTCTCTTGACACCAGTGGTTCCACAGAAAGACAGGAAAAAAAGAGAAAAGCAGGGGGCGGAGGGGGATTCAAGAGAAGGAAAGGATACTTTAAAAAACTCTGGCCTGTTCCATGAACTCTCTAAAGGGATTAAGGGTTTAATGAACTGCCTATTAGAGGCCAGAAGTTTAAGCAATAGGCAGTGGAGCAAGGCAAAGGGTGGCTGTCACAAGAGTGCTCATGTGAGGACGGCCCATGCGTCTATTAACTTGGAAGTGGACTGACTCTCATGGTCCTTCAAACTCAAAAAACTCGCAATAAAAAGCCAGATGATTTAGTCTAAAAATCCTCTGCTTCATTCTTGAAGGTTGAGTTTAATACTTGTGAGAAACAATAATTTCCAAACGTATCAAAAATATTAAACTTATTTTAATGTCTGATGTTAATATTTCCCTGTTGTGATGTCGATTTAAAAGAGCATATGAGCTAACTTCATTCTTAATAAATTGGAAAATTTGGGTTGAAACTAGATAGGAAAAGATTTTTTTCTGACATGAAGCACAGTAAACTTAAAATAACTGTAACACTGTGTATGCTGCATGTGCATATAGTGTACATGTTGACTATAGGGAGCAGCCAATGCACAAGTTTCCATTGTGTGGAAATAAGGTGGTGCCATTTTAATGGATGGAAATAAATAACTTGAATCCTCGAACCAAAAAGACAGCAAAGTTATTTCAACATGTTCACATCATCATGTTAAGACGTGCTTTCTAACATGCAGATTTGTGTCTGCGGAAAACCGCGTGTGAAAGAGGAACAGAAATGTTGGTGACAGACGAGATGGAGGTGTCACACTTTTTACTACTCTGTGGTGTGTGAGTTCAGTCATCGCACTTGTTTTACACGGGCGTGGAGGAGAGCAGATATGAAGGAAGGCAGATCAGGGGAGGGCAGCAGAGAGAGGCAGAGGTGGGCAGGCACACTCCGACACCTACAGTGACACGGTGAGTGCGCGGGGGGACAGGCGGTGGCGGCGGCTCTCAATGGGGAGGTGTCTGTGAAGCAGCAGCCTACCTGTTGGAGCCCTTTGCGGGTGAGTGCCGTGGCCGGACCCACGCTGATCGTGGACCTGCGGGAAGCCCAGTGCACTTGAGAAAGGGAAGACGGCTCAAACATGTCTCCAGGACTATTACTCTGCGCGGTTTTGGCCGTGTTTCACGAGACGCAAACCTGCAATGGATTTAACATAGATGAACGGTTTCCTGTGATCAAAGAGGGAAAAACCAAAGGGAGCTTGTTTGGATTATCGGTAGCTTTGCATCAGCAGACGAACGGCGCCGGAAAATACCTGTAAGTTGTCGCAAATGTGCATGTTCCACTTCTTTTTCATTTAGAGGGTAAATATAATGTGCGCAGTCAGACAACGTTTAACGAAAAACAACCTTTTATCCGCTTCAGAGAAGCGTATTGTGCACACTTTACTGCGCAAAACCCCGCGGTGACGCTGTGGAGTCCACATACAGTGTCGAACACCTGTCGCCTGTTTCTGAACTCTGCTTTAAACTGCATCACACTTTGTCTAGTTCCTCTTAAAGCAGCAACCTGCTGGACGCCGGAGCGGTTTAAACTGCTGCAGGTTTATTTAGACCGACCATTAGAGACCATTTTAGTTTATTGAACACACGTAATAGCCTCCAGGTAACTGTGCTCGTTTTGTTGCCTCGTCTTTGGAGTTAATTTAAGGTGCGGAAGTTGTAACCAGGGGCTTTATAAATGCGTGTCGTACATTTCAGTCATAAAACGTCAGACATCTGAGCTAATGCTGTTGCAGGTTACACCAGCCTAATATATATATATATATATATATATATTTATTTATTTTTTACACACACATTGTCAATTTTTTTTTCAATCTTTTTGGATTGACATGTCCTCATTCATTGCATTCATTGACATGTCTTATGGTTAAAATGAATTGCGGTTGATATAATAATGCCTGTTACAGTCCTCTTTGTGTGAAGCATTTGTAACAGGTGAACTGTTCTAAGCTGTGGCCTCTCAAGTAATTCCAGTGCTTAATTGTATTTTAAAGGCTCCTATTTCATTTACATTCACATTCAAAAATATGTTGTGATCAGTGTTGCCTCTCTTGTATGTGCAGTTTTGAAAAGTTGTTTTTTTGAGGTCGCCTCAGAGTTTAAAGTGTGTTTAAAGAAGTGGGGTTGTTTTTCCTAATAAAGGTGTTTACTGGTCTGTAACACTAAACTAACAGGGTTGTTATCACCAGACAAAAACACTCATGGAGTTAACCGTGTTTTGAAGGATTTACATAGAAGTAAATCATTTTGTTTTAATAATAGTCCTAGTTGATGTTCAATGGCATGCATGTGTGACACATCTTTCCTGTCTTGCTATACAACGTCGTTAATGAAAGCTCCACAAACTGTATCATTGTTTAGTGCAGGATTTCACTCGGCCAATTACAGTGGCCCCCTCATCCTTCCGCATCCATGATCACACACTGTGTTCATAACTTTCTGTTATCTGTGCCCTTGTTCTGCTTTGAAGAGTAAAGCAGGAAGAAAATTGCAAACCGGGGCCCACTTCCTGTCTTGTCAGTAGAGTCAGTCTGAATGTAAGTTTATCAGCCTAATCTCTGCAAAGTGGCGGATTGATGTGCATTACAGAGATTTCCCCAGTTAGTAGAATGGATAGCAGTGTCCAGCTGACATAGGATCAATGTGCCATGTTGGCCCCATCCCAGAGGGATGGAGTCACCATCCACAGTCTGCAACCCAAGAAGGGCACCACATGGCTGTGGTAATGAGACTGGGGGACTTTAGGGACAAGTGGTTTGTGAAGGACTCATCAGTCTGCCACTATAATAGGTCAAGCACATATTTTAATTTGTTAGCTTACATGATGTCCAAATGATGGCCTTCTTAAGGTCAGTAACACCAGCAGGGTGGTGGTTAAATCCAGGGTTTTCCTTTTAATTTGGTGATTATAGTTTCATTTCAATAAATGCTGCTCACATGTATCTAGATTAACAACAATGATGAGATACACTTGTTCACTTTCTTATGGTGCTAGAGATGAGCAGATTGATATCAATCATGTCTGTGCTAAATATAAAGCCACGCAGCTTTCCTATTATGTAACTTTTGGCAATAAAAAAAAGAAGTAATTTAATGTATTTTCTAAACTGACAAACCACAGTTGTTTTGTAGCTGTCGTTTTTAGAAACATAAAAAAAGAGCACTTGACACTTTGACACAGGAAGACGCAGTGAGTTAAATTACTCTTTTTAGCAGGAAATAATTTGAATACTATACACTATGACTATTTGTTCTCTGGCTAGCCGAGCACCTGAAGGAAAAGACTGATGTCAGGATTAAATATATAGAGCCTCTATTTGCTTTGCTAATGTGTACATGATGCATAATGTCAGTGTGGCCATTTATGACTTTGAAGAAGTGAGACTCCAGAATATCTGATCTGATTTAAAGGTCTCACTGACAGTGTTGACCTCCACACCAGCACAGATAATCCGTCCCAGTCATGTGGAATTTCTGAAGAAATATAAGTTCTCTGTATCGCAATCTGTCTTCAAATAAACAACATCTCATGGTTGAGTTATTGACAGTTGTGCTACTGATTCACGTTCATCAACGCAACAAGTTTGATTGGCTAGAAACACGTGATATGAGAAGAGATGTGTAAACACAGACACAGGATCCATACTTTTGATCGTGTCAGGAAATTAATTCAAATGAGATAACCACAGTGTCACAAAGGGTCACAAAATGATAAAATTATCGTACATTACAGGACTTTGGGCATTATTCATTGTATTGTAAATCGTACAGAGGTTAAATTTAACCTAAGAATACTATATTAGTATTAGTATACTTAATTTGCAGACGCTTGTAATCTTAGGCCGTTAGAGAGCCACCAATATTCACTAAAGATGGTCCTCCAGCACTGGTTGTGTACATATTCTGTGATTCTGTAGAGACACACAACAATGTGCTGATAGTGTCTGCTGTGTTTGAGCTGGGCTGGTTTTACAGTCCTGTCTGTTTCCTCTGCATTGTCTGGTCTCTTTTGTGGCCTCAGATCTGTCTCCCTGCAGCACAGAGCTGTTAGGACCACATCTCCTCATCACTGCAGTCAACTGTAGTGGGAATATTAGAAAAATGCAAAGACTTGGGCTTATAAACCAGTCATGGCATGTAGGATGTTTAAAGTGGTCGTCCTTTGTGCATCCATGAGTCAGACTGAGTCCAGGATAAAAGTCAAGACAGAAGGTTTCCACTCCCAGTTCTGCAATAAAGTTTTCCCTTTACCCTCCTAAGATGTGGGCTATTAGCCAATTAGTCTGAATCTAGCAGTGTATCTTGGCTGAGCTGAGGCAATTCAAAGTGAATTTTGAATCGAGGGGGGGGGGTTACATGTCCAATTAGTGGGCCGACATTTCTGCCTATTAGGGAAGGGCTGCACCTGAATAATCTCAAAGATACCTGAGGCCAATTTGTACTGGCTAGTCACCCCCCCCCCCCCTCCCTCTCTCTCTTTGAGTCACCCATTTTTTTTTTTTTTTTTTCCTGAGAGGGCTTTATTTGTTCTCTGTTGCAGCAGGGGGAGGAGGGACTGGCCGGTCAGCTGGCCACCTATTGGCTCTTCCAGTCCCCTGACCCCATGGTATGCTTGGAATGTATTACCCTTCTCTGCACAGTCACAACCTGCCAGGTTTCAGGTTGAGACAAGACAGGAGTAAGAATGATGATCCAGGGACTGCTGGGGGAAACACACACACAAAACCCTCCAAACTCTTTCTGTGCCTCTCTGTAGACACAAAGATTCTTTCATTTCATAGATGGGAACCCTTGGGAGTTGAAAATTATTTAATTCCTCTGACTGGTGAATATTTAATCAGAGCTGAAGGGCATTTGCTTTTCTAGCTCATCTCTGTCTGACTGTAGCACCCCGAGGCCATGAAAGTCAGCCATTTAATTTGACGGGGCTTTCTGCTGTGAGGTGCAAATTAAACTGGTCTGTCTGCAGTAAGCTTTATAGAGACATACACACAAATCTGATGTTTGTTACAACATGCACAGGAACATTTTCTCTTTTTCTTCAAAACTGTTAGTCAGATGGAATTAAACAGTTACTTCCTGGATAAAATTGTTCTTTGGCAAAGTTAATGTAATGCAGCGGATGAGGATGATGTGTGGTGTCGAAACTTTGAATACTAACCTTGGAGTATTAAACTTTTACCGGTGCACTAGAGAGATATCAAAGTCAAACACTTCCTTTTAAATAGCAAACAATCATCTTCATGTGGATTTGAAGTATTGCTACAAAAATCCTACTTTCAACTGTGTCAGAGAAGAGACTCACTTTGTGTCGGTTACAATATATTCCAATGGCAACACATTTTCACAGAAAAGTATACATTTGTGAGACTGCTCCAAAAAACGACCCTGTCGGTCTTTTGTGAAACCAGCGTTTTACAACCTACAGCTACACTTTAAAGTTCAGTTAAATAACAACAAACTGGTGTCTCGCAGAAGTTCAGATCACGTGTAGAATTTATTTTGTTCGGATAAAGCGGGTTGGGCGGCTGGGTCGACACAACAGCAGATTTGGATAGTTCCTAACTAATTTAGAAAAAGGCTCATGGGTTGTATTTATGCTCATGAACAAATGACCTATATGACCACATGGGTTGGAGTTTGCCCCTTAGCCTCATGATTTTACACTTCAAATCCTTTTTTTCTGTCTTATATGTGCACAAGTAAATATTTCGTATATTTCCGTGAGCTCTGAAAAGCCTCTCAGTGGTCAAATAAACTGTTGCTTAAGTGTAGCTCCTGCACAAGGAGACTCCTAGCACAGCTGTTGTGTAGTGACAATGTGTCATGCTTTGCAAGTTTTAGATCTGTTTTAGATCATTTCAAGTGAATGACGTAATGTGTCCTATAAGATGTGCTGAATAAAGTCTAATGTAAATGATGTAGTTGGGAATGTGTACTTGGCCATGATCTAACATCTCTCCTTCTACAAATGCTAGTGGTCTTTGTTTCTGAAGTAGACCTTTCAGCACGCTAGTGTCCTGCCACATTGACACATTTTCAGATAACAACACTGTGATGCCCGTTACACCCTCATACATGTTTTATATGAGAGCAAGTTCTTACTGATGTGTCCTTTTCTGAGAAAAGGAGACATTGCTGATGTCATTTAAGAGACATTTGATGAATACATTTCCATTTATAGCATTTGAAAGAAACCCAAAATTTTTAATGGCTTATAAGTTATAGCCTATGAAGCATTTTACAACTATTAATAAATCCATTAGTTGCAGCCTATAAACACTTTATAAGGAGTAAAAGTTGTATCCAACCTAAAAAATAAGAAATCCCAAACAAACTGAAAAAAGCAAATAAGAAATTAAAAATTAAAAAATTTCCCCTCGGGGATTAATAAAGTAACTACCTAACCTAACCTAACCTAGACAGAAAATCCAGACAAACAAGCAGGTTTGTGGGTTAGAAAGAGGTTAAAGGGCATCAAGGCCAAACCTCTGCATCTGTACAAGACCTCACTAAAATGAAGTGCAAGGTTGTCCATGGTGACTGGCCCTAATCTTGAAGGCATTTACTCACTGTATCCAATCAGTTGGTGATGGCATGAGTTACATTTTGTGTAGCAGCAGAGTGAGTGACTGCCTCTAATAACACGTTGAAATGGATCCCAGTGGGACCTCGGGCCCCCTGCTAATCTCCACAGAGGAGATTCTCTATGGTGGGGCTTTCACTGGAAATACCTGCAGTGAGGACTGTTTCCATCTTAACAAAACTGTAAGAGATCCCCCTTTTTCTCCCCTGCTTGTACAAATGCCCTCAACAGCATGGAAAAGAAGCAGGCCTCTGGGCTAATGAGGGCTACCTGTAGCTAGAGAAACTATATGCTTCAATGCCTTTCTCTCTTCACGCCATTTTTCATCTTTGAAGAGGCAAATGATCCTGAAGTATCGGTTTACACCTGGTATGTGTCCAGGGAAGGAAGTGTATGCGGTAACTTCTGATGTGTTCTTAAAAATACAACATGTGCTAATAAAATTATATGATTCAAACTATTCACTATTGATAAATGACTAAAGTGAATAAATATACAGGAGAGAGAAGAACCAAGCATTTGTTATTGGAAGTTTTCCAAGCCTCTGCAGGTAAAAGCAGATGTTTCATGCACACCTGCACTGCTTTTACACAAACTGAGTAATATCCGAGTGAAAACTTGGCACTAAGCAAACATGCTAACAGTAGTGCTGCCATCAGCTCCATTACAGCTGTGTGGATGTCCACCTGTGCCCCCCCACCCCCCCCCCACACACACACCCTCCTCTTTTCTTTTACATACAACCGGGGTCAAAATGTTAATGGAAATGCTGTTACTGATACCGAGAGTCTCTTGTGTGTTCTGGCTACATGACATGCAGTAGTGTGATGTGGGGTCACAGAGAAACATGTCTCGAGATGCAGTCCAGCAGTGTGCGTCTGTGTGTTCCCTTTTGCATGCATACATTTGTGTGTATATCTCCATGTCAGCTTGGTAGATAGCATGTTTGTGTGTGTACGTAAATCATGCACAGCAGAGTCTGCAGCAACAGTCTGAAATCATTCTGACATTCAGCGGCAGTAGACGCCTGGTGGGTTGAAGGTAGCAGACCTACAACCTGCAGACACGAGCTAAAATAACATTGTCCCGGTCAAACAAGGTTTTACTCATTGCTAATGAAAAGTGAGTTAGTTTATTATCAGGGGGATGACCTGCCATATTTAATTTGTCAGACTGGATCTAAATGAGTTTGCTCTCTTGTTACTGTTTCACCAAAGGCAGATGGTGGTCTTCAAACAGGATGTTTGTCCAGCTGAGGTACACCGTTACGCTGCTGTGGGTGTCTGTTTACGGGTGCACACAGATATTTAATTTAATTTAATGCTATTTGATTGTTCTGTGCCGTTTCTTCTGTTGATTAATAGTTGAATGAACTGCATTTCATTTCCATCAGAAATTTCTCCTCTTGACTAAATTACCATTTATCACGATGATGCCAGCATTTAATTTCCTCTGTTTTCCATTTCTGTCCATACTCAGTCTGTTAAAAAATCTGGTGTGAAAAGTCACACAACAGCTCACTTGCTTTTCTTCTTAGCTCTGGCCTTCAGTATAGCTGTCAGAGAAATGAGGCCAAAAAAAAAAATACAATGTGGTCGTATTATGTGTATTTTTGTATCCTTCCTGTTAGGAGTTCTGTTTTTGTGAAATTAAAATTTAAGTGCGACTGCCCTCAGCAGTGTGCACATGGATTGCTAGGTGTGCCCAGTTCAGCACAAACTTCGTTTCACTCTGTGCATGTTTGTTAAATATTAACACTTTTCAACAGTTGTAAGATTAGATTGAGAGATGCCTAGTTTAGTCTGTTCCATTGTGTCGGACTGTAGATCTGTAGTGTAGATCATTTTCTGAACTGATGGTTGTAAGGATTAGGTTTTTGTGGCTGGAGGTTGTTGTTCATGCTGGCATTTTGTGATATGTACCAATATTGGAAAACATTCTTAATGTCTCAGTAATTATAAACAGCAAATTGTCCAGCCCGAAAGACCCAAGAATCCATTGACTGTATATAAAAGTGGATGTATCTTCTGGCTCTGAAAAATGAGACCAATGCAAAAGTGCCTTTAAACTGCAATATCACTGACTGCTGCTAGGAGGTTGGCTCCAAAGAGCCTCCAGCTCCATAGACTCCCACTCAACTTCTCTCATGAAATACAAAGTCAACCATTTTATTCCACAAGTTCTTATGGTGTTGTTTGCTAAAGTCCTTCCTTCTTACTAGTTTTTTGGCGGTCCATCTGAAAATAATCCCTTAATTAAATTTTAAAATAGGCCTCAAAAAGCTGTGGTTGGGGGTGTCTATTTGATTGACAGGCCTGTGGTGCAGTCAGGTTTCTGCTATCGGTGGGTAGAATTTAATGTTGTTTCCAATCAGATTGAGTCAGATCCACCGCTCGCTCCTCCCCGGCTCGTCCAAACATTGGTCGCTTCTGGCTTCAAACCGCTCCCAATTAGCAAGATGGCGACGGATGATATCCGAACTCGAGGCCTAACAACGGCCATTCACAAACCAATGGGTGACGTCACTGTTGGTTGCCTCTTGTAAGAATCACAGGTGAAGGTATATGAGTTACAGCAGGTTGGTCTATCACTGTTTGACCAGAGATGACTCATCTGTTAGCCAAGTTGTGTTTGTGCCGACCTGTATGAAGTGTGATAAAGACAAGGCGTGCTTCCTGTGAATAACCTGATAACAATGCACGTGTTCACCATCACAGATTGTTCTGTGAAAGTGTTTTCTGTGAAAGCATTGAGTTGGATTTATCAGTTAGTTTACAGTGAAACCTCACTATGTGCAGAGCAGTTATAGAAAAAAAAACAACACATTTTTCATCATGTGACTGTATGTCCTCATACCATCAGCGCAGTCACAGTGGACCCCACTGTAACACATCATGTCTGTCATATCAACCATCTTCTCGTCTTTCGCTGGAGTCATTAAAAGAGCATAAAAAGATCTCAGGCCTGGTCTCCTCTTGTCCTAATACTTAATTCAATCTGTAGAGTCGCCCCATTCAATATTATCTCCATTTATTTGTTTCCTGGGTCTAAGTGCCAATGTCTCCTGGGGATCAGTATGAGTAGCCTGTAGTGCAATAGCTTTACAGTATCCTGAAAAACAGTGAGGACTTAGGAGGTGACTGTGTGTGGTTTTTTTGTATCTGTTGTTGGGATATTAGGATTAGGAGTGGGGCTTAATATCGTTCTGTTCTCTTGTTCCTTGCCTGTACTTGTTTGGTAATTTCATGACCTGCTGGGTGCTGCAGTGAGAGGGAAACCGTTTTATATGCAGGAGTGTCACTACAATGTGCAGCATCGGTCTTAAGACTGTGTGGTGTCTTGGACCGGGTCAGCAGAGAATAGTTTTGTGTAATGTTTTCATCTATACCCGTCTAAAATCACAAAAACCCTTTCAACTCATATTTTGCTTGTTTGTTTCATGTCTAACTACGCAGAAATGACTCAGCTGATTAACTCTCCGTAGGGCCATGTCACGGCAGCATGTTCTGTCTTTAATATGAGTGCTTCATGTTATCAGTGAGAGGTTGAGTTTCACTGGTTGTCTGAATTAACCAGTGCTTCATTTTAGAACAATATTGTCAACAGTATTTGTTTTTGTTTAGGACGTGTTACAAGTGGCGAAATGTTTTCCAGTCATTCTGAAAGTACTTTCATGTCTGATGGTAAAAAAAACATGCCCTGGGGTTCTTTCAACATGAACCTGGAGATTTCCTTCATTTTCTTTGCCCTGAGAGCCGCAGCCACACCTCGTGACAAACAGGTTGCCCTAAGCCTTATCTGGAAGATGATCAACTGCTTGTGTACGGTTAACATATTAACACATACACTCACAGCAGCTATCATACTGCAGCATGCACTCTATAGACATGCAACATGTTAAACATACAAGAAGTAGAAAGTTTCCTCTTCTGCTTTTAGTCGTACTCCCATTTACCTCTTCCATCTTTGTGTTTTTGACTTTCAATTTCTCTCACCTACTTTTAAATATTTACACCTCTTGTCGTCCTCGGTGAGGGCCTTATAGAATGAAAAGCTGTGTGCCAATTATACACCTATATAATGTGTTTATTGAGGATGAATGTGCTCTCAATATAAGACAGCAGTCCCACTGTAAACATGACTGACTCATCCTGCACATTTTCTCCTCTTGTTAATCTGGAAAAAGCCTATAAGTTGGAGAGGAAATGTCATCCATCCAGAAGGCTTTAGTCATCTTTAATTAAGTTGGATTTCCTGGTTTCACTGTTGTTGACGTTGTCCTGAGTCACACATTTGTCAGGTGGGGGGTAAGAGCACGGAAGACTGACTTTTTTTTAATTAAAACAACTATTTGTGAAGAAGTTTGACATTTGTTTATCTAACCAACAAGTCTGACAAACAGATAACTTGACCTCTGTTTAATTAGCTTCACTGATATGAACAGACAGTAGTTCATCTTACTCCCTTCGTCTTCTGAGCTTTTCTTACTAGTAATGTCAGGAATGCAGCTTCGCTCACCTTAGCGGGCTGCGTTTTCTGTAGCTAATGTTTGGTTTAGCCAGCCGCTTGGATCACTTGTTAGGCAGAAGGGGCGAATTTCAACATGTCTTCAGAGTAGGAATGCAGCTGCTGGTTGCCGCCCCCCCACCCCCACCCCCACCCCCTCTTCCCTTCCCTTCCCTTCCCTTCCCTTCCCTTCCCTTCCCTTCCCTTCCCTTCCCTTCCCTTCCCTTCCCTTCCTTCCCCTTCCCCTTCCCCTTCCCTCCCCTCCCCTCCCCTCCCCTCCCCTCCCCTCCCCTCCCCTTCCCCTTCCCCTTCCCCTTCCCTTCCCTTCCCTTCCCTTCCCTTCCCTTCCCTGGCTGGCCTGGCCTCGCCTGGCCTGGCCTCGGCCTTTGACAGCCTGTTTATGAGGAGGTGATGAGAAGGGAAGAGGACAGGAGGAGAGCACACATCGGGGAACAGGATGGGATATGAGGTGTGCTGTCACGGCCAAGCAGCTCTTTGTTAGTCAGGTTTATGTCATGTTTATGAGGGTTGAGGAGGTTTTAGAAATCATTTCAAATATCCCTGCCTAAAATGAGAAATGTGGGTTCATCAAGCAACATCATGACAACTGCAAATATGAAGAATAGACTGATGTTTGATGATGGAAACCTTTTACCTGTACAGTAAATATGACAGTAATGCCAGCAGGTGCTTAGTTACAAGCTAACAATCTACTGGCTTCCCCATCGTACAGTATTTACCGTACACACGAGAACTGTAGGCAAGAAAGCAAATAAGCTTATTTTCCCAAACTATCTCACTTTTTCCGTGTTAATGTAAAGTGTACATGAACATGTCAGACTTGACGGCGTCAAATGGTTGAATTTCCACAACAAACACCAGTGATCCACGAGGCTCTGCTGAGACGGTGAGACGGTGAGAGTGTGTTTATGAGGTTGGATTAACAGGTCTCTCTTTCTCTGGTTTGCTGCAATCAGGACTCCTGCAGCCCAGATCATCAAAGCTCCTGAAGCATGTGTAATTAGCGCTGGACTCTGTGTCCAACATCATCAAAATTTCTATTCAGGCAGAGCAAAGTTCACGTTAACTGGTCTGTGAGTGTTTATAACACTCGCTCGTTGTTCGTTCTCTTGATCGACCTCGTTCTTTCTTGTAACACTGGGGATAATCTCCCATAAGGCATTGTGTGGCTTAGCTTTCCCACAAGAATTACTAACCTTATAAATCAGGGTTTTGAGATGCTTTGTGCTGAAAAACCCTTTGAGTGACCATGAGGTTTAATTTAAAGTACCAGAAAAAAAAAAAAAAAAACTTCTCATGGCCTTAAATTTTCTGTGACACACACACACACACACACACACACACACACACACACACACACACACACACACACACACACACACACAGACAGACAGACACATGTACACAGATATACTACAGAATGGGCTTCCACACACTCGCGGTGGGACTCTTCTCAGCACATCTGTCAGCCCCATTCACCACTACGAACCTCTGAGGAATCTTAGCTGCTGTCTACACCACTGAATGATCACCTGAACCAAGGCCTCTTCCTCCCAGTCCACTGGAAATTGCCGGCCCTCAGAGGCCATCTTGGCTCTTCCTGGTTGTCATCACTCTGGCAAGATAATTGATTCATTGCCGATAATGCCCATCTGGTTGCTGAAAGAAAGGATAATGTTTTTGTTTTGAATAAAGATAGCTGGAGTGTTCAATGTTCAGTGTTCAATGTAAATCTTCTGGCTGTTATACTTTATTCTCATAAAGCAGAACAAAGATATTTCACTTCCAGATTATCCAGGAACACATTGCTTTTCAACCTGGCTGGTTTATGTAACTCGATGAGGTTGTGATGTGTGCAGCAGCATCTGATCTGACATCAGAAGCTTTAAATAAGATAATAAGGTAATTCAATTGAGAATCAACTCGCATGACTGAAGTTTGTCTTTGCATGTCTGAGCCGCTCGATGTTCAAGTGAAACTTCCAGGAAAAAATATTTTTGTCTGGTCTCATGAGATGTGCTCATGATTAGATTGTAGTATATGGGGGCACGTTGTGAATGTAAGGGTGTATATAAACACAGAAGGCATGTGATGGAGTGGTGGAACCTGGTACCCAGTATCACCATGTTTGTAAAGAGTTAAAACCCACCAGATAACCTGTGGCTAATTGAGCTGCCCAAGAACCAGACTTTACAGAAACTCAGAAATATTTCTCGTGTTCATCATCAGGGATGGAGTATTTTAGCACATCTTTCTTTCATGTTCTACCTCCCAGAACAACGATCTTTCCTCAAGTTGGAATAACACAGACTTTACTTGGGAGAGACGTTTTAATTTGAAGACACAGTGGTCTTAATGGAAAGGTGTATTTTTAAGCTCCCACCCACCATCTTTATTTATTCTAACTTATAACGTTGTGTAAGAGAGGGAGTGCAATTAATATAGTGTGTCCACAAGCTTCGACAACATGACTCTTTTTTTTTTTAAGTTTGAATGAAAGCAGCAAAGCACTTTGATTTCACCACTATGCATTTTTGTTTCTGGACCCAGCTGGTCATATGTCACTCACACACTCTGTAAACAAGATTGTCTGCACCTTCCACCTACAAAGTGGAGCTAATAAATCCTGTGCTGACGGTAAATAGTGTGTCCCGGCACACAGCGTTGTCGAGGAGTAATCCCTCCACTTCAAAGTTGTGTGCCGTGATAAAAGGTGCTGAGGTGGGGAGTGTCTGCCTGAGTGCACAAAAAGACCAGTTCCATCACCAAGAAGCTATCTGGTGTGTCTATTTTTGTGTGTGTGGTGTCCAGGCTCGTCACGGGTCATTGTTTGACTGCGCCATTTTTTTTTTTTTAATTTTTTTTTTTTAATGTGAACTGACTTTTTTGTGTGTTTTTGTTGAGTGCTGGGTAGAAAAAAGTTGTGCATATTCAGATGCACAAGAACATGAAGCTGCAGAATATGTTGCATGCATTTGGACTGGAAAGATTATCTGTTCAAACATCTGTTGCTGCTACTGTCTCTGTTTTGTGTTATCTAACACCTTGACACAGCTCTGATATGATCTCTGTCTGTCTGTCTGTCTGTCTCTCTCTGTGTGTGTGTGTGTGTGTGTGTGTGTGTGTGTGTGTGTGTGTGTGTGTGTGTGTGTGTGTGTGTGTGTGTCTCCAGGCTTCTTGCAGGAGCACCCAAAGAGAAAGCCGAATCTTTACAAAATGTCAATGAAACCGGGGCCGTCTACTTCTGTCCAATTACCACAGACTCCACCGACTGCTCCAGAATGGACCTGGTCAGCACAAGTAAGCGTGGTTCAGACCGCATTGGTCATTAATTGTTTTTATATTTAAGAGAGGAAAGCAGAGTTGCAGTATTATAGTGAATGAGTTTCTGTGTAGGTCGAGTTAGTGATTTGAGTGAGATTGGTGAGAGGAATTAGCAATACTCAGGGGTGGCTGTGGCTCAAGAGAGGATTGCCAACTAATTATAAAGTTGGCGGCTCAATGCACATGTGAATGGAGGAATGGGAGGGAAACTGTCAAGCGCTTTGAGAGTGCTAACGTGAAAAAGTGTTACATTAGTACCATCAGTCCCTCTAGGAAATCATAATCAACCAAAGTGCCTGGTGGACTGACCAACTCAGTAAAGATAGGCTGGCTAAAAACACACGAGAGTTATGAATTAAATGAGCCCTCAAGTGATTTATTTTTGTACTTCCTTGAACTTGATCCAAAAATACCAATAAATATGAGGAACTGAAAATAATAACTAGCAGATGTTAATCAGCTAGCTTCGCCTTTCTACAGTGATGCCAGAGCTAGTTTGACACACTATCTCAGTCAATTCCCCAGCATCCCTCTTGGCACTCAGGATCATTAGGTGTGAGCTTGTATATGAGGATACAAAACCTCTGAAAGTGCATCTTTTTTCAATTAATAGTAACTAACTGATTAACCCAGGATCTCCCTTCACTCATACCCTCAAGGTTACAGTTACGAGCCATAATAAAAGGATTGTGCATCACTTTTAAAGTTGAAGTCAGAATGACTTGCTGCAATCACAGCACATTTTTGTGGTTACTATTTGTCAGGGCATGATTCAGCCTGAATGAAGCTTCACTGTTTGGTTGGTTTACTGTGACTATAATCACCATAATCACGCTCAATGTCTCTTTTATTATAGTAGATGGTCATACTGTACTGTAAGGTGGTTTCATTTGGTTAGTATGTGATTAATCACAGAAATGTGGTTGTGAAATTTTGACATTAAAACTGTCTGATCTCTAAATAAAAATAAAACAAATCACATTTTATATTGTAAAAAAGAAAGGAAATTATGTATTGTAATTGTAATGTATGTAGCTCACTGTCAGCCCCACCAATTAACAACTTTTTTTTTTTTAACACCTGACCCAACCCATATGACACATCCACAGCAAACTCAGAGGAGATGGTTGAGGGCATGTGGCTGGGTGTGACTGTGGCCAGTCAGAGGGGCCTGCCGGGGGGACGCGTGCTGGTGAGATGACACCCTGTTTCATGCTATTAGTCACTGCTACAGATGACTGCAACATTTAGCATTGTGATAGTGCAGGGTGAGACGGTTTCTGTTTTATTTCATGATCTAGTGTCGCAGATAACACATTTGGCTTGTTGCAATATTTTATTATTTTAAACATGCACACATATAACCGAGACAGGAGAACTTGTGCAGGGAAGAAATGTCATGCAGACTCATGTTCAGGTGTAAGAAGATATATATATTTTTTTACCCTTTCTTTTCTTTATTTTTAGAACTATTGAAATATGCATATGTAGTAATAAATGGACTATTATAACCCTCCCATTTAGTTCATTTGAATTTATGATACAATGGACCACACAACTGATCATCCATCTTTAAGTTTTTACATAGTTACGTTTTAGATTTTTCCATATCGTAAATAATGTAGGGGTCATATTTTAGAATTTTCTTGTTTGTTGTACCGCAGCATGATGCAACATCTTAAAACGGTTTTAATTAGATTCTGAACCAAAATTCATATCTAACTTACAGAAAAAGACCGGTACATCCTTTAACTGCCTGCGGGCGGCACCATTTTGCATTGAGTCTTTTAAAAAAGTAAAAAATAACTAAATCCTGATTTTCATTATATGAGTCTTTAATTTCCCTTCAAGCTGCCTTTAACTTTCAAGCCACTGTTTATGTTTAAAGTACACTACACAGCAGAAAGTAAGAGATTATATTTTGACAATATTATCACTGATTTAATATCAGGAGAAATACATTCAGTTGAGTTTTTTTTTTTTAAATGAAACATGTAGCTTCATAGATGCATACTGTTCTCTGGGTCCAGGCATGCGGGCATCGCTATGTGAAGATCATCCCGGGCAGCACGGGGGAGCAGCGGCGGATGATAGGAAAGTGTTTTGTAAGGAGTAATGACCTGACCTTTGACCCCAGCGATGAATGGCAGAGTTACGGCTATGAGGTCTGCAACCCCCACCAAGACATGGAGTATGAGGGCATGTGCAACATGGGCATATCAGGCGGCATGACAGACACTGATGTCTACGTGGGCGCGACAGGCAGCTACATGTGGCAAGGTGGGAAGTGATTCATGCCAGAAAACAGCATGTATTGTTACCTAACGCTAAAATAATGGGCAGGTTTCACCGAGGAGGATTAAAATTCTATTGTTATTCTAAAACTGAGATTATTCTCTGTCTAGGAAACCTGTCCATCATGAATGAAGCAGATTTTTAACATTGGTGTCTGATTCTACTTCGTTACAAAGGAAATGTTCATGTAACATGGAGAGATCCAGATCCAGTGAACGCCTGGGACTCTGTTGACAAGCACTTAGGACAGCTGAAAAGACGATACATTTACATGGGTAAACATTTGTTCATCTTTGCATCATTTAAAAATGATAAATCATTTGAAAACACAGTAAATCAGATTTTATCTGTGACATTTAAAATAGATTATATTACCGTTATAACAGATTAACACTGAATCTTAAATGCTTTCTCTTTCAGGTTATTCGGTTCTCGAAGAAAAGAAACTGCTGAGCCCTGATGACTACACAGTGGTGACAGGGTCTCCCAGGGACGAGTCCAAGGGCTCTGTGATGTTCCTGACAAAGAGTCAAAGCGACATCAAGCTGGTGCAAAGGATCCCCGGGAAACAAGTGGGCTCGTACTTTGGAAACAGCCTGGCAGTTGCCGACCTCAACAATGACAAGTAGGTTTCTACACACCAGACAGAGCTATACTGTGGGACACAAAACAGAGAAAACTGCTTGTTTTGTGTGTGTGTGTGTGTGTTTTCTTCTCTTAAATATTCTATGTTCGAACTATAAACACATACTACCTTGTTTGGACCTCATCCTATGCATGCTGGGAATCAAAGCTGCCTTCAAATGAAAAAAAAGAAAATTCAATGCATCAAGAAATTGTCTATCATTTTATTACAGGGAACCAAAATAACCTTCCTCCTGCCATATTTCAAACACCAGCTGCTTTTTATTCACAGACAGAGAAGAAAAAGTTATGTTTTAATGTGTCAACGCAGTGACTGTAAGTTTATCTATATCTCGAGCCGTCTCACGCTCAGATGCTCTGTTTTGTGGGGTATGTATGACACTGATGTACTGAGAAGAAAACCTGTCCTTTCAGCAGCAGAGATAAAGTGTTCATCATAACATCATGGTGAAATCATGTCTCCCTTTAATGCACAAGAGAAAAAAAACTTTAGGATTTAGGGAATATGTCAGTTTGAGATGCCAGTAATATAATGTTGATGAATTACGAGTAATAATCGGTCATATTAATGATGTTTTCTTCCAGAAAGTTTTGTATGCATGTCGTTTTTTATATCTAAATATATGTTTGGTTTTTTTTTCTCACCTCCTCCAGTTGGAATGATCTGATCGTGGGTGCTCCTTTTTACTTTGACCGTATGAACGACCATGGAGGAGCTGTGTACATTTACATGAATGAGAACGGATCTTTCCAGAATACACCCACCATGGTGCTGAAGGGTCCGTCTAATTCTGCGTTCGGCTTTTCACTGGCTGCCATCGGCGACATCAACCAAGACGGATTCCAAGGTACGACTCTGAACGCAACATTTCTTTTACACTAAACATGTGATGAAGATTGTGTAACAGCCAGCCAGAGTAATGTTAGTTTTCAAAGTTGAAAAAAATACTAATAAAACTTAATGCCCAGACTGCAGTTAGGGCATAATAAAGGAACATTTATGTATTTTTATGCAGTTTCTAAGTGATAAAATTGCAGCAGGGAAGCACAATGGACCCTGCTTCATTTTCAACTGATAAAATGTACTATGCTGCCACCAAGAGCATTAATATATTCCATATACGGACCTTGCTCAGTTTTCTTCCAGTGGCTTGCCTTTGATTTCCTCCAGATGTTTCACTTTGCTGTTAATGTCTGCAGACTTTGCAGTGGGAGCCCCATTCCACGACACAGGAAAGGTCTACATATGGATGGGAAGCAAAACGGGGATCTCAAAGAAGCCCAGTCAGGTAACATCTGACATCCTGTGATGGACAGTTCAAACCTTTTGTGAAGTACTGTGTTGAGAACGCATGTGTCACTGATGCCCCCTGCAGGTGATCGAGGGTAAGTCAGTGGGTAATGGCAGATTCCAGACCTTCGGCTACTCCATCAATGGAGGGATGGACATGGACGACAACAGTTACCCTGACATCTTAGTTGGCTCTCTGGACGACCGCATTGCCCTGCTCAGGTAGAAAAAACTTAAACCAAAAAAACAAGTCATTATTATTTTGGCATTCAATTCAGATATTTTGATGTGCCCTGTGCAATGTGGGGTTTTAGAGGCCTCTTGCTAAACAGAAAACAGTATTAAGTCAAAAAGACAATTTCATTTCTAGAAAAGATGATCAGGTGCTGCCAGTAAAAATTCACAAGGTAATACATTGTGTGGTAAATATTCAGAACATAGTTCAGTGTAATTGCTGGTATATGTCTTAATTAAAAATGGTAAATAAGTGTACATGTTTTACAGGGTAACAGTTTGATTCCTCTTTTTTTCCTTTATTTATTTTCAGGGCTCGACCAGTCGTCCACTTAACTAAAGACTTCACTGTCAAGCCTTGGATTGTGAACCCTAATCAGTGTCCTGGAAACACACCATGGTGAGACGTCTCCTCATTGTTTTATTCTGAAACTGGCTTACATGTATATATATATATATTTAATTCTTTGACATGTTATTGTACTCCACAGCATTACAGCCACTCTGTGTATGTCGTTCACTATGAGCAATGGAAACAAAGACTTCAAGAAAAATATCAGTGAGTTGTTTTTCTGTACATATTTAAATTATTTTCAATAACAAACAGCATAATGTGCAAACAAATCATATTTTTAACTTTGCAAATAAAAATATGGAGCTCAATGGCTGCTCACTGATCCTGATGTGAATTCTTTATATTGTCAACAATGGCTTCACTGAACACTATGCTGTGATGTTCTGTAATGTTTTCTGTGTTTCTGCTTTGTGAAGCGGTGAAGTACACAGTGGAGGCCGACATGGGGAGGAGAAGAAGCCCTCGTGTTCGTTTCCAGAACAATAACGATGACACCTACACTGGCCTCCTGAGCCTGCCATCGTCCAAATCCAAGTGTCACACTCTGAAACTGTTTGTGGTGGTAAGGTCGCATATGTTTGTTGGGTTTTTGTAAAACTGCATTTAAATCGTTTTATTTGAAAAGCTGCTTTTACCTTATACTCATGTGTATTTGTAGACCGGTGTAAAATTCTTGGATGAATTTACAGGCGCCTGTGAGGGACAAACTGGAGCCGGTGGTCTTTTCCCTCAACATGTCGTTACACGAGCAAAAACCTAAATCCAGACGCATCCTGCAGAACCTGGACGCCTACCCAGTCCTGAGCCAGGAGCAGAAAGTCACCCAAAGATCAGAGGTACAGTGCTGCACACACTTCATTTTTAGGTGTCATTTTAGAGATGTTCACAGTATGTGATAGTCCTCCTGCACAACATGATATGATGTTATATTTGCTCTATTTCCTGTAGATAAACTTTCAGAAGGAGTGTGGCACAGACAACAAATGTTCAAGTAACCTGTTTCTGACGGCCCATTTTGTCGATGAAGAACATATGCCGTACCCCAGGTGAGATTACACTCCGAATGATGACTGTTAATGTTTTTAAATCCGAGACAAAAAACCCTGAATTGTTTTTTTTAGACAAACTGCTGACATTTGAAAGAAGTTTGACATTTCTGGAAATGCACTTTTTAAGCTCTCTTGACCAGAGTTATTTGAAAAGATTGATACCGCTGTCCTGTCTGTATGGTAGATATGAAGCTACTTCCTTCACCCACTTAGCATTGGCTGAGTATAAAGACACGTTCACATTTATTTCAGTCATTACATTTACCTTTGGAGACAGCAAGGTTTGCTGTTTTGTTTTTCGAGTGTTCACTGCTACGCTTAGCTAACAGTCAACCAAAATGTGGTGCTTTAAACTTTTTTATAGTGCAACAAGCACAAACATTTCTGTCAGAATTTTAACATCACCTCTGTGGGAGAGTTTATTTACTGAAATGCTTTGTTGTTTACAGAAGCAAGCAATGCAAGCAATATGTTAGTTTAAAAAAAAAAAAAAGTAAAATAAAATACTGAAGTGAAAGGTGTCATTCATGTCCAGGCAGGGCAAATTCCAAGTGCTCCAGTTCAACAGCAACATGAAGATATTATGGCTGCAAGTGAATGTGACCAATTTTCCTTCTCCTGGGAAGCTGGCTGAGGACGCCCACCAGGCCACCGTCAACATCACCATCCCTGATGCGCTGACATACTCTGGCTTCAGAGCTGTGGTACGACCACTAGAGGGCAGCAGATGCCTGGGAAATGTCTATTTATGATTCCCCTCTTTCTAAGTGTTAAATTCTTGAGGGCTTTTTTTTTTTATTTTTTTTTTTAAAGTATCATAAAGATTTAAAAATAGCTTCTTTTCAAGTACACAATGGGGTTGCTCAGACTTATTCTTGCATGCCCAGTCACTTGCACTCCTTTAATAATAAATTGTATCTTTCCTGTTTTGATATACCGACTGTGTATTTAGGACCACCCTGGTGTACAATGCAGTTTGGACAACACAATGATTTGTGAGTTGGGGAATCCTCTTAAAGGCAATGAAAAGGTCAGTATGATTTGATTTCACAGAATTTTCTTCGTCATCAGCTCAGATTGGTTTGCAGCACTTCTCATTTGCTTGCTGTCATTTTTAGGTGTCTCTGCTGCTCAAGTTTGAGACATTGGGGATCAACCTGCACACACAGGAGATCGAGACTCAGCTGCTTTTGTCAACGTAAGAATTCAATACTGTTGGATCCATATTGTATTTTGTTTTAACCTGAAGCTAAACATGGAAAACAAGTCTAAAAGCTATTGACCTTTACATAATTGATAAATATTACTGTGGCACACAGTGTTGTAATAAGGTTAATTTGTGCAGACTCAGTGAGCAGAGTGACCTGAAGCCCGTCCCTGTGGCCATGCTGATTGAAAACACCATCCTCCCCTCCTTCTCCACGTGAGTCCCATTACGTAACAACTCATGATGTACTGTACGTACAGTAAAGAGCATGGAAATGACTTGAACACTGAAGTGTCACATCACATCATCATCATTTCTTCCTCCGTCCAGAGTGAACGCGTTGGTGCAGACAAAGTTTAGTGGGACGGTAATGGGTGAGTCAGCCATGGTCAACACCAGTGACGTGGGCAGTCTGGTGGAGTTTACCTTCCATGTGAGTCACCTCCACCACTCAGAGACTGCATTAGACCTCCAGGATTGTATATTGCATCTGTAATATGTGTGCTACTCACCCACACTTCCCTCGTCCCCACCCTGCCCTTGAAGCCATCACATATTGCGTGGGGAAGGGATTATTATGTGAGCGGTGGTTTGTGGTGTAAGCATGACCAGGGGCGGATACTGTTTAGGAATCACAGACAAGCTCTGACTGTGACTTTGCACCACCAGTTGGACTTCTACTGAAGCTCTGTTTTGTTTTCACCTATAGGTGAACATGACGGGACAACCGCTGGGAGACATGGGGACTCTGGCTGTTGAGTTTGGGTGGCCCTTCGAGGTAGCCAATGGCAAGTGGCTGCTGTACCTGACGAAGATCGTTGTTACAGGGAAATCAGAGATAGAGTGTAACCCCGGAGGAGAAGTTGTCAACCTGCTCAACCTGACCGTAAGGATCTTTTTGAGGCTTTGCTTTAGAGCCAAAATAGGACTTTTTCTTCAAGAGCCAATTCAGTTAGACTGTCGGTCAAGTTTACGTCAAAAAACCTAGAAACATTGTCCAGATTGAGACTGCGCTAACCTGTAAACTCGTAGCAGGCAATTTAGGATGCACAGTGGGAGCTGCAACAAAAATACACAAGTCCATCCATCCATCACCTACACTCGCTCTACCCTGAATAGGGTCACGGGGGCATGGAGCCTGTCCCAGATGACTTTGAGCAAAGGCAGGGTACTACCTGGACAGGTTGACAGTCCATCACAGGGACAGACAACCATTCACGCTCGCATTCACACCTACGGACAATTTAGAATCATTAGTTAAACTAACATGCGTGTTTTTGGACGGTGGGAGGAAACCGAATTACCCAGAGAACCCACGCAAATATCCAATTACTGAAGTGCCACTAAAATGTCTGCATTTTAACAGAGAGGTAATGGCTTAAATTAAAGGCTGTGCACAAAAGACATGGTCTAAGATTCAACACTAGCCACTTTGTAAGGCTGTACTGTGAGCTAACATCAGCACGCTAACATGCTCAAAGGGACCGTGCTGATGTTTTGCAGATGTGTTTACCATATTTAAATCGTTGTGTAGTGCATTTGAATGCTCATGTTTGTCCATAAGCACTAAACAGAAAGGGAATCATTCCTGTGTTCTCAGAGTCTTATGTGGCCCAGCTCTCTATACAAACCTAACAAAGATGTTCCCCAGCACTGCATTTGCTTCGTATAACATGGGCTGTGGTGGGTCAGAGTTGAACTGGGGAACTCAGGGCCCTGGTAACATAGACCGCTACCACAGAAATCACAGCGGAGGCTGATAGGACTTCCATTAGTTTTGAAGGGAGGCATTAGATCATGAACCGAAGCAAAAGACAAATTAAATTATGACCTGAAATACCAAGTGACAGACTGATTGTTGCCATTAACAGACACACATTGGTATCTCTGGAGTCATTCTGCGAGCATGGTTACACTGTGTAATTATATTGATGCTGCCGCTCAGATACATTTGGGAAATATACTGTGATAGCGCAGTCGATGAAGTTTTCCTGAATCAAACGAGGCTGAACTCACTCAATCCTGCCTGACAACGAGTGTGTGAGCATGTGAGCATGTGCTGTAATTCATCCTGACGTCACCGTAAACTGAAGCAGCCTGAGCGGCATGAATAAATGTCGGTGGTAGAAAAAGTGGTGTGAAAAGGGTCTCGATGCCAAACCACTGTTCAAAAATACATTTTGGAAAAAAACACGTCGCCCCACACAAACCTCACAAAGCCCCAAATAAAATCTCACAATGCATGCAGCCTACATATAGACAGTGAAAATGACAAAGCTATTCTGAGAAGAGCCTGGTAATGTCTTTATCAAAACCAGTAATTACCACTGTTCTGTCGTCCTCTGATGTAATGTCTCCGTCTCCTCTGCCGCCTCCTTTCGTTTTCCTTTCTTCTCCCTCTCGTGTCCTCCAGTTGTCCGGCAGCAGATCCAAGCGGACTAAACGGCAGATTGTGGTGGATGATGCTGACGATACGACCAGGCCACACAGGCCACAGGCAGCGATCACGCTGCTCTCTCCTCGCAAAGACACCTACCTGTTGGTAAGAGACCTCAAGCGTCACTTGAAAAATTATATTTGATCATCAGAGTGAGGTCTTCACATGTTCCCTCTCCTGCTCTACAGTCATTTAGATAAAGCAAATCAAAGAAATCCGGTAAAGGCCGTGATTACGACCACCGTGAAATTGTCCCACTTTGTTCACCGATGTAATCGTACTTCTTTCTCAACTTGCCTTTGAAGGACTGCTCCAAGGGGACAGCGAAATGTGTGACGTTCACCTGCCCACTGCTCAACATGACGGACACAGCCAAGATTTCTGTCCGATCCAGACTGTGGAACAGCACCATGCTGGAGGTCAGCTCACCAACTACACACACACACACACACACACGCACACGCACGCACACACACACACACACAATCACACGTTAATAAAATTGCCACGGCTTCTCTCTTCTTCAGTTTTGCAGTTCAGATATGGGAAGATTTTAAAGTTGTAACGTACAAACATTTTGTTTCAATGATCCTTCCAGTGACATCAGTGAGCTGTTTGCAGTCCACAGCAGGTTTTGCAGCTATTGTAGATCGATAGTGGACTGACACAAAACACTTGTAACACAAGATGATACGAGGGAGTGAAAGAGCAGATCTGGGCTCTGATCTTCTCCAACCTTTGACTTCCTTGTGAACATGTATTAATGTTTGTTTGTGTGTGTGTGTGTGTGTGTGTGTGTGTGTGTGTGTGTGTGTGTGTGTGTGTGTGTGTGTGTGTGTGTGTGTGTGTGTGTGTGCTGCAGGACTATGCCAACGCTCTGAGAATTACAGTCAAAGGTCAAGCTACACTGAAGCTCATCACTGATAAACCAGCCATCAAGATGGACAGTCAGACCACAAGTGTACGTGATGATATTTAATGATAATGATGATGACAAGGATGCTGACAATGCAGGTAATGATGATGATAATGATCTTTCTTGTAGTTCACAGTAGAAATAGACCCGGTGGAGGGGGTGGAGACGCCCCATGAGCTCCCCCTGTGGATCATCATCTCTGCAGCTGTAGCGGGAATCCTCCTACTAGGAATCATCATTGTTATACTGTGGAAGGTGAGACAACACTGATCACACTACTACACATGGACATGCTGCATTTCTGCAGACTCTGGAATACCTGTGGATCTGCCCTCACACCAAACATCTCAGGATATTGCGATAGCTGCTGACCCATTTATTTGACTGATTTATAATGCAGCCATTAGTCTAAACGTTGACTTACCTCCTTCATGCACCCTTCCTCCTCCTCCTCCTCCTCCTCCACCCCCAGTGTGGCTTCTTCCAGCGGGCCAGCAGGCGAGAGATGTATGAGGCCAAGGCCCAGAAGGCTGAGATGAAGATCCAGCCCTCTGAGACAGAGAGGCTGACTGAGGACTACTGAGGCGCCCCGTGCGTCTCCCAGCAGCACACACCAATGGGGCTTTTGGGTAAAAAAAAAAAAAATAAATAAAAAAAAATTAAAACTCTCCTTCAAATGGATTTTCGGGAGCTACTGTTCGCACTAAGCTTGGGGTGTGATTCAATTTACTTCTTTCCGTCTCTTCCGGTTATGCCAGCTTCTTGTAGTTAATCTTACTAACTTTTGCTCAAATTCCCTTCCAGACTAATACTGTGCATTGTGCTGTTATTGACCACTTTATGTCCCATTTTCTCCGCTGCTTTATCTTTCTTTTCTTACTCTGTAGGATTTTGTGGGTTTTTCTGCTACCTAACTTGATTTTCCTCAGCCTCCGAATCCCAAATCTTCCTCTCAAACCGTCGTTAATTCCAGCTCTCCTGCCGTTTTAAGCGTATCCTCTTTAACGACCCCCCCCCCCCCCCCCACACCCTCCTTCTTATCTCTCTTTTCCTGCTAGCTTGGATTCTTCAAGAGAGCCATCTACTACCGGATCATGCCAAAGCACCAGGCGGTGAAAATTTGCAGGGCTGAGCGCTATCAATTCAATCTAGGCTTTCAGCCAGAGGAGCCACAGAAAAAGTACTGGATCACCAACTGGACCGAGATGCAGCATTACTACTACTGAGGCCTTTGCTGCGAATGCTGAACCACTCGCTGTCACAGTAGTTTGACCAACGGGGCCAAACAAAGGTGGACCAACTGTGGAGTGCATCCAACTTTTTATTACTTTGTAGATTTCCATTTTTTCTGTGCAATATACTGAACATTCAGATTGTAATTTGTTAAGTATTTTTTTTTAATGAATGCATTGTTGTACATTGAAATTTGGGTTGCATTCAAGAGTAAATTTTAAATTGTTTTGATCATGTTGGTATTCATGTACTGAACCTGGTGTCTCCATTTATATTTTAATTTCTTTTCATTATTTTTCTCCTCTGAGAAAAGTTGCTGGTTGTTTCTTTGTTTCCACCACCTCTATTTTCTTCTCTAATCAGGGGAATGAGTCTATTTGATTTTCTCTGTGATTGTATATGTGGTTCCTGCTCTGTTTCCAGATGTCACTTTGTGCTCAGTAGCTGTTGGTTCTGTAAAGGTTTTAAACCAACATTAGTGTTTTTTGGAGATCATTTTCAAACTGCACTTAGACTTTGTTGACCAGCAGTCACTATGTTATGAATCTCATGAATGCCCATGTCATTGTTGAGCAAGAATTACATAGACGAGTATCTCAAAATGCAGGAATGGTTGTGGCTCTGTACTGCCTTCAAATTGCAGAAAGTGACTTTGTATTTTTCTGGCTAGGTGAAAGCATTATTTTCTTGGTTTCTGGGAAATAATGTTTGTTTTTTCTGGTGATTACAACACATAACAGCCCAAGTGGAAATGCTGTAACTGCCCACATTAAATTCCACTGAGCCTGGTAAGAAGTTGAAAAGCAGTAGCTTCATTTCTGTATGTAGACTTAGCCATCGGAGTACACTTGATAATTATTTATTACACCATCTTGGGCTAATCCATTAGAGGACCTAAGAATCACATACAGGGAGTCACAACACTGGATAAAATAACATTATATCTGTGTGGAGACTTCAAACTCCAGCACAGATAGGTACGCGTCAAGTGTACATGGGTGACAAGTTACGTTGAATCGACTCTTTGAATGAATGCATGTTGTGGTTGACCTTTGTTCTCTCACTGACACTGAGCTTTGTAGTTTTTATACGACAGTAAACGGACACTTGGATCGTTTCCAAGCCGTTACGGCCCCCACCGAGGTCAAACTGTAGCACTGAAGACAGACTGGACTGAGAGGAGACGGTCATTGAGAACAGTCTCCGATGGGACAAAGTGTTGCGTAACCACTCAAGTCTGTGTTACCCGAGAGCCCGCAGGTACTCTGTTGTGTGACTGTGGCAGAGGCTCCACTGACTCTGTGAGTAAAGAGGGAAGGGCTGAAACCAATGCACAAACTCATGTTTCTTTTCTGTGGTGGTGTGATGGTTATTTTTGTACCGTGCAGTTTCAATGTAATTCAATTGTTTTAACTACCTTTGCAGCTCATTTACATCTTGTCTGAATGCACAGGCAGAGTAAATACTTTGTCTTTATTGTAGAAATGCAGCAGATTCAACAAACAAAGAAAAAATAAAAAAAAAAATTCTAAACTGTTTACACAATGAATGACTTTACATTCATTTGAGACATTTCTTTCCTAAACATTCAAATTTTACAAATAAATTACAAAATTGTAATGTTCATTTGCATAGGCAAAAAAAATAATTAAGAGTCAAAGTGTATACAATAAATATACAAGACTAGATAGGAGGCAGACCAAAAAGCAAATTTGTTCGGAGGTACACAAAAACACTGATGTTCACATTGAGGTTGGTAATGTGCTAGCTACACAAAGTCAGGCCTTACTTCAGCCCTTTAGTAGTCACCGACAGCTAGTCTTTTGTCTTGAGCTCCATCTGGGATGTGGACATTGTAGACTTTTTTGACTTCCTGTTCTTGTAGGCCAATAGGATGGTAGCCACCAAGAGCACCAAGCCAAGGACCAACAGGATCCACTGGCCAGCCATGGCAGCCGAGCTGTCCACATTCATACCAAGGAAATCCACTTTACGAGCCTCAATTTCACCTGCAGGGGAACACATATAAAGTACTGAATAACAAACATGCCGGATGGATTGTTTTTCATTCACATTTATTGACCTGCAGATTCTCCACAAGGGGAGCTGTATATTTATTACAGTGCAATTTTCTGTTGTACATGTTTCAGTGTCGCCACCTACAGTACAATCCAAATAAAAGCTCCTGCGATTTTGACAGCTACCGGTAATGGGTATTACATCTGTTTTTTTCCTCTTTATTTTTAAGTTGAATATTTGTTTGAGTGTGTGTGTTTCTATGAGCGCTTTTGTGGTTTTACATTTTGCATCTCTTGTTGGTTAAAGTAATGGATGAGAATTGACCATCACTGATTATTAAATGAAATTCAGTCTACGGCTGTAAAACACCCAATAATATATATATATATATTTTTTTAAACGATTTAAAAAAAAAAAAAAAAAAAACATTTTATTGTTTTTTTTTGTTTTGTTAAACAGGAAGTCATGTTGGTTTGACTGTGATTTACACAACACATACCAAGATGGAAATTATTTTAATAAAACCAAACTTTAAAGTCTAAATATTCACTCCACAGAACCCAGTGTTTAAATAAATCTCTTCATCCCACCCAAACGTTTCGCACGCTCTGTCTCCACTGTCTGCAAAGTTCAAAGAGGACAGAGGATACACAGCAACACTTAGACTTTTGTTACCTTGGTACAAACCTTTTTTCCCCCCACTTCTTTACACATAATATGGAAAAGTTTTAACAAAAGAATGGTGGCTCAAATATGAAAAAAGAAAAGAGCAATTTTACTACTTTTTGCCTGCTTACTTACAGAGGATATTCCTCTTCCTACCAACAGAATGCGCTCAATGGCATGCGTAAATCTGTAAGATTTCTTATGCTTTTCCTAGCTCTTTCACTCGGTTTCATCAAACTAATCTATACATCCTTTCAGCAGGATCTCATCAGTAAAACAAGGGGAGCAGGAGATAGATTTCACTGAGGTGCAGCAGAGGAGAGGAACTAAATGAATGCCTCTGTGTGAAGACATTGTGCCGTTTCTGTCTCGGAAGGAATTCAAAAATATTTGGCTTTGAGCATGGAAAATTTATTTAAAGTCAATTCCCAGCAAATCCATGCTCAAATGTATCAAATCACGTGAATGCATGAGCGTGTTGAACATACCTGAAGGTTTCCAGTCGTACTCAGGCCATCCGCGAATATCCTTGTTTTTGTTGTTCTCTTCCTCCAGCCATTTAATAAGAGGCTGGAAATACTGCATGAGTGGCTGGGCAGTCATTTTGGACTGACCGGTGATCATGGCCATAGCCTCGGGCCAGGGCTTACTGAAGCCCAGCTTCATCAAATCACTGCAAACAACAACGCATGTTAGCGAGGAGATCAGAGATGAAGATCAATAGCAAGAGTGTGTTACAGAGATACTGACACACGTCTTACATGCATGTTTTCAGTAGCTGCCAACACTAACATATACTATACAAAAACATACTGTATAAACATATTAGTCAAGAACATCATATTATAATTATCTACTAATATTCTATATTGTGTGGTATAATTCTTTTTTTTTTTTTAAGTGGGGGGGCAGGGGACCATTTGACTTTCCATATTTGACATTATAGCGCTATCATCAGCGATGTCGAATGATCTTCTACCCAATGTGTAATGGTCTGACACACTCGTGTGCGTATGTGTGTTTACTGACCCCAGCAGCTTCCCAGCTTCTTTTGATTTGTAGATGTCACAGGTGTGTAGAGGACCCACATGCTTGGCAGCATCACACAGAGCTTTGTGGAACTGAAACTGGACGATGAAGCTAACGAAGTACCTGATTGACGTTCACAAAACGTGTACAATGTTTTAGTGTCAGAAGAACACAGAGAACACAACAAACAAACTGGTACTGTTAAAACCACGAGCACATTATGTTCCCCATCCTATTCATCTCATCTACCCACTGATGATTAGCATGTGTTGAGGCAGTTATCAATCTGTCTGTACTCAAATGTCACTTGTCTTGTTTGTTCTGCAGAATCAGGAGTCTTTACCTGACGTAGGGCACGTTTGCAGGGATGTGGAACTTTGCACCTGGGTCAAAGTCGTCCTCAGTGCGGGTTACAGGTGGACACAGTCCCTGGTACTTCATTCTACCATGCAAAATAAACATACAGTCAATCATTTTTCATAGGTCAGTCACTTACACGTTATTGGTGAACATTGTTCTTGCTAATTGGAAAGCTGCTGGTGAACTTTACCTGAGATTCCACCATTCTTTATTATACTCAGTCTGCGGGATGCGTCCATCAAACACTTTCCACCTCCACTGGTCCATCAGGTAGCCGAAAGGCAGGAAGGCGATCTTATCCAGAGCCATGCTCATCAGGAAGTTGATTTCACTCTCTGGACGAGGGGTCAGAAATGCTGTGTTAGAACACCCCATGCTTTTGCAGAACAACGAAATACTGATGGTCATCACTCACCAGGGTTGTTCTCAACTTTGTCCAGGAGGCCGATGATCTGCAGATGTTTGGGTGTGGACACTGACAGGGCAAGAACATCACCAATGGCCTCGTGGAAGCCAGGGTTAGCCCCGTCGCGGAAGGACACAGGCTGGTCTTTGTATTGCAGGAAGTACTGGACGTGGCCCATCTCGTGGTGCACAGTGATCAGGTCATCCATCGTCACAACAGTGCACTGTTTTATCCTGGAGACACAATCAAAGTGGAACAGAAACTAAAGTTAAAAATGGGTTCCTCATAGTGGAAAACGTTTCCGCAGGTGTCACTTCCCCCTTTTTTTTTTTAATTAATGTAAAGACCAGGACATGCACATTTTTAATAGCTATAAGTCCCTCACAGTGCCTTTCTGATGCTAGTTGTTTGTATGTGCTTTTATGAGCATGGTTAAATTAGTTATCTATCGTATCTCTCTTGCAAAGCAGATCTTAATCTCAGTGACACTATCAAGTTAAATAGTGATCATATAAACATCTGAAACAGAATCTGTTCATGTTTCGGGATTATATTTTAGTAAATCTGCCAGGCCACCTGAGCTCCAATGAAAGTCTATCAATTGGCTCAATTTGGCTCAATGAAAAGCAAGATGAGGTTTATTTAACCTGAAGTCTTTCCGGTTGTAGAAGTCCCATGCAGAGGCGTGACACACCACCTGGCGTCCGTCAGTCGGCTTCTCCAGCATGGATTTATCCCAGAATTCTTTTGGCATTTCCATCAGGCCCAGAGAGGTGAAAAATCTGTCTGATTCCTGAAACATCATGGTGGAGTTCCATTTCTGGATGAGGGAGAAAAAAAAACAAAAAAAAACAGAGTATGTGAAGATGCATGCGGGTATTTATAAACAGTTTTTGCAGTCAATGAGATATTCAACATTTGGAATAATAGATGACGGCAAACGTAAACAAACGAAGGTTGTAAAATTATTTGAGGTAATGTAGGTTTAGGTATTATGTACACTTTGTCAGTTATGGATGTCAGCTGCTTCTACTCAAGACACTGTGTAATTATCCTCATTCTTCTTGAATCTCCACTCAAACCCACTTTTGAGTCTTAATTTTACTAAAACAAAACCTAAAGCTGCAAAGTAACTGAAGCAGGAGTGTGAATTCGATGGCCGTGATGCAACAGCTGGTTTATGCGTTCATTCACCTTTTCTACCATAGCTGGCGTGGCGTCAACCTGTGTGGCATGTGGGTAGGGTATGACCAAATCCATTATGCCGGACCATGTCTGTGCCCACATGTTGCCTAAAAGGACAGAAGACAGCATTCATAATTCATGTTTCTCTAAGTCGAAGAATTTCGGGGGCCAGTCGTCCTCAGCTGTGCCAGTGTTTAAACCAAGTGGGATTTGTGGCGGTTCAAACCCGGACCTCGTGGAACTGTCACACAAAATCTCATGCTTGAGGCCTCTTGAAAGCAAATTAAATCTTGCCTAAATCCAAATGCATCTACAGCCAATGACAGAATATCAATGGGGTATGCTCACATATAAAAGGAGAGTTTTGGCTGTAGTGCAAGAATATTTTGGATTCCATAGTGAAATATAGGATTAAAAGGGGTTTTTGTCCCATGATCTTCACCTCAACTGTGGAAAGCCTGCTATTATCCAAGAAATTCTGAAGGCAGTGTAAAGCCCCGAGTGTTATATTATTCTTGTAAAAAAAAAAATCAAAAAGTTCCTTACTTACCCAGCAAATGAGCAGGAATGGGTCCCTTTAGGTTGATGTACTGGGGTCCATACTTTTTGTACAGAGCCCTTCGGACATAGGCATGTACGTTCTGATAGAGCGGCTCAAGCTCCTTCCACAGACTCTCCAAGTCTTCCTCAAAGGTGGGGGTTTCATACAGGGACCGCCAGAAAGCCCCATTATCAGCGTGTCCTACAGGCAGTAGCAGGAATAAATACGTTCTTCAGTGAGGGGTATTCTAAATCTTTAACATAGACAACGCAGGACTGAGTTTTGTGCAAACATATCTGCAAAGCAAATCTGCTTCTGAAGCAGAAATGGTGAATTTAATTTTTTTAAAAAGTAGGGTCTAGCGAACTACTTCTTTTTTTGTATTGGTTATGACATTGAAAATCACCCACTTTACATTGTTAAGATGGATAAACTGTCAAAACTGGTTATTTGATGACACCACTTTAAACTGACTCCTCAGATTGTGTTTGACAGTCCTGCATCTGCCAAATGAAAGTCTAAAACTACTTTCTGCTGCCCTCCAAGGCCAAACTTTTTACAGCATTTTTTTTTAATGTCATACCATTGAGAGTGGCAGCCTTGTTGGCCAGTTCAACATATCTCTTGTAATCCTGACGAAGTACTTTTCCAGCAGCATCTCTCCATCCTTTCCAGGCAAACAACAGCTCGTCATAATCCCTGGATTCTGCCATGATCTTCTGGAGGTCTGAAACACATTTCTTTTTATTACAAACTTTTGCCACTTCATAATGTGTAACGCAGCAGAGTGTTGCTGATGTCTTTTTTTGTTCGTTTAATACTTAAGGACATACAGACATTACAGTTCTTATATTATTTCATCCTACCTAAATTACATGTATCAGTTACCAAATAATGAAGTAATCAAATACTATTTTATTTGGTAAGAACTTTGCTAATATACTGAATTTGCTTCATTATTCATATTATTTATATTATTTTTTTGGAGCCAAACTCCTCATGTTACAATTAGCATATATTTCATAGTCTTACCTGGATCCAGCGGATGGCACGTCCCATTATCTCTGCAGACCTCAGCCACACTGTACTTGGTCTCCATGTTGGACAGAAGATTGTTGTACTGAAAACATAAAAAGAAATGATGAAGCTTTAGATCCCACTGAAACTATCAGCAATCCCGGGTTGTGATATTTGGTAAACAAATATGCTACATTTCGACTGGTGGCAGAAAGAGGGTGTGAACACGCAAGGAAGACAAGTGACTCTAAAAAGTAAGAGTGCTCAAGACATATACAAATACATAATGACAATAGCTGCAAATACATCCCATGACTACGTGAACCTGAGATGGTTCACGCTAGTTTAATACATGTGCACAGCTCTTGGTGCTGTGTCTCAGCCTTCAGAAAACTACCGTCTGTAAAAATATATAACAAAAACTCTTCCTAATGTGCTCCACGCAAGCAGAAAAAACAGCTCCAAAGCAAACCAAAAATATTAGTCTATATAGTGCCTGCAGTTTATTTGCAATTTTTTTTAAAAGATGGCTTTTTCATCATATTCATATTCATTTGGTTTAACCTCACCAGGCAACACCACAAAAGTTTTCTAATTATGTAATTCATATATTTATAGATTTATTTCCGCCTTTTTTCATTTCTGAACAAACATACGTTTCTTGAGTACATATTGGTAAAACCAAGTATTTCCTTCACACCTCTTCCAGTTGTTCCGAGGTCAGCGCGGCCCTCTCGATGTCGCTGAGTTTTTTGATGATGCGCTTGACTGAGGCATCTTGGAAGTCAGTGGTGTCATACTGACGGGCCCTCTGACCATACTTCAGGGTGTGGCCGGACATCTCCAGGTTCTTCTCAAGCTAGAGAGGAATAATGAATGCTTTTTAAATTGATCTATTTTTACATTAAGTGTCACGAAAGCAAGGCGGATCGATTGATGGATTTATGGATGAATAGACAAGACGACTGCATGGACGGACAGATCGATGGTTGGCCGGAGGGACATGAATGATTAACGAATGGATGAATGGCCATATGTATGGACAGAGATACTCAGATTAAAAGTAATTAGGAGGATTAGTAGACAGAAGCATGCATAGAGGGGTTGATTAGTGACTCATTCACAGTAATAACTTAATTGACAACTCAGATCAAGCAAATAATTTTATTGATTCCTGACTTGATCCACACAGTCAGTACAAGATGCAGCTGATGATATATCTGATGACTGATCAACGTTAAGGTGATCTCCATTGAGTTGGTCTCACCATTGCCTTCTTATTGGCTTCGTTGATGTCGGTGTTGTACTTCCAGGAGGCCTCGGTGTAGGTGTTCCACACCACCTCAGCTGTGCTGTTGTACTCGTCCAGGAACTTCTTTGCATCGAGCTCATCTGTATTCTTGTCTGGGTAAATAAGCAGGATCAAAGTAAGCTGAAATACGGTAGGCGCAATGTAGAGAGGAGCCATGTAGCGAAGTCGAAAAAAATGCTATCAGGTTTTTAGCAAAATTTAGATTTTCTTTTGCAAACACCAGAGGCTTGCATTATTGTAGACATTTGCTTGAAATGTAAAAGAAACTATGCTACACCTTATCCATCCTACACATCCACTATCTCTCATCTCTCATCTCACCTTCTTACTTTGTTATTAAGAATGCAGCTATATGTCTTCTATTTCATACGTGTAGTTCATATTCTGTTTTACTGCCATTTGTTTACCATTAGTTTGGAGAAAAACTCTGTGGCTTGCTCAACATCCTGTCTTACCAATATCCTCAGGGTAGCCCTCGGGGACGGGTGGGACCCAGTCAAAGTCAGGCCACCCTAAGGTCTCGTTCTCATTTTGCTTTTCCAGCCACTTAATGATGGGATCAAAGTATCTCATTAGTGAGCTGGCGTTCAGCTCTTCGGTGCCGATGGCCTCCTGAAGCACAACAGGCCAAGGTTTGGAGGAGCCAGCCTGAAGGACTTTCCTGGAGGAGGAACAGAGACATGATATTACACCTTTACTTTTTTCCATACTCCTGCTCTGTGTCAACAATGAAGGCCCAATCAGGTCACATACTTCATAATGGCCCCTGCTTCTGCAGAGCGGTAGATGTCACACGTGTGCAAAGGACCGGTGTGTTTGGCGGCTTCGCACAATTTTTCATGCAACTGGAACTGCAGGATAAAGCTGACAAAATACCTGCAGGGGAGAGAATTGCATCTTCAGCACACCACTTTTATACTTTTAAAACTCTTCAAAACATTTCACTACATAGAACAAAAAAAAGAACAAAAAAATCATATACAAGCTACACACAAACTTCAAACGCAGGGGACATCAAAAGAAATACACCAATAAGTTTGAATGATATGATGATGACTGATGTAAGCATGCCTTTCAGCAACCACTACAGTCTGTTTTTTCTGTTAAAGTAACTGTCTAACTTTTATTCCACTCCTCCTAAAAGCAACAAGCTGCAGTCGGAGGTTTTTCATACACAGCCCCGGCCCACGAAGGAAGCTTCCTGCTATTGTAGGCTTACTGTATTATTCTAAAACCACAACACAGTACAGCACACAATGACATAATTTCCAGCTCACCAAACTTTCTATCTTATTCATTCTCTTTACTTTAGTCACATTGTTACCCTCATACAGTATGTATGCGTCAGGCTCGTACACGAACATACACACTCGCATTATGAATGAGCAGTAAAAAGTCATTTTCTGTATTTTATGGAATTTAAAACCCGAAGCCGTCATGTCTTTGTGAGACTACAGTGTTATTCAAAAAGCTAGAAAATCACTATGACACTTAAATATCAATTATTCAGGCACAGTGTTTAACACAGTGGTGATAGTGGAACATGATGCTACCTGATGTATGGCGTGTTTCCAGGGATGTGGTATTTCGCCCCGGCGTCAAAGTGCTCATCTGTACGCCTGGTGGGCGGGCAGATGCCTTGATATTTATTTCTGTGAGAAGAAATAAGAGACAGATGAATTTAGAATAAACTGGCATGGGACACATAAAGACATGAGGACTGGCAAGTTATTTTTATTTGTTACATTTCATGTTTTCATTCAGTGTCATGTGCGCTTGTGTTCCAGCAACACCTCACATCACACAAACACACTTAAGTTTGTCAGCCAATACAACCACAGTCTGTTTTGGCTCAGTGTCACCTGGTGTGAAGGCAGTATGAAGTAACATTGACTGAATATATCTTTAGAGTGAGTACAATCTATATTTTGATTATGACACTATTAAATGACAATTTCAAATATGTCACTCAGTAATGAACTTACTGAATCTACAGCCCCCCGTTTGCTTTGCAGAGATTTATAGCAGGTTTTGACAACTTAGTTTTTGCTAGTGATTTTCTTCATTCTCACCACGTCCGTCGTGTTTGTTTTTGGCTGCAAGAAGTGTCTGTTTTTGGCCAAACGGCGGGAAAAAACAACCTGTAACCTGCTCAGCACTAAACAGCAGACAGACACGGTGTGTGACGAGCTGCTGAACATAGCTGAGCAGTAGCATCATATTTACAGTACAGAAATGAGTGGTATTGATCATCTCATCTTCAAATATTTCCCAAGCATGTCAACTATGGTGAAATATGTAAAAAAAAAAAAAAAAATCATGTAAAACCTTTAGAACAAACTAAAATTAACCTAAACAATGTGAAATAGTACTTTATTAAAGAGAAAGATGTATTGTGTTGAACAGATGTCAACTGAAGCAATGTCCCGTTTCATAATACCATCTCACACCTCATCAAGCTCAACAGCCAAGTACTAACAAACAACACGGCAAGAATATGATCAAATTCAACCAAACTGCTGAAACTCAGACGGAAACAACAGTGACTCGCTATCGCCTCTTAATGTACACAGTGTTATTACAAGATGGCCTTAAACTTTACATATTGCATCTTTAACTTGAAATATCTTTGCTCCTACCTGAGGTACCACCAGTCAGAGTTGTATCGCTCTGGAGGGGTGCGTCCACTAAACACGCCCCATCTCCAGAGGTCAATGAGGTAGCCAAAGGGAAGGAAGGCTATCTTCTCCAGAGCCATCTTCAACAAGTAGTTGGTATCAGTTTCTGGAGAAACACAAAGTGGCATTTATCTTTTTTAAACATTTTGCAAAGAGTAAGATATCCAAGAATTCATGTCAATTGTCTAATGTTGTCAAATCATCCACATCTGGTCTGTGGGACGGTATTATAAGGTTTGGATATTATTCATTTTTGTGTTATTGTCAGTACCAGGGTCAGAGGTCACAGTTTCCAGCAGATTAATGGTTTGCAGATGCTTGGGTGTGGAAACAGAAAGAGACAGAACATCGCCAATAGCCTCATGAAAACCAGGGTTGGCTCCACGGCGGTAGCCAACAGGCTGGTCCTGGTACTGCAGGTAATACTGGACATGCCCCATCTCGTGGTGTACGGTGAAGAGCTGTTCCATCGTCACTGTGGTGCACTGCTTAATCCTAGCGGATGTGACACATGAAATGGTTAATGATCTTGTGTGATCAGGTTTTATTCTCAATAACAATATATCAATCATCAGTGTTTAGCTTGTAAGTTAAAGGAAGTGGAACTAGAGGTAATAAAAAAAAATCCTTGCAACTAAACGAACTGATGTTACCTGAAGTCTTTGCGGTTGTAAAAGTCCCAGGCAGACGCATGGCACACCACCTCTCGACCTTCAGGCTTAACCAACATGGATCCTTCCCAGAACTCTTCAGGCATCTCCTCTAAACCCAGAGAGGTGAAGAACTCTTCAGCCACACGAAACATGTGAGTGGCATTGTAGCCCTGGGAAGAGGATACAATCCCACAAGTCACAATTCATCCTAGCTGACAAAATTAGGATGAAATGTTTAAAAGATCTCTAATGTTAAGTGGCATTTTTTTCCATTGGTGAGGTCACCTACAGAATGATTTTTTTTTCTCCTCCATGCAATCTCATCCAGTTGCATACATTTTTCCCTTCACACTTACTTGTCTCAACATTTCAACGGTCACGTCGATGTTGGGTTTGTCAGGAAATGGGATCATCATACCATAAATGTTGTTCCAGGTCTGGGCCCACATATTTCCTGAGGGTGAGGAAGAAAACACTTTTAAGCAGCAATCCTGACTTGTTATGTGATACCCTTCTCACAGGCGCTGAAGGAAATGCCTACACGCAACATGTTCATTCACAGCGATGACATAAGAACACAAAACTACTAGCCTGCATCTTAAATAGTACGTGCTCGTTTTGTCTCTGGCATATGTGATTACATGCCACATGGTTAAATAGTGACTGATAATGTTAGAGACTCCACACGTTTTTTTAAATTTTTTTTATTGGAAGTTGATGGGGCTGAACCATATGTTTGACTTTTCTAAAAAGCAAAAAGTGAGTCAAGATTCAGTAAAATACTCTTGAACCCTTTACTTAATCATATTAGAGATTTGAAACATACATTATATATATCTATATTTAACGTAGGCGCATGTTAAACTAACAAAGTGAAGGTGATGTTTAGCTGAGGACAAATAGTACAATATTCAGAGAAATAACACTCATTTCCTATTGCCAACAGTGCAACAATCCATATTTAGTGGAGTTTCTTTTTCTAGAAAACAAGAAAAAAAACTAATAAAGAGACATGATTGTTGTCCTCAGCATACACCAAAATACATCCATGCGTTTCTTGCATGTAAGTATTTTAATGTAACTATTCAACTTTACAGTAAACTTGTAAAGGATGAAAATAAATAAAGCGGGGGAAAATTAAAACTTCTCTCTCTTTAAAAAAAAAAAAGAAAAAAAAAAAGAAAGAGCACCCCCACACCCAATGATTAAAGGGCAGTTGTACATTTCTTATTTTATACATGCATTTGTAGCTGTTGTCAGTAATAATATACGCATGTTACCTAAAAGGTGGGCAGGGATGGGTCCTTTAAGGTTGATGTACTTGGAGCCGTACTGCTTGTAGAGCTGGCGGCGCACAAAGGCATGCAGGTTCAGGTAGAGTGGCTCAATGGTCCTGTAGAGTTTGTCTATATCCTGCTCGAAGGTTTCAGACTCGTACCAAGAGCGCCACTCATGCCCAGTGTCTTCAAAGCCTAAATAGGACAACAATGTTAATTTGCCGTCTTTCCGTTTCACCTTCCTTCATCAGTCATTTCTCCTCCTTTTGTCGTCTTGTACTTCATTCACACAAAATTGAATTTGTAGCATTATAAATCTCTTGCTCTCAGTATCAAAGGTCAAGAGGAAGTACTTACCATCAGCTCGAGAGGCTTTGTTGCTGAGCTCCACAAACTGGGGATAGTACTCCTTCAGAGGTACACCTGATGCATTGTGCCAGCCCTCCCAGGCGTACAGCAGCTTCTTGTAGCTCCTGGAGTTGGCCATAATATTGGTGAGCTCTTCAAAATATAAGAAAATCCAAACACACACTCAGTCATAAAGTTTTAGAAATAAACAGGGAGGCTGACCTGATCTGGTGTCCTAAATAAACATACAACTCAAAAGCATAAGCTGCGAGTTTTCCTAAAACAATCATGACGTATTGGTTTTTAGATGACTTCATGCTCCTTGTGTTCTCTTGGCAGGAAAAGAACAGACACATTATCCAGGAGATTAGCTTGGAGTTATGAAGAGAATCACTTAAAACAACATTCACCTCCAAAGTGGCAGATATAGGAAAGGAAAGTGAAAAAAGGTGAAAGTTGAAGACCACAGACCAGAGTTGAACTGGTGGAAAAAGACAATGATGTTTGTTATTGTAATGACAGGAGTGTTTTTCTGTAACGGGATGTGCCATATACTTCCAGTAACCCTGTTATCATCGTGGAGTGTTTCCATGAATAAAAAAACCAATAATCATTAAGGGGAGTACACCTTAACAACAGCAATGAGCTTTTTTATTTGTACGAGCAATAACGTCAAGTAGAAGTGCTTGTTTTTGCCCTCTTGTTGTAATGTATGTGTTGGCAGGCGTTATTCTTTAGGCAGTTGTTGCTGTCACAGCACAAAGCACCATTGTTCACAATAAATGGCAGTAGCGTTAAAAGCTACTAAAATGTTATTTCGCCAGCTTTTTACTCAACACTCATGGACACATCCGTAACACTTCCTTTGGAGACCTCTCTGAAGTCATTTTTTTCCATCCTGTTACTTCCAGGAGCCAATAAGATCTTAACCACTTAAGTGTTTTTCTTCCTAGACTTCCCCTTCCACATTGTTGTTTGTTACGTATTCTCCAACACTGCTACGCTCCCGGTTCTTTCAAGGAACTCTAAAGTATTTAGTATCGTATGATTTATGCATCTTGACCTTCAAACTGAGCATTTTATTTGAGGCTACTCACCAGGTTCCAGGCTCCAGCTTACATTTGGCTCTGGGTGCACTTTAGCTGTTGAATAAATGTTGTCCATGGTGCTGAGAATGGTGTTATACTGCAGACAAGAAAAAAAAACAATTTAAGATTATTCATGTTCAAAAATGTGGTTACTGACTCACAGTGAATTTTCCATTGCACAATATGAGAGAGAAACAAACCTTCTCTCTTTCTTCCTGGGGAAGGTTTGCAGCACCCAGTATCTTAATCTTTTCCATCAGTTTCTTGTCTTCCGGGTTCGTGAGATAGTTGCTGAGAAACTCTGGAGAGAAGACCTGCTTAGCCTTCATCCCCCAGGCTTCAGAGAAGGCCTGCTCTTCAAGAGATGCCTGTACCTAGAGACAAGAGGAGGCAGAAGTGAATGCCAATGACTTATTGTCTGCAGTTCAGCAATTACAAGAAACAAAGATCTGAAATTGAAAGACCTGCCATGGGGCAAAAATAAACATGCAGCACGAGTCATTTCACTTTTCAGGAGTTGTTCCACTTTGTCCACAATGACCAGAGCATGTTGTTAACCTGCGTAGCCAGCCATTAGTTTTCAAATATTGATGTGTGTCAGGAGTAGAAAGTGGGCAGCGAGGAGAGAACTGGGACATGCTGGACACCTTTGTTCAGTAATGTGTGAGGAACAACATGCAGCTTAAAGGCTAAAAGAGGGAAGCAAGAAATGATTCATACAGTGAAATGATATGGTCCCACAGGGGTGGACTCTTTGGTATCAGTCTGGTGCCATCTTTTTTTTGTCAGTGTTTTCGCACAGTGACCCTCACGCTGCCAGCAAATCAATGTTTAATCAGTGGAAAACTCTCTAAATCTTAAAGATGGTTTTGGTACAAATTTGACACATTTATGGTCATCAGAGGATGAGTATTCAGTGATTCCTCTACATTTTAACCCAACACCCTCTGTGGGTTGGACTGTATGGCTCAGAGTAAAATGTCAAGAGTTGGATGGATTGTCATGATCTTTGTGAGCTTTGGTGACTTTTGATCAAGTGCCATTATCACATCTATTTTTCCAGTACTTGTCTTTACCCAGATAACAATCTGGTTTTCTTACCTTCTACTGACCAAGTCTATCAGCTAGAATACCTGTGTCTTCACGTGACATAATATATGTTCCTTGACAGCTATTACACCACACATTCCCTCCCTTGTATTAAGAAAGGACAGCAACTCTCGCTCAAAGTGAAGCAAGGCAAGGACATTTTGTGTAGCACAACAATACAAAGAGTTTTAAATAAAACATCAAAGGGATTCAGACAAAAGATGAAACTACAATAGAACAAAAGAAAAAAAGCACTAAGACTTGAATAGAAAACAGTAATATATACTTCATCTACATAAACAAAACAGTAAAAGTTACAGTGCAATGTAACAAATTATAAAGTATCTGATGGAATAAAAGGTAAACATGGTCATCAAACTTAATCTGAAAGAACCAGGAGTTGCCGCAGTAGTGTGGATGGTTCATAATGTAGTGGCGTATCAGAAATGTATTTTGGCCCCAAACCATTCAGTGCTCTATAAACCAACAGCAGAAACCAACTCTATGACAGGCAGGAAGCCCGTGTAAAGATCCGAGAACTGGACTGATATAATCCACTTTCTTATTCTTGGTGAGGACTCCTCAAGCAGCAGCGCTCTGAATCAGCTGCAGCAGTCTGATTATTTTTTTGATTCCTCTTGTCCTTGGCAGAGGAAGTAGATGGGTAACGCAGGAAGAAAAATACGTTTTAGGAGAAGATTTTTATTCCTGACATGTTCTGGCAAAGTCCATCTGCCTTAACAAGATGTCTGCAGTCCCAAATTCAAGGCTAAAGTATATATTTCTTAAGTGCATTTGTCACCCAAGCAAACGCGCTCACCTTTGGCACCAATGAATCTTAAGAGCTTTTCTTTATGGCACTCATGGGCAGAGGCGTTCTCAGTATATAATGACAGTGCTGGAAGAATGGAGTCAAGGCTGCTGTTAAACACTGGATGGCGAGTACATGTGTTGAACATTGATTGGCTCTTATTCAAAATGATAAACCACAGCTGTAGTGGTAAATAGCACTACACAAACCCTTGACTTTTTTTTATTTTTCCTAATAAAAAGAATGCATTAAGGTGCTGCAACACTTTTTCCATGCGTCAAGCAATCACTGGAAAACAAGCCAACTCAGTCACACTTGGGAAAAACACAAAATATCTGCACATACATACATACTTGCATAAACAAAGAGCTATGAGTTATTCAAAGGTCACTATTTGTGCAACACATCCTGATTAAAACTGACAGAGGAGTAGCTTCTTTCCACTAATGTTTTCATTGAAGCTTCTTGTCTGTCTCTCTCCCAGCCTTTACTAAAATAACAGGCTGCAGCAGAAGAACTCTGGTGACAGTCAGTTGAAGCATTAACTCTGACCTTTGTGCTCGTCCTCTCAATCAGTCTTTTTCTCAATAGTTTTTTCCAGCCTGCCTACACCCATCCAGCCAAACAGATAATCACATTCACAACCACAGAAACAAAATAAAGATAGGGGCGAAACGCCTTTTTGCTGATTTACTTTCCATCAAGGTCCTTCTGTGACAGTAACACTAACTTCACCATTAACAGATCTTCTTCCATAACCTGTGTGTGCACAAATTTGATCTGGACTTACATTCAATTGTTCTTTCCATCACGAGCCAACCCATTATACTCTCGAGTTTTCAAGTTAATTACCGGAAAGTTAGGGTTCAAATTATTTTAAAATATGTGCATCTAAAAATGAAACCTCTCCACAGTGTGTGCAGTTCTTAAACTCAAACACATTCAAGTTGCGTGAAAAACTGGTAATATGCAATGATATTAATGACTACGCCTCAGGTCTGATTGTGGTACATTAAGGCAGCTGCGGTTTCATTCTGGGTTTCAAAGGGCGTCATTCATTAATATCTGCTGCTATCAGTTTCTATTCTGCACAATTCTAAAGTCCGCAAACTGATTCCGTTTGATCCTCTACGTGTCCGACATGAATCACATTTGCACCGAAACCAAATCCCCCTCACCTCTGAGGCTGCGTGAACGGGCCGAGGAGAAAATGTGTCTATGGGTTTGGATTTGCCAGTTTGCGTCCTATGGATGAGCGGTATTTACAAGCTGTACTTTAATGGGTCCTCCACTCCTGACTTCAATGTAATGGACTCATAGTGCAGCAGAATGCCGACATCACAACATTTCTCTGTCATCCCGAGTTGCCCCCTCCACCCCTCTGGGCTGCCAGATCAGATGGAGCTCAGCGCTCCGATTCACTTTGATCCCATCTTTGAACTGTTCAGGACAGAGCTACAAGGCTGCTCATCTTTCACCTTACATCCCAGAAACATTCTGTACAGCACAACACATTCTGCAGCCTGACCTTGCAGAGCGCAGGCCACTTCTACACCTGTTCAGTGTGTGAAGAGACCAGTGTTCAAAGTCCTGCTTAGTGGACTGAAGTCCTGTTGTGACAGCTGCTCGAGCACGCAAATTTGAAAAAACAAAAAGAGAAAAAATCCAAAGGTTTTCTCCCCTGAGTGTGTCACAAGGGCGACTTGCTTTCATGCGCTCGTGGTAAACTTGTATTGCAGACACGTATCCGTGAATATGTGTGTGTGACTCTTGTGCCTGAAGACTGGAAAACACACACCTCTGCAGTTTTACACTCTGCCGTCTGGTTGTACTTTTCCTCTGCTCTCTTGCTTTCTCCCTTGTCTTCATTATTTATGCAAATGTATGTCAGACATGTGGTGATATGCAACTGCAAAACCATCTGTTTTTAATGCCTCACAGCTTGCCTATGAGAAAACGCATTGTGAAGCTGCTGCAAAGAGGCATTTCATTTCAAATATTGCCACAGTGGATCATAAAGAGTGCTAGCGTGTGTAAAACTGCATTCTGTAGCGGGTGCTTCCATCAGGAGAAATTGTTTGAGGCAGAAAATATCATAAAATACACAATTTAACAAAACGCCAAAATAAAAGCATCCAAGACCCCCTAGAAATGTATTCAAAAATTAAAGACGTTCACACCGCAGGCTCTCAGATCTGATTTATATTTCCAGTAACACTCAAGCAGAGTTGGCTGCGTTGGGAGGAAACTGAGCATGTAATTCTGGAGAGAGATGAATAGTAGTATCTTCAAGTCAAGCAGAGCTAAGCTCCACAGAAACCCTCGACCATGCATGCATTTGTGGTGACGAGATGCAAGTGCTGGCGAGCGCTGAGCTGAACTGGACAATTTACTCTAACACCAGCACAAGAGGAAAGATTTGGCAAAGAAGTCCATCTCTAAGCTCAAGACCTCCAGGAGTTGTCCTACCTGAAGCTTGGAGTTGTGGTCCGTTATGTTGGTGTTGTAGTTCCAGCTGGCAGAGACGCTGTCGAATAACACCACCTCAGCAGTGTGGTTGTAGTCACTGAGGAACCTTAATGCATCATTGGTGGTGTTTGTATATGTCCCTGGCTGCCAGCTTGCTGGCAGAGCCTCAGAGAGCCCGAGGACTGGCAGCAGCAGCAGCAGCACTGACCATAACCTGTGCACACTGGGACCCATGGCGAGCTCCCACCAAGGAGAGAGTGGAAGAAAAATCTGTAAAGCTGAATAGTTGGGTGGAAGTGCTAAAAATACACTTGCTCCACTGAAGTGAGAGTACACCTTCCCCCTGAAGCTGTTGTCTCATCCACTCCCTCACTGCTTCCTTCTTATAACCTCCCAGCCTGGCTACTGGTGAAATGCACAGGAGCCAAAGCGAGCCTCTTTTTAAGTGCCAGTGTAAGCCAGCCCACACTTCTCCGCAGCCTTCCCCCTCACCACTTTACAGAACTGGACATATTTCTCCACCAATTCCCTTCCTCCGTCCTATCGCCTATCCCTGTCCTCTTTTTTCTGTTTACCAGCCTGTCAGGATGTCTGACATTATCTCTGATCAGAACCACGTTCCTATAACAGTGAGAGCCAAGAGATAAAATATGACACACCGATTGCCTGATCCGCCTGCCTGCCTGCAGAGAGGTGGCTCCTCAATACCCAGCAGTGGAGTCTGGGAGGGACTCCACATGCTTTGCTCTCAGTTCCCTCCTTCGGCTTAGTGACAGCAGGAGGAGGAGGGAGTTAAAGACAGGGGGAACGAAAGAGAGAGGGGATAGGGGAATGGCGGTGAGGGGGGTGGTAACAGGATTCAAGGCAGAGTTGAAAAGGCTCAGTGAGATTAGCAGAAAACGTGATATAGAGACACTAAACAGTGACAGGGGCTCACCTTGAATCGTGTCTTTTGTACATAACCTGATCTTCATAGAGCAGCTTTCTCGTTCCAATCAGAGAAAAGAAAATGTGCATCGAGCTCTAACGGAGACCGTGCATTTCTCTCTTGGTAAGAACGCTAGTGATTCCTACACCAAATTTACAAGGGTTCCCATCAGTGATCAAAGGGGATGTCATTTGGGTTGACTGCAAAGACAGTTGACAGGTCTTTTTTTTAAGAACGAGGAGGTTCACAGCTGTCAAGCAGTGAAGGGATTTCAAACCGTCCTCATTTCTGACATCTTTACAGTGAAATTATTATTTGTTTTTTATAAAGCGCATACAAAGACTCACTTTCCTGCAGTACGTGACAAGTCTTATACCACTGGTTGCTGTACAACAACTTTCACACGTTCAGATTTGTGCAGGAGGATTCATTCAAGTGAAAAGGGGAAAATCATTGTTTTTGTTCCCCTGGAATAAGAAACGTGTGCACTTTCTTGCTGTGACTACCGAGTAAACCAAACAAATCCACCGAGTCGCTCCTAACCACAAACTGATCTGTTATGCCATCTCAAGAAAGAGTAATTTGGATGCGTTTACAGCATGCACAACATTCAGTGCACATTTAACAAAGGAATATTACATAATTTACTGTATGTGCATAACTTGTTGTCATGCAGTGTTTAAAGAAAGACACAAATGGTATTTCTGGCATCCTTAAAAACCTGCATTAAGTGTTTCTGTGATGACTTGAGGTGAGCAGAAACAAGCTGCCAAAAATGGCTGAACGTCCTTCGGGAAAATGACAAAGTAATGAGAGATGTTTTGGTATTTTTGCCTTTGTTAGCTGACAGGAAACTGGAAAAAACTGCTCATTTGGATGATAAGTCTCTTTGGGTTATCACCAAAGGTGACCCCTTTCTCAATAAATGTAATCATTTGATCCATATGCAAAGTTGTCATTCCCTATTCTTCAGTGTTGTATCCCACAGATAGCTCCAACTCTGCTGCATTTATTCTCCTTACCTCTGCAGAGCTGTAGAGTTGTGTGCAGCCATGTGACCCAGTTTATTACACCAGCAGGTGTATTCATTGCAACAAACATGTCACAGCTTAAGCACAAACTTAATGGTGCTGTTAAAAGCTTGATTACCTTATCGTCACTTTTACTCTCCATTCTCCTTTATGATGCCATGTTTATACATTATTGAAATCCATCAGCTGCTTTTCTGCTGCCCACCAGCTGGTCATTCACCTGACTGGGAACTTTGTTACACTTTAAACAAGAATTTAAGGCATTTGACAAGTTCCTTTTTCTTGGCAGTTGCTACAAACCTTTTCCTTAAATGACACCAAATTTGATGTTTCTCAATATACCATTAAATTGTATCTATTATTTTATGTTTCTTATATTAGTAATTCCACCATATAGAAGCAAAATGAAAGAAATATGACAGAAAAGTATTTATACAAGTTCTCACTGACTTTAAATTAAATAAGAACTTCTGGTCAAAAATTGGAAGCTCTCTTGTACTTGCCCGCACTCTGCATACGGTTTTATTTTATATTTTAACTCCATTTTATTTTATTAAGGTTTTGTCTTGTGGTTAATTTGATCTTTTCGTATGCATTTTATTTATTTTTCTAATTTTCACAAATACATTTTAACATGTTCTTTTATATCTGTCTTTAATCAAAACACCATGTGATTTTCTTGCTGTAAAGCATTTTGAGTTGCATTTCCTTTGTGAACGGTACAAATGAAGTTTATTATTTTTATGTTTTCTTTAGACAATGTTGTTACGGACAGTTTAGCTAACAAGAAGTTTGAATATCATTAATCACTATTGAGCCTCGTAGCAAAAACAGTGAAAGAGTCTTCAAGCTGCTCGAGGAGACCATTTCGAGTGACGCTGTGACTGAATGAGTCCATAAAACATGATAACTATAAAATAAGTGATCTTAGATTGCACATGAAGGGGATCATAAATCCTAATGACTTAGATAGCAAAATAGAAAAACAATTCTGGTTTACTAGTTAGCAAGTGTAGGATACTATTTTTTATAACATTCAAGCTTTAAAAATATAATCTGATCTGCAGAGTCATGCACTTTGATTTGAGCATATCAAAGTCCTTGATATCCACATGACTAGAGTAAATAAATAGCTTTATAATGGTCTAATGGATTGTTATTGGGCTCTAAATGTAAATCTCATGAAAAACAAATATCTTTGATATTGGCGTGAATTGCATTGCTGATAAAGTTTTCCATCTGGGGCAGATGATTTTAATGATGCTGACTTTTTACTTTTACGGTAAATGAACTCTAGAGCACTTAATGTAACTTATGTAAGGCTGAGCTCGGAGCCTGTTATGATCCTGAACGTTAACTTCAACTTGTTAAATCAGTGAATTAACACTAAAATGGAGCCTGTATTGTGTTCACTCTAAACCATTGATTGAAGCTGAACTCTCAGTTTGATCAGAAGCCAGATAAAAATCTGTTCATCTGAGTGGGTTTTGTCAGCTTAAGGCAGAAGGAGTCATTATCTGCTCACAGGGAGGCAGATATTATATGATTAGTTTGGGGTGACACAGAGTTCAGCTTTGAATCATGGGAAGTTTACACTGCACTGTATGCAGGGGGCACCTCAATCAGACTTCAAGAAGATATCCCAGATATCTACAACACCATAAAGCACCTATCTTAAAGGAGATACAAAATATCTCCAATGGTCCTGTGCTCATATTTGCCGATATCTTTGGAAACGTGCAGCACGTGTCCGACATGTGAACCACCTGTAAGGGACTGGCTACTTATTGACAGAATACATCCTAGCTGAGCTGATAGAAATATTGCATTGGATAAATTCATGTCTGAAGTGAATAAAGTCAGAAAAGCCACAGTCTATATAAATATAAAGAAAGATATCTTATGTCAAAACTATTTCATACCTTTGACAAGAAAAAAAAAAAAAGATGAGATAAGGGCGGCAGGTGCCTGAAGACTAATAAGAATTGAGTTCGTAGCCACAGCCAATAAAACTGTCCACAAAGACTGTTAACTCCTGCCTTATCTTCTGTGTGTATGTGTGAGTGCACTGGTGTCCTATCAATGTTTTTTTTGTCCTGCCTTCTCCAGGGCTATAATTGAATTTGGCTTTTCCTTTAAATGGAGTCTGTGAAGTGTGGAGAGGCTGCGATAGGCCCGAACATCCAATCTTCACAAACCTGCATGTGTTGCAGACCACTGGACGTGGACGCTGCGGGGCTGTGTGAATATGTGAGAAGGTAGCGCAAGATATGAAATTACAGGTTAACTTTATTGAGCAGAACTTAAGAGGCAGTTTCTTCCACTACAGCTTGAACACCTTAAACGCCACTCAGACACCTACTATTACGCCAGTTTAATCAACACCTTCTCCTGCACAATAAATGTCCTGAATATGAAGGTGAAAAATCAAAGACTCAACCGTTATCCTTCTGCAGTGAGTCAGAAGTGACTACATGATTGATAACTATATAGTTTAAATCAGATAGACAGTCTTGATCAGTTAAAAAAAAAAAGAAAAAAGAAAAAGGAACAGCGGATTTTGAACATTTAAAAAATGGCCGATAACCTGTTGAAAAAATGTCTTGTTCAATATGGATATTAAAGGTATATTTAAGTGAGTGGTGATAGATTCACATCCTGCCATTGGTTTCATGTTGATTAACAGCCGATAGTGGTAACATGCCAATAAATGCAGAACTTAAGCAAAACAGGCAGTGAAGAAGAAGACTGCTGGCTGGCAAACATATTAAAAAAAAATGCATGATTTAAATTCTTTTTTTAAACTTTTTTTTTAAGCAGCTCATGAAGATAGAAATGGACTTAGTAGGTTTGTTCATGTAGAAACACAATTTCGTTTTGGCGAGACACACTGAACGCAAACTTGGCAGTCATCTATTTATCTGTTTATTTGTATAAGGTCAAGGAGCATGAATCGATGCCACAGTCTCAGTATGGTTGCAGCTGTCACAAATAAAAATCTTTGAGAACTTATTTGTGTATGGCCTTTGGTGACCTGACATTATTGCCTGCATTGCTCTGTACAACATATGCAGAGACTGTTTTAGACCACGGATTTCAATGTTAAAACAGAGGAGAGCAAAGCTGTGAAGCTAGTTGACCTCTACCAGTCTACTTACTGTTTGATATTTAATGTAAATGACAGAATTGTTTTTTTCATAGCTTTTAATGAATAATAACTGTATTGGACGATAAAGTCACAACTAACAGTCCTATTACCAAATCAAAAAGCTGGTTTCAAACTTAGATGGTTTGGCTGTGAAAACAAGGCCAACTGTGTGCTGTTCTGTCCTGATTGATATGTTGTTGGTTTTGGATTTGAATACAACTAACCTGCCATCAGTGGAGGCCATTAACTATCTTATCAGATGGTCCTGGATTAACATAATGAATTTGCTTAATACTGAACACTTTTCACAAATGTGATCTTTGCAATATTCCAGAGGATTAAAAGAGCGTCACAATAAAAGAATCAACTGGAGAGTGGAATAACACAAAGGTAACAACAGGTAAAAACACCATGGTTGCACATTTGAGGCTCAGGATGAAAATGAGATAATGTCTGAGGCCAATGGGAGGGCAGTAAGGTAAGTATAGTTTTCTCCCTTTCCTCCTCTTCACTACAGTGTGTTATATAATTAGGCCATGTCTTGTTGTCTGGGCAGAGTGAGTATACATTACCAGCTCCATAAAGTCATACAGAACAGCAAACGACAAACAACAAACTGAGAACAGCACATGCTGCCGTAGAAAATTAGTGAAAAATTATCAGATTCTTAAAAGAACATTTTATTACTAATAATGTTGTAGGTGTTTATTTTAACATGATTAAAGTTCAAGACCCTCTTATCATCATCGTCATCATCTTAGTTTTGTTTGCATTCTATCATTCTCTAATGCAACGTACAGGTGATGGGACCATCAATAGTTTTGCTGCAATTTTATAAATTAAAAGTATGACCTCCTAAGGAAGTCAGCGGATCACCAAAGATATTACAGTTCTTCCTAAAGGGGTCATGCATACTTGTCCCAAATTTCATATCAGTTCATCCAGCGGTTGGGGCAACGTTTCACTGAATACTACAAATGTGAACCTTACTGTTAGAGGGGAAAGTCAGGGGATCACTGCAGTCGCTTAAAGTTTGTCCTCAAGGTATCATTAATCTGCACAAAACTCCACAGCAATTAATAGTCTCCAAGACATGTCAATAAAAAAATTTAAAAAAATGTCAACCTCACCAGGGCGCTGCAGGGTGACAGCAAGGGGATCATTAAGAGAAATCCTCTGGATACAAATCTGTGGCAATCCATTCAGTAATTGTAGTGACATCTTAGTCTGAACCAAAGCCATACAACAACCTCCTCGAACTGAACAAGTGAGGCCTCGGAGACATCAACCATGAACTGCAATAACGTAGTCAGGGATTTATGTAGCACATCATTCTCCTTTTCCAGCCCTTCACTTCCTGTCATCTCTAAGCTGCAATCTGATAAAGTGGTAAAATGCCTCCTCAAAATGATCACAGTTGAGGTCAGTGCTCCAGTGTTTGTAGATCTGTAAACAAGCTCTTTGTCTTCTCTCAACTGCTCGTCAAGTATCAACACCGAGCTACATCCTGGTAAAGTTAGTTATTGTGACATGTAACATGGCTGAAGGAAATGAGCGCCAGAAATTGTCTTGAAAAACTGACATGACAAAAAAAAAAAAAAAGTGCACTTTAACTGATGGGACTGGATATGTTTCTGTAAGCATTGGCACCCGCTCGGCAACATTTACAATATCACTCCGTGTTAAACACAACAAGGAGAGCTATTCAGATCAAGGGATACAGATGCAAGGCTTATGTAAACACACCTCTGAATATAACATTTCACAAGGTCATGCCACAAACGGCACCTGCATACAAACGCAAGCAACAGACACAAGTGCGTGTGCATATTTCAGCCTCACGGATCACAAACTGCTGCCAGCTGCAAACAGCTGGATTAATGAATCAACAGCACACCCCACAGACCTGATGGTAAATGAATGAGCAGCACATAGAGACAGAGTTTCTGCTTCATCCACCAAATGCATTCATTTATATATAAAAAAAAAAAAAAAAGCAACAGAGAGGGGAAAAAAAAAAAATCATGCACTTACCATGAGTTGTTTTCATGACAAAACGGTGTGTTACTGTAGTCGGAGGAGGAGGACGGCATGTCCCGTGTAGTTGATGTCCAGGGTCCCGTGTGTCCGCTCAGTGTTTCCTGGTTCCTGAGTCCCCGCTGTCCCTCAAATGGTTTTAAAAACTCACCATGAACATTTATCCAATCAGCTTTTATGAAAACGTCTCTGCTGAAGCCCAAATGTCCGTACGGGGGAATTATATTTAAAAAAAAAAAAAAATAAAAAAATAAAAAAAAAAAAAAACTACCCCGTGGTTCCACTTGGGAATGATTGCTAATATATGTAGCAATGCTAACATCCTCAACAGGAACACCTGCTCAGGGGAAAATACTTAACTCATTCACATCACCTGTATGAGCCCGGTTAGGTTCATTTAGATTTATTTTTTTAGACAAGAAATAATCCGTTTGTTTTATTTATATACTTTTTTTTTTTTTTTAAATTATAATATAAAGTATTCACAGACTAAAAAAATAAATATTGTAAAGAAATAAAGCAGGGTGGGTGGAGCAGCTATGGCTCCTCCGCTTCCCTGCTACCGCAATTAGCCAACAGAAACTACTTAAAAAAAAACCTCTGATAACTTTTGAACACACCCAGACGGAGTGAAGGAAGTTGTGGAATGCACCTTGTGTACACAGGATATCTGAACAATACCATGTGTTTAAATTTGGCTTAGTATTTTGTAATTATATAACAATGTTCCACAATATCATTATGTCTATAAGTTGGTGATGAGACAAACTCATTCAAACTTTTCCCTTTGAGCTATTCACTGCTTGAGTTGAGCTGTCAGGGGTTGTTGTAACTATCCCTTACAATAGGTATAATGTTTGAATGTTGATCATTATTAACATCGTCGTGACAATCAGGGTTAAAAGGCACTGATCAACAAACCACGAGAAGCGCTTTTCTGAAGACTGCACTGCCCTCTAGTGGATTTGACAGATTATACACGTGGCTGCCATCAAGGCTCCTGTCAGACAGCGTTTGATACCTGGTATCAAATTATATATTTCATAGTGTAAATTATTACATATGTAAACAAGTATTCAAACCACAAATGAGGTCCACCTTTTTTTTTTTTTTTATCAGACACATATTACTTGTCAGTTGTGCAGCCCTGACCTGAGACCAGCTGCTCTGAAATCTTTACCCCGCGGTGTTTTCCGCGTTCATAGTCGACTGTACACATCCCTCTCCGCCCGCATCGACTGACTCCTGCCAAAAAGTTTTCATCTTCACCAGATAGCGACAACTACGTCTTTTTTTTTTCTTTTTTTTTTTTTTCTTTTTCTTTTTAAGGTTTGTGAGGAGCGCCCATTGGAGACATGACGGAGAAAAAGAACCTTTCAAAAGTTGTTATTCAGATATTTCAAGAGGCGCCAGCAGCCAGGAAAGGTCTGTCTGATAACCAGAGCAACCTCTACCGAGTGGCGGATTACTGCGAAAACAATTATTTTCAGGTGAGTAGTGCTCGTAAAAAGACGCAACTAACAACTTCAGTTTTCGATCTTTGTTGAGAAATTAAAAGCTTTGAAAGAATTTTACAACATGACCTTTTATATTTATTTTTTTTTAATAATCCAATAGGCAGATGATACAACCAAGGCTGTTGACGAGGCCAAGGCTTTGGCTGCCCAGGCGCTGGCCAGTGTCTCCTACCAGATCAACAGTCTGGCCAGCACCTTGGTGAAACTGCTGGACTCACAGGCCATGCAGGTCAAAGATATGGAGTCCTCTGTCAATCTGCTGTCACTGGTGAGGAACACCTTTCTCCCTAAAATACACCTGAGATCTCTGACCAAGTCCAGATCAGGTTGCACCCTGCTTTTGACTGATGAAATGACTAAACAACAATAATAACCCAACCAATGTTATCTTCGAAAGACACTGTATATTTTTCATGACTTAAAAGTGAAATATGTAAGATTTTAGTCCTGTATTGTAACACCACTTTGTACATAAAAAGGCGACAGTGAGTCCCTGTAGCATCCAGGCAGTCTGCCCTCAGTCCAGCTCTCAGAGTTTCAGCAGTCTGGTTGAATTTTACATTTCGTTGCTCTGTCCTTTGTTAGTAGTTGGCTGTTTAGCCTGTTGAGGTCCACGGTGACATTACAACACAGGACAAAGCTGAAAGATGATCACGCTAATTTCAACTGTGCAACACAATTTGTTCGATATAACGTCAAAACTGCTATTTCTTCACATTCTCTGTTTATATTTGCAATGTTTTGCATACTGTTTTAAACATCTTACATATTGCACATTTAAATATTTTATTCACTGTATAAATATCTAGATTTACTTTTGAAAGAGTTTCTTATTGTTTTTTTTAAATGACATTCTAGATTTGAAAGATTTTTGTGAGACTTGTTTGACCCCCAGGAAGGTCAATAATTTCCTGTTTAACATGCAAGTCAAATGAAATTTGCACATTTTTCCACTACAATCTTTGCTGTGTACATATGAACCAAAAAGTGTGCTGTATACACTTTTTGTTTGCATGCATGTTGCCACTCACTAACCTTATTAGAGACACTTAGGGAAAGAAGTGATGAGAAAAGTTCTTGTGTATTGCTGTTTTGGGTGTTCTCTCCGTCCTCTGGTCCAGGCGGCAGCTATCCACTTTGAGAACGTGGCCAGGAGAGAGATTGGTGCTTTTACCACTCCCCAAAAAAAGACCCGCTCCAAGCTCATGACCCCGCCGGCTTCAGGCAAGGAGCCAGAGCAGAGCTACTCAAGAGTGCCACTATCATACTCCATCTTGGACTCCATTGGCCACTGTTTTCAGGTAAAGGGGGATTCTAAATTGAAAGATTAAATTGAGTTTGAGTCCACACATAACGCAATTTCTTTTTGGATTGCAGCTGTATAGAAAACTACATTCCCTTTTGGTCTCACTGACATTGTGTGGAAATGAGATGTACCACTTATTTATTTTTTCATTTTCATCCTTCTTCCATCTGCAGGTTATGGAGCAGCAGCCCAGAAAGAGAGCTGGGACCACAGAGAGCATACAGTCCACTGCAGAGATATCTGTGTATGTAGACACTATCCATCTTTTCCCTTTTTATGCTGACAACACTGTCATAATGAAACTACCCAACAGACACTGATTATTATGGTATGGGGATAATAATATTCAGTTTGGGTACAATATACAATCATATCTTAAAGGTTTCTGCATTAAGGACTAAAAATATATATTTTTTTACTCTCTAGCTGCTTCCTGTTTATAAGCTAAGGATTAGTGTCATATACTTCATACTGTACAGGCATCAAAGTGGCATCAGTCTTATAACTTCGACCAAACTTCCCCAAATCTTTAAAAACACAACTCCGTCACTCCCAGGATGTTGTGATGTCTCATGTCAGCTGAAGGTTTGTTTTTTTGTTGTTTTGTCTACAGATCCAGTCTTGGCATCGCCGTGCCTCCACCCTCAGTCCCCACCTTGCCAACCGTCCCCGACTCCACAAATAACAGCCCGCCGCCCCCTCCACCTCCCCCTTCAGCCGATTTGGACCCCACATTGCCGCCGCCACCTCCCCCTTCCTCCATGGACGCTGGCCTCCCCCCTCCCCCCTCCTTCCCTTCACCCACAGGTCTTTCTTCGCCTCCCCCTCCGCCGCCTGCTCTCAGTCCGTCAAACAGCGCCTATCCTCCTCCGCCTCCTCTTCCTCTTCCACCCCCACTGCTGTCAGGAGCTGCACCCCCTCTACCTCCTCCAGCCGGGGGTTCCCCTCTTCCTCCTCCACCCCCACTGCTGTCAGGAGCTGCACCCCCTCTACCTCCTCCAGCCGGGGGTTCCCCTCTTCCTCCTCCACCCCCACAAGGGTCAGGAGCGGCATCCCCTCCTCCTCCTCCTCCTCCTCCTCCACCACCAGCCCACTCTGGCACCTCTGGTATTGTACCACCACCCCCTCCTCCTCCTCCTCCTCCTCCCCCTGTCCTACGGTAACATTGTGTCACTGGATGATTTAAGTCTTGTTAGATTAACTCCAGTTTCTTTTATAACTCACAGACTGTGATCGGGTACACCAGGTATTGCCATGACATGGACGTATAAAACATGTACGGTTGTGTGATCGACATTAAGCATAAATAAAAGCTCGGAAAAGTGTGTGTAGTGGTTCAACCTTGAGCTTTTTAATCTGTGTCGAATAGCAGAGTATGAGTCTGAAATTATATTTTGTCTGGCCCTGAAAACTCCCTTTTCAAAATGAAAATCTGTTGGCGCAGAGAGCTGCTGCAGAGATTCTTCCAACATGTTTCAACACCACCTTCACTGCATTCCTTAAAAACAAGCTGAAACAGGGATTCTTGTGTTTCCCTGTCGTCTTCTTTTTCTCCTGCAATGTGATTTCCCTTCCGTATTATATCCTTGTGTCATAACATTTCTCAATCAGTACGAGTCACTGTGAAAGCAGGTGGCCTTTAGCCCTCCGCCAACAGTTGTCTCTCTACTGTGTGACGAGAGCAGAGTCAATGATGATAAGTACGTTTACGTCACTGGCTGCAGCTTCGGTGAGTTGTGCTTCTTTAAACAGGTTATTGAGGCTTTAAATTGCCTGTGGCAAGTCAACACTCTACTTAACCTGCTTTACGTGGCTTGTAGTTGAAGGTAAGCTTCATTTTCAGTTTGGAAAATGTCAAATTAGTCAGGAACAGCTAATCCAAACATGTGAAATCCTCTTGTATACTGTTTTGTATTTGATTCTCATGAGGAAGGCCTCATATAGAGGTAGCAGCCTGAACAAACCAGGCCTGTTATTAATTATCTGAAATTAAAGAGAACTGTTGTACTGCTGCCTTTCATTTCTTTCACTCTGATTAATCCAAATTCAAATAATTTGTATGTAGCAACGTCCCGCATAAACAACACAGATTGACTGCTTTGACTTTGAACAGCAGCGTCACACAGACACACTGGCTATTCTGTTTGAGTGACAAAACTATCTTCTGCCTTATTTGAAAGAAACATCGACGCAAACAGTAATTACATTTAACTTAAAGACTTCTGGTTTTATTGTGTGGTTTGAGGAAAACAGGAGATAAAGAGCTACCTTTGAACCTTCCATGAGTAAATGTGTTGCAAAACTGAACACTAAAAAGCATGACTAACTGTAAAGAGGAGTCTCACTCTTCAGGTTCAAATCGTTTTTTTGAGTCTCTTCTTCTTTTCTTAAAGTTCCCTCAGGTGGGAAAATAAAACTACCATGGTCATTTATTATCTTACAATTGAGTAAGTATTTCCTCCACTCTCACTATGTTTAAGATCAACTACACTTCATTTTAAGCGCGCTGCACATGTGATCGCTATCTTTTATTTCAGGATCCCCTTGTTGTGTTTGGGCATCGCTCTGTGGATATATTGTTGCCATTTTGCAAAAAAACACAGAGAGACAGAAGACTGGCCTCAAAGGTCGTCTCCGTCCGTGTTCATCATCCCAATGTATGAGGAGGAGCAGGAGGACGAGGAAGAGGAGGAAGCAACGGACGGATATGAAGCACAGTTTCAACCTTCTTGCAGAGAGCCTCCCGAGTACTGCTCAAGAAATATCAGTCCACCTCCTCCTTACATGGTACGGCTCTGTGCATCCTGAACGCAGCCATGAATTTAGCACATTTTATGATGAAGAAAGTCAAATTTATGTATATGTAGTTGGTTGCAAATATTTTTGGTTGCAAATATTTTTCATAGGATTAGATATGTCATCATCAGCAGTCATCAATGTCTCCTCTTTTCCAGCTTGAACCACCACACTACCCCGACCCACCGCCGTCATACACGGACCCTCCAGCTTACTCAGAGCGACCCTGATCCTCCTCAACTTACTCTTCCTCCACTTCAAACACCCTCCTGCCATAACAGACTGTGCTTTTTTTTTTTTATTACGGGCCACAGTTATGTGATCAAATATAGGTTGAATGGATTTTGAGCTTGCGGAATGATGTTCAGAAATCATTTCATAACAGGAAGTTCTAGCTCAGCCTCTGGAAACCTGCATAACATGGGGAAAAATTATAATATCAAAATAAGGTTTGTGCATGAAATTAAATCAGCTGTTTCACAAGCTCGAAACCTTTTCCCCTTTATTTGACCTCATGCAGGTTAATGCATATATGCGGTTGTAGGTTTCATTTGGGACATACTGTGTGTGTATATGATTTATCTAACTGTAAATAATCCACAATGTGGAAAGAAGAATTGTTATTTGACTGATATTGCCCAGTTATAAACCCACCAAATGCACCTTAATGTACAGCATGTATGTTTTGATACACATTGTAATCAATTATGTTTTGATGTTTAGGAAATTGCAATAAAAAGTAATTTTCAAAATAAAATGATTTACATTCATGCGTACAATTAATTTGTGTAACCATGCTTCAGATTTACACAATAAAGTGTTAAGTTTTGTTTTGTGAAAATATAAGAAGATCGATAGGGTGGACATTATGAAGGTTTGTGCAGTCACTTCAGAAATTAGTCGGATCCCTTCACTTTTCATAGTGTTGTAGGTGTAATTTTAATTGCGATTTTTTTTTTTTTTTTTTTCCCATCAAGGTACACTCAGTAACCCATAATTACAAAATGGCATAATATTTTTAGAAAGTTTAGCAAATTTATTAAAAATCAAAAACTAAAATCTCTTGATTACAAAAGTTTCCAGCCCCTTTGAGCTGGTACTCCAAGTTGTGGTCACGTACATCCTGTTTATTCTTGAAAAGTGTGTAGAACTTGACGGGAGTAGAATGTGGCAAATTGAACTGATAAGACACAGTTTAGAAAAGGAGAATCAGGTCCTACACTGCATGTCAGTTTCATGGGCAAAAATATAAATTGTATTAATTTTAAATTCAATCTGGAACCCAATAACGTGTGCAAAAAGTGAAGGGGTCTGCATACTTTCTGAAACAGCTTTACTGTAAGTGGAAACAGATCTAATCACTGACCTGCGAGGAATGCTGATGTTTTGCCACAGCAAATACTGAGTTAAAAAGATTTATGAAGGATTTTTGTCAACATGCACAGGAAATATGCCATAGACACCTGTATAAGTGTCGTGTCCCTGTGCCTTTAAGCAAGACAACAATGCTGTAAAAACTCTTCTTACTCTGCACTTCCCTGAGTGACACATTATCCTCTGATAGTGACCCACAGGTCCGGACTGGTTCTGTATGTTTTGGATTTTTAAAGAAGGTAAGACTCATCCCACTGTAATATAATGATTACCATCCAGTGATTATATAATTCTCTCAGATTAAATGTGTTATACGTTAAAATGGGAATTCAAGTCGTTTTTACTGTTGTAATAAGCGCCTGATTTATAGGATGAAGGTCCACTGCAAGCTGTTAAAACTCAAAACAACAAAGTCAGACATTATGCTGCTCCTTCAAGCTGCTTTATATGCCGCTAACAAACGGATCAAATTGTTGTTGCTGTACACTGCTGAGCAGCTTTCAAAATTATTATTATTATTGTGAATTAAATGCCGCAGGGTCACTGTAGGTCAAATCCCTTTGATTGGACGTTTGAAGCTCAAAAGTCTCCTATACTGTAACTGCTCCAGCAGGCTGACATACAGTAAACTGAGATGTAGAGGTGGATATGAATCCTGTGACATGAGCTCACATTCATTTATTTTTCTCAGTTGTATATTCAAAACTTTACTTCAGAAATGACTGATAACTTGTTTTTGTAATGTTCTGTACTGAATTGCGGACGCTGTATTTAATCTGACGCTGTGGATTTTAGGAAGAAATATAGATTATAGATATAAATTGCATGTATTGTTCACGAAGTAGGTTTTGAATTTTAAAGATTATTTTTTTTTTCCATTCATATAAACCACAACACTCCTCTGCTGCACTGTATGTCATTAAAACTCTTTTATTTTTCTCACAGTAATGTCAGCAGGTTGATATAATTCCAGCAATGACTGTGGTGGGGAATATCTTTCAATATGTGTAAGTTATCAAAATGAGTCTGGAAGGAATCTTTGTATACAGACTTTAGATATTAAATGAATAAGTCGTAAAATGGTGTTATTGTGTTCCTAGATTTCCAGTCCTGGTGGTGTGTTTAGCCGTCGTACTCCTCTGCTTCTATGTTCACACAAAAAAGAAAAGAGCATTATATGAGATCACCTCACCCAGGCAAGGTGGAAATGTTTCTTCAGCAGTCCAGACCATTTCTTTGTCGGAAGATCAGGTGGAAGTGGAAATACTTTATGGCCAATTACCTCCTCGCTACAGCACTGTGGATCACCCACCGCCATACTCACCGGTGCGTGAGCTCTTTTTTTTTTTTTTAAAGTCAGTCAAAGTCACTGGATCACTTTGCTCACAGATGTGCTCACATATTTGAGCCTAATATTCTGCCTATGTCTATAATTTTGGGAGTGTTGTGTTTACCTTTGCCTTTCCTTATAGCCACAAAATCAGTTTAACTCCCAGTCTGTAGTCTTGAAAGAGTCAGAGCATAGTTGTGTAAGTGAACAATAATTCTTCAGTAATATTTTTACACGCTGAAAAATCAACAACGATAAAAGGAATAGTCCATAGGCTTGTGGAAATATGTTTATGAATTTCATGTCTAGACTCCAATTTAGACTCCAAATTGATACCGATCTCATGTTAGCATAGTTTAGCACAAAGACCGGAAACAGCTAGCCTGGCTCTGACCATAAGTAACTAAAAGTCACTAATTAACCATTTTTTTTTTTATCATGTTGGTTCAACCACCACAAAAACTAAAGTTGAATAACACAATGGGATTTTACAGGGGTCCTACACAGGGCTATATCTTGGCCACTCACAATCACTTCCTGGAGTCTTCAGGTGCTGAGCCAACTGTTAGTGTTTGGTCTAAGCTAAGCTAATTGACTGCGAGTGGTTTTGTATTCCCTGCACACGCACGAGTGTTGCATGGATCTTTTTGTATGATTTTAAATACCCGTTATAAAACGGTGTAACTATTTTAAAAGGGTGTATGTTACCACAGGCTGTGTAGAATTTAACTTTGAACTTTATTTTCATGTAGTTTGACCCCAAGCTGACAAGCGTGTGGACGGGAGGCCCTCCGCCCGCCTATGAGATGTACCCCATAACGCTGCCTCTGGCACCTCGTCACTGGATGTCCCCACCCGTTAACCACAACCACCCAAATCCCCCGACTTCACAGAGGGAACCCTCCAGTTTAACTCCACCTTAACTGTCAACGAAGGCGCTGTGTATTGTTTCCTGTATATTTTGAAAGAAGTATTGGTTTTTTTTTTCTTATTTAATGTTATATTTCATTTAAAATACATTTAATTCGCATAAATATTAACTCCAGAGAGTCAAACGATATTCTTAACAATTTAAATATGAACGCATATTTATATGAACATCAAAACTACGGCGTAGTTTAAAATGCATCTACACACCGGCAGAATCATCAAAGCACCAAGTGTTTCTCTATACACTCTTTATTACAATACAGTACTTACAGGTTGAAGGGAAAATAAAATTAATATTATTTTTTTTCTTTTTTCTATTTTCTAAGACAGGAACATGTACAGTGATAGAAGTGAAATGCTCCATGATGAAAAAATAGTGTTTCCTTGGCTTTTGAACCATGTTAAGGCAAACGTAAGCATGAATTAGAAGCCACTGATAAATATTTCTTTTTACTGCATGTACATCAAAATGACAAAAAAAAAGTACTTCAATCAACTTTCCAACCAGTAATGTTAAGTAATATGTTGTTTGCCTTCATTATACAATCAGTGCATACTGTAGGCTACTTCTTAGTTAGGTATTTTTCTTTTTCTTTTTTTTTGGAATAGGGTTTGAGTGTTCTTCGTGCTACAAATACAACTCCGACAGGATCAAGCAGACAGTGGTCAGACACTGTGATGGATCCTGTCACTGTCAAACTAGACTTTTACCAGCATGGACAGGAAATGCTCGATGTGATCAACATTAAAAAGGAAATAAAACAAACTGAGGCAGCGGGATTAATGCAAAACGTCTTCCACTGCTCTTTCTGTGTTTCTGTATATATCGGTGTGTGTGTGTGTGTGTGTGTGTGTGTGTGTGTGTGTGTGTGTGTGCGTGCGCGCGCATTAGAGTGCATCAGTAGATGTATTGCATGTATATTAAAAATGATCTATTGCTGTTCAATGTTCAAATCCGTGGAGGCATACAAGGTTGAGCACGTTTCGGAATACATACAATCATACCGTATGATCAAATGGTAAAATATAGAGGATTTGATACAAATATGACATTTGGTATCTGTCCCTAAGCAATCTGTCCTACCGATCCAATGTAAACATTACACTACATAATGTGTTTCAGATTTGTAAAGGCTAAAAAGTTTAATGTCCTTCAACCAAAACCCCCAACAGAGCACTGTTACTTGCAAAACGTATGCATTACTCTAAATCTATTTCCACATTTATGATAACATACACACACTCACTCACACTATTGCACTAAACCTCATAACCAACTCTAAATCCTTCTCAACAAACATCAATAGAATTATTCCAGCTCTGACAAATAAAATACAACTTGACATTAGGCTCAACAAAGGAACACTAAGTTTGTACAAAAACGCTCTAAATGAGGCTGGGCATGTGCACTGAATCTCTACGCACCTCGGCCACCCACAGCTATGTGGAGACAGGCCCTCTGGAGCAGCCGGTGTTCAATCGTCCTTCGACCTTTGACCCTGTGACTCTGGCACCTTGCTGGTGAGCTCTGGGTAACTTTCAGAAGACCCAGCTGACGGGCACCCACTGCTGCTCCGTTTGCAGTTTCTCCAGTGCCAACCGTAGACTTCGAAACGCCGCTTCAAGGCCGTCGTTCACGATGAAAAGGTCAAAGTAATGTCCATAGGCTCGCTTAATGCGCTCGCTCTCGTCCACCGTCCTCTTTAGCTCAGAGTCCTGTAGGGAGCATGTCGGGGAGAGGGAGACAATTAGTTTTAAAATGATGCAATGACCTGGAAATTACTTGGATGGAAGACCAGAGTGAACAGTGAAATTGGTACAATTCAAATCAGTTAACAGGATTCGTATGTATTTTTTTTTGGGGGGGGGGGGGCATTTCTCTTTACTGAGCAAAACAAATATATCAGTTTTTCCAAATACTAAGTCACTGAGCTTTTCTCAAAAGAATTTCACAACAAGACTGTACCAGTGACTTTAAAAGCCCCTGAAAACGTGGTTTCAAGTATATCTCTGGAAGATTAAATATGTTTGACTAAATAAGCAATGATAAAAGTTTGAAAAAAGGGCTTCATTAGATATAATCAAGAGATTAAAATGAATGTTTTATGCTTAGTAATGTGGCTAATCTACTTGAGGACTGTGTGTGTGTGGTTTGATCTCATTTGATTGAAAGTGGCCGTGTGGGATGAGCAAACAGCAACTTAACCGTCATTACATTTTTATTCAGATGTTGCTAAATTGTGGGGTTTTTTTTGTGTCATCACCTGTTTCCAATAAAACCCCAGGCCACAGCAAACCAGTGAGAAGAGCAGAGACAGAAGACAGCAGAGACAGTCCTACCTTATGTGATACTGTCGCAGTAAAGGATGAATTAGAACAAACACTCACCGTTAACTGTTTCGTGACTACTCCTGACTCAATTGCTGACCTATTCATTGCTTTGAGGACCTCAAAGTCTGGGGCTTCGATGAACACAACATAGGGCAGGAACTCAGACGTCCGCAGGACTTTAAGAGCCTAAAGAGAAAAGCAGGCAGAAGGAAGATGTAGTTAGTTCACGGCATCACGTCACAGTAAGAATAAACGCAAACACAAATGCAATAAAAAACTTTTTTTTTTTTTTTTTTTTTTTTAAATCTAAGAATGCGATTAAAATGCAACTACAATATCTTTCACTTGGTTAATGAATGTAAATAAGATTAGCTGAGTGCTTCCAGCGCAGTGCTGATCATTAAGAGATTTTTTTTTTTTGGGATGCACACCGATGATATGCTTTGCCTGAAAATACTTCTGTAGCAACAAGCAGTACGTAACGGGTCATTTACATGGGAAAACATGACAAGTACTGACAGGTGAAAAGAAGCAAGAAATGAAGGCGGGGAGAAATTATACAGACATTAGCATAGATTTCCATGCGTCCTCTACCTGTGGGTTGACATCCAGGATGCAGATCTTTCCCGTTTCGATCACCTCGTGTATGGAGTTGATCTTAGTGCCATACAGGTTCCCGTCGTACTCGCCGTGCTCCAAGAAACGAGCGCTTTTGATGTCACACTCCATTTCGCTGCGGGTCATGAAGGAGTACATTTGACCATCTCTCTCATCCACCTTAGGTTTTCTGGAGGTGACTGCGTGATGATGATAAATACAAACATAGAAACGGATCGATATCCATTTTAAACTATGCCCACAAATTTCGCACGAAAGGATGAAGTCGTCTGAGGAAATTTAAAAACCCTACGTAGCTTCGATACTTTAATCTGATTCGGTTTGGTTGCGTAGTGCAAACACAGACACTGACTGGAAGTATGATCAAATGCAACAATAAATTGACGGAAAAATATTTGAAAAATTGAACTGCAATTACCGCCTCGTGGTTGCATGCCTCCGCCAACCATTCAAGTTGCAGCTTACATCTATGTCAGTCTAAAGTTATTCTATATGTGGAGAAAACTTTTAAGGAAGTTGGGCAATAAGGCTGATTCTGATTGAACACAAAGTTGTAACCATGACTGGAGACGATGCTTCAAATATTGAATTCGCAAAGAAGCTACAAATCCTAAAACGTGGATGCTTCACACATCTTCAACCTGATAGCACAGACAATCTATCCAATCAGTTTCAAAGTGGACACCCAAAATTAGTGTCACCTATTTGGTATCCAGCATTAAATGTGAAATATGGTCTCAATCTCTGCTTCTGTCCTTCAGTTATGGCGTTGAATAATGGACAGAAAAGTGTTTGTGCAGAACATTACATTATGTCACAGATCTAGTTGACCTTCGACCTTTTGGATATCAAATGCATGACTTCATCACTTTATCCTGTTCGACATTTGAGCGAAATCTTGTCATAATTAGCGCATGAATTCTTGAGTTATGCCCATAAACGGGTTTTGTGAGGTCACAGTGACCTTTGACCACCAAAATCGAATCAGTGTGTGACACATTTCCAGAAATTCCATCGAGGTTGTCGCCAACACAGAGGCATTCAAATCCAGAAATTAGAAACCAAGATAACAAAGAAAGACTTCCAACTTCAACAAGCGCTACAAAAAAAATGACAACATGACCCCATTAAATACTGTGACAGTAAAAACTGCATGGCGTTTGTGTGTCTGTGTATGTGGTGTAGCGTGGTGATGCACGGCTGCACTCACAGGGGATGGTGGTGCCATAGCGCTGGGGATCCGACACCAGCAGCTTGTTCTTCAGACTACGACGACCGACCCCCTGCGCTCCGATAAGAACCAGCGTCTTCCTCCTGAAGGGCGGGACTTTGGCCACCTCCTCGTAGATCCGCAACTCATGCCGATCAAATTCTACTCAGAAACCAGTAATTAGACAGTATTATTACAGTATTAAATCCTTTTATCCAAAGATCACACAAAATGTGTTGTTCCAGACTTTTTTTTTACCTGCATTCTTGGTGGTCAGATACATCATCTTTTTTTTCTTCTTACCACCCATCCCTGCACACAGAGGACCTGAGGCAGACAGAAACACACGAAACAATCAAACCTCCCACCCACATCTCTGCCGGCTACTTCAACAAATTCCCTGTTAAAATAACATACTATCAAGGTGAACGCTCTGCCAGGCAGCAAATTCAAAGTCTGAGAGGGTTATAGGGAGACACTACCACTAGATGACACTGTGCACCAAGATCAATGAATCCAGGCAAACGGTCTGCTGCCAGGGAACACCTGTGACTAGGCTATCTGCTGACCGTCTGTTCAGTATGGCTCATTTTTTTGGCCAAAGGGGAGAATGACTTACATAGAGAATCATATATCGAAATATGAACTCTGTTGTGTTCAAATGGCAGAATTAAACTCATCAAGCTGCCGCAACAAATAATTGTGACTTTCTTTTTTAACATCTGCTGCGCTAATCATTAAATATTAAGTCTCAACTGGAGCAAATCACTGACTCAACCACTAGCAGACCTTTCCATCCGCAAAGACTTGATTCTAAACATGCATTCAGTTTGTATAATACATGGAACAAGTTTTGGCAGACAGATGTGTCCTTCCCCATCTCCAAGGGCGGTACAGTTGGGCTGTCATATTCCTCTCCTCCACAAGTGAAGGGCAAGCAGTGGGCTATGACTCACCACCTGTTTTGTTGCTGCTGAGGACTCCGTACGGAGCAGATAAATCGAAAGAAGCACAGCCTCTTTTCACTCCACTCCTCCTAAGACGAGAGATCATTATTGATCAGGTTTATATTTACGGGAGTCTTATCGCCACTCCTCAATCAACGATCCATCTCAGGTAGGGAAGGATGTGAATGTCAGACTCTGCAGCTTAATAAGCAGCAGATTGGATCAGGCCGCCTGAGTCACGCTGATGTTCATTACCAGCTCTTCAGCACTCACTGACAGAGGAGCAAACTGGAGTAGTGAGAGGAGGACGAGCGCCCGGCCGGCAGATGAAATACTCGTATGATATGGAGAGAGGAACAGATGCTGTCTTTGTTGGTGGGGTGCAGCAAGGAGTCTGTGTCAAATCTGCATATTGAGAGTAGCCTCTCTGCTCTGCTGTGTGCTGCTAAGCGGTGTACCTGTGGTAGCGAGCTCCAGATCTCTCTTCACAAACGCTTTCCTCTTCTCCTCGAGAAGCTGGCTTGGAATAAGACCTGCGCTGCCTCCCTCTATGTGACAGGCCTGCCAGGGAAACACAAGCAGAGAAATGTATTCAACAAACCGGTGAATAAAAGATCTCCAGTCAGTTCAAGCAAAAATAGAAAAAGAAATGCAGCCCGTGTATATATGTAGCTGAGGTATGCTGGTGGCTGCACTGACCTGCCACCAGTTGAGGTCCTCCTGGTTAAAGATCTGCAGAATGTCTCCACTGCTGAAGCTAAGCCCCGCCTCCTTACAGGGAATCAGGTTGTCATGAGATGGGTCGTAATCAAAGTGACACTTTACAAAGGCCTAAATGGATAAAGATGGAGAAAAAAAGGGAACATGTCAGTAAAACATCCATTAGCCATGTAAGGTGGGTGGATTGTATCCTTTTGATGCGTCTGGTGTGGTGTGTGTGAACTGTGGTAAGATGGATTGGGTGAGTAAGCGTCCGTCGGTATGAGACAGCCTTGCCCACTTAAAGCCTACTCCGTCTCTCAGCTCACTTTCCCGACATCTCAAGGCTACAGGATTCAGTTCATAAGCTAAACCATCTATCCCAACCCCCACTGACAGGACAAGGAGTCTGAGAGACAGACCGAGAGAAACAGGGAGAGAGAGACAAAATCTGTAGCTATGGCAACCATTCCCTCCCCCCTGTACTGGATGTTTTTTTTTTTTCTCCTACTGAACTGATGCATGAATATAAAAAAAAAAAAAGCCTGCCAACCCTTACTGTACTGCGTGTGTCTCCTTCCCCCATGAGGACCCAACGGACAGACAGACACACTCACTCGGACACAGACACACAACCACGGCCTCCGTTAGCCACAGCGAGCTGTCAGTTGAGTTTAGTCGCCACGTGTCGGCCGGGCTCAAGGCTTGGATCACGTACAGATGGATTACATTGAGAGAACTTTTGGGAACGACTCTAATCATCGGCACTCCTCATACAGAACATCCACCTACACAGCTCTTAACTATGTGAGCACGCACCAATCATTCCTCACTATCTCTGACAGACAGCCGCTATTAAGTGTTTAAGTAGGCTCACTTTGATATCCAGAGTGCGTACCACAGAAAAGGAAACGCAGTCTCCTTTCACAAAGCCAAGGTCTTCAGAGGATAGACTGTAGAAATGTCCTCTTATCGAAATGTCTGCACCTTTTGAAACTTTTGAAAGAGCCACGACACCATCTTTTCAATGAGTGACCCCTAGAAATGGAGGTGAGATCAGTTTTCATACAGGGAAGATCATTTGTGACAGACCTCCGTTTCCAGAGGTCCTAACAAAGACAAAGACTCTCTACTGGCACCAGGAGTTGTCTGATTGCTGGGAAGTATTTCATCAACATGTATCATTAAATGTTGGCCTGAGGATGTTGCTAGAGGAAAAGTTACCATAAAGGTTGACCAAAGCCCTTACAATTTATCTTTTGTACAAATTTATTCAGACAGTCCATAGATCACCAATTCATTCAAAACCACAAATGCAAACCTAGCTGGCACTAAAAAAGAAGGAAACATCCTCTGGGGACCGTAGATATCATTTTACAAAGTAATAAGTGCACTGACTGATTGTGGCGAGTGTGACTTAAAATTAATTCTCATCCAGTGACAAACTCGTCCAACAGCAAAATATGTTTCAAATGTGTACATCAAGTGTAATAATCCTCGCACACAAACCCTCTCTATATTATTTTCTTGTAGATTATGCTCTTGTATATTTTGGTCTTGTGTAAGGAATTAATTTCGCACGGCTTCTTGAAGCTCTACTGTTCCTTTTCTCTACTGCTGAGACGAATCAGTCACAGAGTTGCATGTACTGTACTGCATCCTCTCATCCTTCCATCATATTGGCGATACATCACCACGCAAGATAACCCTTCTATTTCCTTTCACTCCAAACTGGGTCACATTTTCCATGTGACCACCCATCTCTGGCTCTTAGAAAGCTAATGCTCATTAGCTATCTATAACCCAAGGACAACTAAAGCACCAAGAATTTTTTTTTCCCTGTGTGTTTTTTCAGCTGTTAGAAAATAACACCCCCCTGAGGAGTTCCGCCAAATAGTTGATACGCAACAAACTAAGACATTCCTTCTGATAAAAGGGCAAAAAATAAAATGTCAGAGGGAAACTGCACAGTCGTGAACTGTTTGCGTGATCAGTCTTTTTCTGTCTTGCTCATGAAGACTTCAATTATTGATCCATTATGCTTAAACAGATAATTACTCTGCGTCTGGAACCCTTACAAAATTGTAATGCAGGTATCAAAGCCAAATAGCCTAAGTCATCCTGTAAGTCCAGCTGTAGAATTAGGTACAGTATATGACTCTTGGCACAGCACACAAGGTTACAGACTGCAGGGTGGATGAATGGGAGGACAGTAAGTGGTACTTACTGATGGAAATGACAGGCTATCTTCGAACATGTTATAACCTTTTATACAATATTACATCTACGATTTATTCTACTTTGAAAGACGATTCAATATGAAGACATTTCAAACACAACGAGTTGCGTTTGAGAACTAATGATGTAGGATTGAGTGGCATTTAGAGCTCAGGTTGCAGATTGCAACCAACTGAATACTCGTGAAAAACATCTCCATCTCTAGAGTTGGTTTGTCCCTTCTGGGCTACTGTAGGAAAATGGCGGTACAACATGGTGGGCTCCGTGGAAGAGGAGAGAAAACACAACCATTCTTAGTTTTAGGTGATTATGCAATAATGAAAACCTAATTATGGATATTATGTTACATTTCTGCCATTTCATAGATCCTCTAAATCCTACACACTGATCCTTTAAGTCTCCAGAAGAAGAAAACAAGAGATATGACCTATATCTATCCATTGTCATGAATAGCTTTTATTAATTTAAGTATATGTCTTTTTCCCAAGTGAGGGTAGGATTAATTGTGAGATTGACAGGTGACAGGTGTCATACTATCAGCAGTTTCTGCAGTAAATACTGTAAAGAATCAACTCAATAATGATGTCATGATTAGTGAACAGGTTCATTCAAAGCTCATCATTTTGGAATCACATCTAGTTTCTTTTTATTTGTTTAACTCTCCTTAACTTAAATTTTAACTTGTTATTAGCATGGCCTTTGGTAAAAGTTTTAACAGTGTGTGTATCAGCACATATATGAAGCCCCCTTCCCCACCTCTTTCACCCCCCACCGACTGACCTGTCTCGGTGTGTGTGGCTCCTGGTAGCTGGGCAGGATCTTTAGCACCACGCTGCCGCTCGCCTCCTTCAGCATCTCCTGGAGCACTTTGGGGTCGTTGCCCACCTCCTTGCCGTTCACCTCCTTGATGATGTCGCCCACGTGGAGCAGACCTTGCTGGTCAATCATGCCACCATGGAGGATTCTGGCAATCACCAGCTCACCGCTCTCCACTCGAAAAGTCACTCCCTGCAGACATTTACAGGGTCGAAATATGATAATCATTTGTTATGTGGGCTAACTAGGGAAAAAGACCTGAGAACAGTCTGACAATGTCCTCCTTCACAGCAGTTTAAAAGACAAGTGGGGGTGAGGTCGAGTGTGAGAGACTTCAAGTGATGAAGCCAATGCAGCTGAAATTAGTACATTGGTCACTGGAGATACTTAGGCCTACGTGTAGATATATTTTAGGGTGTTTTTGCTTGTTTGCCATCCACACAATGTCATTACAACGATTGTTGCAGCTTATTTTCCCCCTGAGGCTCCACTTACGCTTCTTCACCTTTGATCAAATTTGGATTTTGATACACCAGCAGCAAAAACAAATCAAGTGACCCTCCAGAAACCCATGAATGACAACTGCCAGAGAGCTTGAGGATAGAAAGGGAGACGATAGAGCACCTGGAAAAGTTATAATTGAGTTCTTTGTATTCATCAACTATGAGTCTTGACACAGATTAATCACACCCATTTTGTGCTACAAGGCAGTATAATCTGACTTATTTCTCTTTTTAACAAGGGTGCAAAAATGATCTCATTATACTGAGTGAATGTGCTGCATCCAAAGCATAAATCATGCCATTCACGGAGGATTTTTATCTGTTTACAATTTATAGTAGGGTTCAGTACTGCCTCAGTGATTGGAAAGTGCAGTTTCTTAACTGAGTAGACTTACCAGGTGTTCACCTGACACCTTGCGGATACCGACCATCCTGACTGCGTCCGGGGGAACCGGCTGATTGTTGAGGGCTGCGTCCATGAAGGAACAGGGGCTGGGAGGAGGGGTCTCGTAGTTTTTGGATGCCACCGAGTCATGGGTCTCCAGGAGGGACTGAGAGCATAAGGACAGGTGAGATAAGTGATGATGATCATGCGCTGGTCTGTTTGGAGTTATTGACACAGCATGGACTCAAACATGTATGTGACTGCAAATCCATCCAAACTCGCAGAAACTGCATCACGAAGCACAAACACCGCATTGAAAAGTAGTGAAAGGTTTAGCCTGTTTGCTGTGAGCCGTGTTCTCCAAACCTGGAAGTGGGGCTCCTTCAGGATGCGGATGAGCTCGTCGACTGCCTGGACTCTGTTTGTGAGCGGGCTGAGCTCCTTGAGGATGTCCTGGACCAGCTCCACATTGTTCTCGCTCACAGCCTCCAGCTTGGGTTCCTCGAACCGCTCATGTGCCTCCGATTTAATGAATAGAAAACAGATGTTACTCCGGGTTACTACTCCCACCCTGTGTCCATTACCTGATGAGAGCCTCGTCTGTCCTTCGTACGCTGTGCTTTCCACTGACTGAGGAAAAGCTCAGACTTTGTATTTTATAGCTTTCAGTTCCATTAGTACTTCTCAGTGAGCAGTTAATGCACCTCGCTGAGTTATAATGAAATGTATTCTGACTTCTGCAGGTGTGTTTGTTTTGATTCACTGAGGTAGTTAAAAGCACCATAGCAAACAACAAAAACAGCAACTAGAAACCGAGCTCCCACTGACAACAGCACGCAGCCTGTGTGCGTACATCATGACTCAAAGATACAAAAACCAAGAAAAGGGCGGCACGGTCGTGCAGTGGTTAGCATTGTCGCCTCACAGCCAAAAGGTTCGGGGTTCGAATCCAGTCCTGGGCCTTTCTGTGCGGAGTTTGCATGTTCTCCCTGTGCTTGCGTGGGTTCTCTCCGGGTTCTCCGGCTTCCTCCCATCATCCAAAAACATGCACCTCAGGTCAGGTTACCTGGCGCCGCACTAGTGGCAGCCTGTTGCAGCAGCTCCCCCCTGAGAGCCCCCTTGCTGTAGCAAAGAAATTTCCCCTCGGGGATTAATAAAGTGAAAAAAAAAAAGTGGGCAGCACAAACTTGAGGCAAATCTTGTGCCCTATAGGATTTTTGATGTGTGCTGTGAAACATCAATATTTCAGGGACCATTAATTTTTCACTCTCTCCTCCTCTGCTGCCAAGGACAGGGCTAGACATGGCCTCCACACCTCTGATCCAGGGTCACAGATACAAAATGAATGACTTTATCCTCCCCCGCCTGCTTCTCCCTGTTTTTGGATTGTGGATCTAGATTTCAGTTTGTAGTATTACAGTCAATATATCATATTATCCTGCAAATAGATACAGTTTAGTCTCAAAATTATGCCTTGTACTATATTGTTTAAACCATTCAATGCCAACAGAACTGAATGAACAGTTTTTCAAAATAAGATGCAAATTTAATCATTTACAGTTACACTCGTGGAAACTGAACACTAAGCAATGCTTGAAGGTTCACATTGTCGGGCGGTCCCACAGAGGATTTGTCCTGTGGGACTCACTACTAGTCTGGCAGCTCGGATGTTTGTTTACTGAGGAAGACGGAAGAATCCCTGCCGAGAGACAGGATACAGCGCATGTACACACAAATACATACACAGACACTCAAACACGCCTCGGTGAACAGTCACACACACAGAAGACTGTATGTGCTTAAGAGCACAATACCCCACACAGAACGGCACAATCACAGCACGCATGCCTCCGCAGACAAAGCTATATCTACATGGATTAAAACACACAGGGGAGCTCTTTAGCCCGGTTCAGCGACACGGCAGCAGGACCTTGGCAGAATCTTTGAAACCCTGTGGAGTGAGAGAGCATTCGTAGCAAACACTCCTAATCTTCCTCTTGTGCACTGAAACATATTAGACTGAGGAGTACTGCTTTTCTCAAGGCAAATGATGACAAAGCAGTGTTACCATTGTGTATATTTTGCATTTCCAGGTGATATTTCATTAAAGCTGGTCTGTATAACTTTTGACACAAAAAAAAAACCATTTTGTATAATTTATGTGTAAAATTAAATTAATGAACTTCCCCTTGGTTAATGGCTACTGTTAACTAGAGTACAATGTAACTAATATCATATTTTGTTGTAACTGCCTGGTTTGCCTGAATAGGGTCAGACTTAACTTCATGACTCACCTCTACCTGTGCCACCGTTACACTAGACTTCAGCGTGAGCCCTTATCCACTAACTGTCACTTGTGACCACAGTTAAAACCCACAGAAAAGAAGAAACCCACCCTCTCTCACAAACTATTCAGGTAGAAGACGGTTTCTTGGCTTTGACTGAGATGTGCAGCATTCAGCAGCATCTTCACTTGGTTTGATTGAGGTGCTGCATCAGCCCTGTCTATGCAACAGCTCTCATGTAAATAAACAGACTTCAACAAGACATTAGGATTTTCCCCACAGTGAGTCCTGAGTGCGACATTAGACACCATGAGCTCTACAGAGTGTGAACACAAGCTTTTATGCATGATTTCTGTTTCTGTGCTTTCAGCTAAACGTCAATGGCTGCCAGGAAATGGGATAACAATTGGGAGAATTTGACCGCTTGGCACATATGAACTAAATTGGTTTGCACAAGCTACTTTGTATAGATTCACTATTTTGAAGGCCACATGGCACAGTTTTACAAAGACACTGGAGTCTCATTTACAATCTGAACAAGGGAAATGCAATGCTTGAAAGTGAGGTTAAGTAGCAGAGGGCAGACAACGTATAGCCTAAAGGCAAATGTCAGCTCATTTAGTTGCTCTAAATGCCTCAATAGTCCTGAATGCTAGATTAGATATAGAGCCAAGTCTTGAGTCAGAACCACAGTCATAACTGATAACAATGAAGCACTGCAGCAGGATTTTAGCATTTTAGCTTCTATTGTCAATATCCGCTCATTGTCGGTCTAATCATCATTCTGATTCAGTTGTGGGTTGCGCTGATTGCATCGTTCTGTCGTGAATGCAGTGCAATTAGCACAACTGACTGAAGCTCACCATGCCATATGCATGCATGCATGAACCCTCACGCCGTTCTTCTGCCGTCTCTGTGAGGATGCTCTTCGTCTCTCTGCACATTAAGTGAAACCTTGTTAAGTGTTTATAGATCCACCGCGGAGTCAAGGGAAACTCTCATCATGGAAATCCTCTTTACATCCTTGAGCAGGGCTCACAGCTTGCATCAGCAGATGAATCTTTTATGAGAATTCTCATCAATACACTGGGGCCACCGAGCACTCTCCGTGACACACAGTACAGTGTCGTGCTCTTACTCTTATACATACACAGTTTTCTGCAGAGGACCAATCAATAAATCTTTAGTGAAAGATACAAAAAACTAAGAGAGACAGAGTTAGAAATGACGACGTAGGGGAGCAGAGGAGCAGAGGAGGACTGCTTTCAGCGATCTAGACTGCTTTTGATGCAGTGCTGCCTGCTGCTCCCTGTGGATAGCTCATGTCCAGAATTTTCTGCCTCTGGATTACTGAATGATTCTGCACACATTTTTACCTCTGGTTCTGTCCGAGCCTGAGAAGAAGCCCACAGACCAGTGAGTCTCCCCGGACAGAGGAACCTCAAACAGCTTGCACTATAGTGTAAGTCAGCTAACACAGACTGTGCAGTGTCAGAAGGATAAATGTAGTTACCTGTACTAACTACTGGTTACAGCACAAAGGCAAAAAGTCTGTCACACATGATGTGACCTGCATATCTGCTTTTACCTTGCACATTTCTGCAATATACTTTTTTCCTCTCTTTCTGTTGCTTTGGAAAAAGTCCACATTTTTAAAAGGCATGCGAAACTGTGCTCTTGGCAAGAAGGGGAAGTGGAAGGAGAAGACTTCCACAGGAGAGAAACAACATAAGGTGTTGTGGGATGAAACTCTGAAAAGAGTTTCTGCCGCTGCTAAGCTCTTTCACTCTTCTCCCTTCACTTAAAAAAAAAAAACTGTATTCTGTAACAACGACATCACTCCTCCATGTAAACATTAAGAACTGGTTGGGGCTGGTTTCACATTAAGGTTTTACATGAGGAGAACTGACGTTTAAATTCCTTCCTCTGTGCAGAAAGTGTACTCTTTTGGTCTTTTTCAGAAATCAGCTTGATTGTTCAGCTATATTATCTAATACACAGGCTGGTCTACATCGTGGTGATTGAAGAAATGTAAGGATTTCAGCTCAAAGTCCAGATTCAGTCCTCACTCAGACATTGTAGTGAAACAAACAGCTAATTGTAACTGACTTAAATCAATTCTATAAAAGAACTTACTACCAAAGTGTTGGTTGTTCATTCTGTTAAATATTTGATCAAACCAGTCTAAACAACAAAAAGACTGTAAGCCATGTCTGGATTTTTTTGGATAAAGGTATCATGATTTGTACAAATAGAACATGGATTTGAACGCTTATCTTGTTTTTTTTCTTTGTGTAAAACTACAAAGTGCAGGTTGTTCTATTTATTGTCCTTTTTAAATGCGATCACTATATGGAAACTACTAGTTGGAGATTTTGCCGAACAGGCATCTGTGGTCCCTTTCCACCTTTTAAATGTGTGTTTATAAAAAGGCATTTCACCCAAAATCTTGTTACTTACAGTGGGTACGAAAAGTATTCAGACCCCTTTAAATTTTTCACTCTTTGTTTCATTGCAGCTATTTGCTAAAATCAAAAAAGTTCATTTTATTTCTCATTAATGTACACTCAGCACCCCATCTTGACAGAAAAAAACTGAAATATAGAAATTTGTGCAAATTTATTAAAAAAGAAAAACTGAAATATCACATGGTCATAAGTATTCAGACCCTTTGCTGTGACACTCATATTTAACTCACATGCTGTCCATTTCTTCTGATCCTCCTTGAGATGGTTCTACTCCTTCATTGGAGTCCAGCTGTGTTTAATTAAACTGATTGGACTTGATTAGAAAAGGCACACACCTGTCTATATAAGACCTTACAGTTCGCAGTGCATGTCAGAGCAAATGAGAATCATGAGGTCGAAGGAACTGTCCAAGGAGCTCAGAGACAGAATTGTGGCAAGGCACAGATCTGGCCAAGGTTACAAAATAATTTCTGCAGCACTCAAGGTTCCTAAGAGCACAGTGGCCTCCATAATCCTTAAATGGAAGAAGTTTGGGACGACCAGAACTCTTCCTAGACCTGGCCGTCCAGCCAAACTGAGCAATCGTGGGAGAAGAGCCTTGGTGAGAGAGGTAAAGAAGAACCCAAAGATCACTGTGGCTGAGCTCCAGAGATGCAGTAGGGAGATGGGAGAAAGTCAACTATCACTGCAGCCCTCCACCAGTCGGGGCTTTATGGCAGAGTGGCCCGACGGAAGCCTCTCCTCAGTGCAAGACATATGAAAGCCCGCATAGAGTTTGCCAAAAAACACATGAAGGACTCCCAGACTATGAGAAATAAGATTCTCTGGTCTGATGAGACCAAGATTGAACTTTTTGGCGTTAATTCTAAGCGGTATGTGTGGAGAAAACCAGGCACTGCTCATCACCTGCCCAATACAATCCCAACAGTGAAACATGGTGGTGGCAGCATCATGCTATGTTTTTTTTTTTTTTCAGCTGCAGGGACAGGACGACTGGTTGCAATTGAAGGAAAGATGAATGCGGCCAAGTACAGAGATATCCTGGAAGAAAACCTCTTCCAGAGTGCTCTGGACCTCAGACTGGGCCGAAGGTTCACCTTCCAACAAGACAATGACCCTAAGCACACAGCTAAAATAACAAAGGAGTGGCTTCGGAACAACTCTGTGACCATTCTTGACTGGCCCAGCCAGAGCCCTGACCTAAACCCAATTGAGCATCTCTGGAGAGACCTGAAAATGGCTGTCCACCAACGTTCACCATCCAACCTGATGGAACTGGAGAGGATCTGCAAGGAAGAATGGCAGAGGATCCCCAAATCCAGGTGTGAAAAGCTTGTTGCATCATTCCCAAGAAGACTCATGGCTGTACGAGCTCAAAAGGGTGCTTCTACTCAATACTGAGCAAAGGGTCTGAATACTTATGACCATGTGATATTTCAGTTTTTCTTTTTTAATAAATTTGCACAAATTTCTACATTTCTGTTTTTTTCTGTCAAGATGGGGTGCTGAGTGTACATTAATGAGAAATAAAATGAACTTTTTTGATTTTAGCAAATGGCTGCAATGAAACAAAGAGTGAAAAATTTAAAGGGGTCTGAATACTTTCCGTACCCACTGTATGTATGATTCATGGGCAGCAGACGAATGCTCCCTGTAAGTCTGAAAGTTTGTAGTTAGTTTTTCAGAGTGGTGTCAGTGTCGGCTTAATTCAATGCTGATTAAAATCACGTCCAATAATATTCACTTTTCACAGCAAAAAATGTATCAAAACATCTATAAAAAAAATCTCAAACTTCTCTCCAAGGCTATTGCACTGAGAACCTAGAGCCACGCAGAATGAGTAATTTTCATTTCAGTTTTCTTATAAACTAAATGAAGATCCTCATTCAAACAGCATTCAAAGGTTGTTGGAATAAATAAAAACGAATGGCTGCCACTCACGTCTTCATTCCTCATTGATCTTGGGCTTGCTGCTCCATCTGCACTTGTCAACTTGTCAAACATGTCAAGAATAAATGTGCCGTTCCCTGTTTGCTCTAATTGGTTATAGAAATGCTACATTGCTTCGTTAGAATGAGTGACAGATGGGAAACAGTGGAAATGTTAACAGTCATATAGAAAGAAAGATGTATGAGTTTGTTATATTGTATTTTTGTATATGCTGAGACACGAAACCTTTTTAATGTAAATGTGTATGATTTTAGAAATCCATCCAACCTGTGCCTTCACAGACTGCAGGTTCATGATGCAACAAGATACACTAACACCAACGGCATGAGGGGGAGGTGTGTGTTATCTGGGTTTAAGTTTGTACAACACCACCAGCAACATCAGAATAGGTCCTTCTGTGTCTGTTATTGACATGCTGTGTGTCCAGCTTCAGCTACCTTTGCAACTTTGGATGAGTTTCCCAACTAAGTTGTGAAATTCCTCAAAGCCTTTGAAATCAATATTTCAGCAGTGCTGGCGACGGCACTGAGCAGCAAAAAGGCGAGGTGTGTTTGCCTCTTTACTTTTGGGTTTTAATCTGAATGTTGCTGCCTATGCTGCATGACACTGAGTGAAAATAAAACATCAGGTGCCTCTTTTAATTAGTATTTTCAATTTATGAGAAAACAATGAAGCAAGACTATTGAAATGGAAATGTGTTTGCACTTGATGAATTTAAGCTGTCCGTTCTGTTTTGCAATAGCATGTTAATACAGCTCTTCATAACTCGTGCAAATCTCAGTGAAAAGAATGTTTTGTTCAGGAATATGTGTCAGTGTTAATGCAAGAAGGGCATGAAATGGATGATACTGAAATAAAATGCTGATGTTAAGGCAAAGGTGCAAAATGCAACACCAGACTGCCTTTTAACAGTATTTATTTGAATTATAAATGTACATGCATAAAATATTCTTCAATTGGCATCCGACCTAATATAACTAGCCTTAAACAATGGGAGCTTTAAAGGTCCCATATTTTATACATTCAAATTGCTGTTTCTTTTTTGTTTATAGAGCAGGTCTAGGTGCTATTTGAATACTGTGAAAACACTCAAGTCCATTAAAAAATGCACACAGCCTGTATTCAACAATTGTGCCATTACTTTGAAATAACCATTTGGACTTCCAAGATTCTGTGATGTCACAAACTCATGCCCATGTCATATGTCTGTCCTCAGCACTGTCCAACCTTTTACATGGAAGAAAACAGATTGGTCATTCTGTTGTGGAGATAGGAAGCTACAACAGCAAAGAAAACCTGTGGTTGGCCTGTCTATGTGTCACTCAGAAAAGATCCAGCCAATCAGAAGGGAGGGTCATTGATCTCAATGTGCCTTAAAGACACAGACCAAAACAGCCTGTTCATGGTAGAGCTCCAGAATGAAGCTGAAGAGAGATGTAAAACTACATTGAGATTATTTTTGGTGCTTATGGAGATCAAGACTCCAAATAAAAAAGTGTAAACTGTGATATATAATATAAAAGTGTAAAACTTAAGACCATTCAAGTTTGTGATTAAAGCTGGGTCTTTTATCATTGGTTCCATTAGTCTGTCCATCTCTCGACACAGTCCAATTAAAAGCTGTTATTTACTGCATATTTCAGGATACATTTTTCAGTGCACAGTACGAATGTGTTCTCACCACTGGGCTCTCCATGATGCCTTTGAGGAAGATGAGGTCCAGGTCATTAGCTGTTGTGGAGCTTGTGCTGTCACTCAGTGTGTCTAGGGCCTGGTGCATGGCTGCATACACAAACACAAATACACAAAGAAGAAATAAGTTTATTTCACTCTACTCCCAGCTCCATTCTACAGATACCCACAAGAAATAGATGAGTAGCTGAGAGAGAGTTAGTTCACACGACATGGCTGACTGAGAGGAGGCTGGAGGAAAAGTGAAGAGGAGGGAGGAGGGAGAGGTGATGGGAGCTGCCTCACATCTTTTCCCAACCAATTTCACCTCTGTCAGTCACTCTGCTCTGACGTCTGTCAGAAGAAACAGTATCTTTCTCCCACAACTCCCAACTTCCTCCCTCTCTCACTCCCACGCACATGTTCACTCACTCACGCACGCACACACACACACACACACACACACACACACACACACACACACACACACACACACACACACACACACACACACCAGCATATTACCCCTTGCATTGTGTTTTTGCAGTGCGATTGCCACACACAATCAACAACAAAGTGTTGTTGAGTAAGTGTGTTACTCAACAACAACAAACCTGCTGAAGTCGAAGTCGCTGAAAGAATAAACATGTTGACATTTATCATCAGTTTGTTTGCTTACATCAAACTACAGTACATTTTTAGAAGCTGGATAAGACTAATTTCAATATTTCTATATCGCTTTTCTGCTTCATGGAGCCGCCTAGGTGATAAACCCCCAAAATACATTCATGCACACAGCTTTAGCTCAAAGATGCAAAATCAAACTACTAAACAACACACATTCCTCATTAAGACGACCAATCAATCAGCAGACGCATGTGACGTCAACAATTCGATGAAGGTCAGAGAGCGTTCAGTCTGGCTTCAAAGCATCTCTCCTTACTTAGAATATGACTTATTAAGATACTAAACACACTGACATCCCCTACCAGCAGGCATTAATCACAGCACACATGACTGTCAGAAGAGTGGGCATTTTTATTCACAGGGAACATTTGTCTGTTGTAATTTACTCAAACAGACACGGCAGCCTTTGTTGTCTGAGCTAAAAATACAACGCTGGCTCCGAATGTTCACAACAGAAGCAGACTGGTGGTCCACCACAGATTCGGCACTTCACAGGTCTTATCTCCTAAAACAGGCAGAGAGAGCACCAAGACGTGGCTGGTCTGATTCGGGGGCTGATCCTGAATTTTGTGTTAAAAGATTGTCCTAATTGATTGCTGGGAATTGATTCTAATCACATTTAAACCCTGAAGCACCCTCACAAAGGAAAATGCCAATGTATTCTTAGTACAACAATCGGTAATGAAGGAGCTAATCAGCTTTTGGAAATGAAAACATTGTGGATGGTGGTATGACAGCTCATAAAGAGTAATAAATCCCTAAAAAAAACGTATTTGTAATTGTTTTAAATTTGTATTTGCTGGCATAAGTGTTTGCAGATCCACTTTAACTGCTACCGCTTTCCTGCAGTGGTGAAAAACAATGATATCTTCTCCTGTTTACTCAACATTAATTGTGCAAAATGAAAGGTATCATTTTATATTATGGATGTATAACTGCATATATAGACTGTCCTTTCAGTACTGCAGTACTACTCATACACTACATATAACATTGACAGTAGCTGATCGTGATGGAGTCCACCTAAAATATGTATGTTCCAATGTGAAAAACATTTGGTGTTGTTTCTATTGAGCTGAGTTTATAGGACTGAATAAACAGAGCAATGCCTGAAGAATATGTATAAACCAATAAACCAGCGTCAAAGAGTAAATCATGTTTACAGTGATTCATAGAAAATCACATTAAGATTTATATTTTGGGCATATTTGCCAGGACAGTGAGAAAAAAATGGAAATGTGGGGCAAGAGAGAAGAGGAAAAATGTGCAGTAAAGGTCCGCCCGACCTGGGATTCAAACCAGGGCCTCACTGCTCAGAGCTTATGCACTTGTAGACTTCACTTTTTTTGTAATTTTCTTGTTCAAAGGACCATTAATTTATTCAGCAATTTTATTGATGTGCAGCCCGAAGCTGCTCTATTGACAACAAACAACAAAATTGCTTTGTAGACTCCAACAGAAAATGTTCTCTAATCCCCTCACAGGGATCCTTTTTATGACCAAACTGAAGCAATGATGCACAATATATCGGTGGTGGATGTATTATTGGCCGATAACTGTTATGAACAAGCTTAAAATGAACACAAATTCTAAGGAACACTTGAGCCTAATTTTCCATGCATCGCAAACATATCTGAATTCTTGTAGAATTTAAGACTATGATGCTGATTTATACAAACAGTACCTCTATAGTAGTTTGTCTCTGTATCTGCAGCACAGAAGGGTTGACCGAGGAGAGGATGAATGATGCCACACAGAACTGTTAGCGGGTTTATTTAAACATGTACCAGTCCAACCAAATGTTAGTTAGTTTAAGGTAGTTTAATGGCTTTTGGTAGCTTATACACGCTTGTCAATAAGGATATGCAGTCTGCACCAGATCGTGGTCTGAGGCACTTTTCACACCTGCTATTTTGGTTCGGATGAAACCGAAAGGTCAAAACATCTGGATCAAACAAGCCAGGTGTGAAATTAACCATGAAGTGGTTCAGTTTGTTCAGGTCTGTGAAAAACCTTGCAAATGATGGTTTCCATTGCTCAGTAAAGAGCAGTGATAGATTTGATTTTTTTAAGATGCTTGAAGAGAAATGACGAGGTAAGAGATTTTTGGAATGACCAGGCTCTATCGATGGTTTACTTTTGCGGTATTTTGAAAGTTTTATTTAGTGTATATATCAATGTATTGCTTTTAGTCGGTGAAGACGTAAAAAGAAAGAAAGCCATGGATGCAAGGAGCCAGAGAAAGGCGACCTCAATGAGTCTACAGTCCATCCAACCTCTTTCCCAATAATTTGATAAGTAAATTAAATAATTAACGGCACAAGTCGTCCGCAGTGAAGTCTGGTCGTTCTTCTGTTTTCCCTTTCACACCGGCTCTGCTCCAGCAGGAGAGTTGCCAGATTTGCACCTGGCAGAGAATATCAGGCCAGCAGGCTTGGTTTACAGGTCCTGCATAATTCTCTTTAATCACTGCAACTGTGCGCCATTGTTGCTGCCACATCGGCACATTCCCCAGCATAGGCTCTTCTCTGCCTCGCCTGGATGTGTGGAGTGTTTTTCTTTTAAATTTCTTTTCCTTATTATTAATTTAACTTCTTCATGTTCTTTCCTGGGTTCTTATTTAACTTTCTCCCACATGCTCAGACACATATCAGCCTCAGTCTGACTGAACAATCCTGATGGCCACTTCTCCAGAGAGCATTCAGCATCCTACACACAACATCAGGAGTTAGAAATGGTCAGGACTTGTGGTTAGACATTCCGTGATGTTGTCATTCTTTGAACATCCCAAAGGAAAAATCAGAAGGTGTGAGTAAGAGAGGAGAATAATACCCATCCCGGTGCCTTGTATGACTGGAGTCCATCTATTATTTATACGGATTATTAAAAATCCAACTTGTCCTCCTTCTTGGATCCCTTTGCCTCTCTTCTCTGCACGGGCATAAATATTATAACAAGGGTTGCTTCCTTCATTTTCCTTAGCATGCATCAAGGGAAATACAAGAGATTTGTCCATGCAGGTCAAAAGTTCACACAAGAAGACACAGAATTTATTTTCTTCTTTTTTTTTAACTCTAACTTTCTTTTGCAAGTAACTTCCTCTTTAGCATTCAAGTTGGATATTTGCTGTCAAAGCAATCCTCCCTCACATAAACCTGCATAAACTTCACAAGAAGGACCAAACTTATCACTAACATTACTTATCTTTCTGCTGCTCATGATTCATATCAGCCTCAAACTTGCGTCGATATTTGCGTAACAATATACTCTGTTTTTTTTCATCCACTGAGCCTTTGCAGGTGAGAGCTTAGACGAAAGTCATTTTTCGCTTCACTGGATCTAAATTGCCCATACCACACACTGTAACTTAATACCAGTAGAGGGCTTTCATTTAGCAGAGGAAGCACAAAAGAGCACAAAAAGGGGACGCAGGTGTGCAGACAGACTGAACCAGCTACATGTATGTGTACATCATGTGCTCTACATAACCTACTCCGGCATGGAAATCTTTTTTTATGCTCCAGTTGATCTTGTTTTTACAGCATTTAACTGGTGTGTGGATTTAGGGGAAAACTCCTGAAGTTCCAGTAGAGGGGATGAGTAAATATGAGAAAATTAAAAGTTCCCAGGAGACCGAATTGGTGCATACGAGAGGTGACATCTAGAGAAGGAGATGATTCATTTAGTTTTATGCAACTTTAGAGAAAACCTTCTGGTAAAGAGCCACTTAAGTCAGCTGTGTCATTCAGCTAAAATTGACAATAATAACACACTGCGGTAGCTTTTTGCATCACCTCTCAACAAAGATTACCAGAATAACAGCCTCCTTGCCATGGTGGCAGCAGGGGACATGTAATCACAAAGAAACCAAATTAAAGTTGCTTTTGTCTGTTAAAGTCCCATCCGAGTGCCTGTTCACCTCCAAGGAGAGCTACAATTAAACTCAATGTCACGGAGGCAGCCAAACAATCTGGGCTGTTATTGTTTGTGGTTGGAGAACAGCGGGTTACATGAACCTCTTAGCCAGCACTTAGTGAAGGTTGTTCTGTTGCTATGGAGCAGCGGCTGGGGGAACAGAGGGAGGATGCACAGAGGAACAGTGGGAGGGCAGAGCACGGAGTAAAGAGATGTGGGAGAAGCAGTCGTGTTGTTGTTTCTTCATGTCCAATCCTCATGGGGTCTTACATACAGAAGACTACAGTGTGCAGCTGACTCTACTTACAGTTTCTGGCTAACGATAATCTTGAAACAGTAAATAAATGGTCTTAAAATGCAGTTTGAGTTAATGCCTGTTTAATGCCTAAACCTGCAGAGGAATAAAAGTAAGTGATTATTAGCTGCAGTTAATTGGCAAGTGTTTAAGGGGGTGAAGGTTTTCTACCAAATCAATATGTGAATCGATAAATGATGACTCCAATTTGTCTTGTGTGTATTTCTTATGATCTAATAAGGGCAAATAAATTAAACATTAAAACGGTGCAGACACTTTTCTTTTCATTGGTGTTAGTTTGCATCCTGAATCTTTATTTTTGTTTAAATGTATGACAGCTATACATTTTAATTCATATTCTGCAAAATAAAAATTGGTTATTTTTCTTATCATTTTGACACCTAAACTTAAATTAACTATTATAAACTTAATTTGAGTTGCAAAAATCCCAGTCTAAGAGCAAAAGCAAGGGGGGGCATCTGACTCAATCTGATTGGAAACTTGACAATGCTACGTCCCGCCCATGGAGAGCAGAAATCTGTCAATCAAACAAAAAAACAGTTTTTGAGATTTATTTTTTAATTAATGACGGGAATATTTTCAGGTGGACGGCCGGAAAACTAGTAAAGAGTGACTTTAGCTGGTAAAACTGAAATAATTTAGGACATTTTTTTACTGACTTTGTATTTCATGAAAGAAGTTGAATGGGAGTCTGTGGAGCCAGAAGCATTTTGGAGACAACCTCCAGCTGCACTTGGTGGTGTTGCAACTTAAGGTACTTTGGCATTCGTGTCATTTTTTAGACCTGGAAGCTATTTCCACTCTTATATAAAGTCTATGGTTGTTATGCCTCTGTGCCGGCGACAGCTGTGTCATTATGTTTTCGGGTTGTGTGTCTGTACATCTGTCCGAGGCTCATGAAGGCAGTATCTTAAGAACGCCTTGAGGAAATGTTTTAATTTGGAAAAACATTTAGTGCACTCAAGGTTGCACTGATAAGATTTTCGTGGTCAAAGGTCACTGTGACCTCATTTCCTTCTGTTTCTAATGAATGCGCTGCCATAACTCAGGATCAGAAGGGAGACTAAACAGTATTTCAGATTTGGTCAAATACAGCATTAGGATACAAATCTTGAGTGTCCAAGTTGAAACTGCTGTATAGATCTTCTGTGCTGTCAGGTTGAAGATGTGTGTAAAGAATCCACATTCATATTTGCAGCGGCATCCATATTCGAAGCATACATGACTGCAACTACAATCAGAATCAGCTTTATTGGCTAACTTCCTTCTTATGTTAGTAATAACACAGCCAGATTTCTGAGTAGTAGTCTCATCCAAAACTCATTAATATTCTCGTTGTTACCTGGAAACCCTGTTGGAAGTTACAGCAGCCTCATTTCACTATCATTCTATTAAAATGACAGAAAAGAACACATTAAGGATGTCCCTGAAAATGTTTCAAAATGCCAAAGTCACCTCTACACAAACACTGAATACTCTCGGGCCTCAACAGACATTATTAAATACTTTAAGGTTGCTATTATATTTGATTCTGTCCCCGGCTCTCCAGCTAAATATAATTACTATCAATCCCCCAGGTAGCAAAAGATGAGCGTTTAAGATAGCGGAGGACAATGATATCGGACTGGAGTATATTCCACTGTGGTGTGTACCAGAACCGATGAATTATTCATGACTGAAGTGTATGATTAATTTGTCCTGGGGATTGATGATTCTTTACAACTTTAGGCCCTTATAAAGTGCAATCACTCTGAAGTGTTTTCTTCACAACTTCATACAACAGAGCATATAGAATACAACTAACACTAATAAAATGAGAACACTAATGTGGCGTGCCTGTGCTCAACTCCGGATTATTAAATCAATATCCTCCTCATTGAGCATCACTAAAAAGAAAAGCAGGCTCATCATGACAAGTTCAGCAAACGTTGTGTGAAGCATGTGTGGGCATATCAATTGTGTAATGTACTTGTGCGGCCAATCTGCATGTGTGTGTGCTACTGGTACAGGCTTGCCTTTAAATAGATACATGTCAACTGGTTAGCGTGATTATAGAAAGCAAAAGAACCTGCAATATATGGATTATCTACAGCACAGAGGTAGGACTTCAATGAAGTTAGTATTATGTATGTGAGTTTTAGGCTCCTCCACACTCCTGCAGGTGCTTAAGCCTCTGCTAAGGTTGAGGTTTTTGTGGAGCTACTGTATGCTGAGAGCATCAAACGGTATATAAATAATGCTTCAGTCACACAATGTTTATAGAAATTTGGTAGAGTTTGGTGACACTTCTGTAGTTCTTTTCACCAAGTGTAGAGACATTGTTGGTGACAGAAATTTCAGTTTACAACTCAGAGGCAGACATAGACAGTTGTTTGTAATTATGATTTAAACAGTATGACGTAAATACAGCATGAGGATGACTAATGTGTCATTTTCCCGCCCTAGCAGCAGAATAGGTCAGCTACAGAGTATACAGTACATGCCCACAGAGAGGACATTAGATCACTGAGTGGGAGAAACTTGAGTGTGCACAGTCTTTTATTTTTTCAGGAAACAGCGAAGAAACCAGAAATTTAACACTACATTTCTAACCTAGTGACACTGTTAGTTTGTCAGTTAGGCTGTGAGCAGACGTTTAACAGCTGGGATATCGATCTAATGTCCTAAAAAACTGTCATTACAACCGAATACTGTAAAAAAAACTAATGAAATAAAGTGAAAATCTCCAATGAGAGGAAAGTTTCCATGACAAGTATTTTGTGTCATAGACTACAAAAAAGCTACACTCCGAAAGACCTATTTGAAAAAAATTCAACTGAAAAGGTATTTATCATTCATTTTCAAAAGGTAGCATACTGCCAAACAATATTATCAAGTATAACAGTATAACTGTTTTTTATCCTTTAAATTTGGTTGAAAACCCCTTCTGCTTAAATTTCCCAAATTGTTAAGTGTCCTGATCGATGTAACGGTGTGCATGAGTGTCACAAAGACAAGAGTTCTTGAGGGGATCCTGATGTATGCCCTCCGAGTCCTTGATAGCCAATCAACAGGGCGAGGGACTTTACAGCTGCCATTTAAGCCACTTCCTCGCCATTGTGATGCTTGTTCCAAGCTGGCATGATATGGATGCCGGCTTGGCTCGCCTTATTAGCCGGATGAAGGTCAACATTGGAGACAACACTTGTGATATTTGTTGACATTTTGAAAATGGACGGCAGCTCCCATTACACCTCACTTAATTGTCACAGAGTCGGGACGAGAGATAATTTCACATTTCAAGTTTTTGGTGAAACAACTTGCTGTAAGGAGGCAAACATTTTGGCTTTAACTGCACATCTGTTTTCCCTGCAGCAGTTAATGAAAGAGCAAACCGAGATCGTCAGGGTGTGATACGGATGAAATAATTGCCAGTGTCACCGCATTATCGAATACGCTCAACCAGAACAGAATTAAATTGTCCCATTCTCTTGAAACCGAGCGATTATATTTGACAGTCTAATCCTACCAACACACTGTACTCAATGATCCATCATGTGTGTTTGAGCACTGCTTCATTAGTCCAGTTGGCACACAGAACATTCCTCTGATAGTGCAAGGATTCGGAAGGGAAAGGGAGTCTGTGTATTGTGTATTGTGTATTGTGTATTGTTTGTGTGTGTGTGTGTGTGTGTGTGTGTGTGTGTGTGTGGAGAAGGGTTGAAAGTGAGCGAGCCACAGAGTTATTTGAAGGTTGAGTCTGACACTTTCAAGCGGGCCGTCTCTGATCGGAACACTGTTGCATATGAATGACCCGGTACTTACTCGCCATGAATGTACAATGCTCTGGAGGTCTCTCTTTATCATCCTCTCTCTCACACACACACACAGTCTGAACTGATAGACAGGATGCGCACCCTTTGACAGAAAATGTAATTCATTATGGCTGTCACTGCTGTCTTGTCAAGCTACATTACAGAGGATAGCTTGCAACACAGTATACTATGTGACATGTAATAGACTTGGAAATGATGTCATGACGTTTCTAGCCTTGACTAATAAAACATGGCACCATAAAATACTTGTTTCATTGGTTGTCCCCTCTCCTGGCATCCGGAAGTGTTTCCATACACGAGACAAGCAAGACAGGCAACCAATGCATGTGTGGGTCAGGGCACTCGTGAAAAGAGCAGCATTTCAATAAATTTGGACACACACTCACAACATATTACTCTGAGGTATGCAACTCCATCCAATATTAATGAAATCCATCAATTATGAATGGGATATAGTGTACGGCACTTCCTACTCCATGCTGTGTGACCAAACATTATCCGGGCATTATCATTCAGCACAACACACACATACTTGCTTTGACACAGGGTCTTCCTCTTGTGATCACTTGTTACGTTTTTTTTTTGTGGTGTTAGCCAAAGTGCAGTCCTGTCTCTCACCCTACTGCTCTCCATTTGACAACAAGTCTTCTATATGTAAATACAATTAAATAAAGGAATATATGGCATTTTTTCCTTTATTAATATATTGTGTTGTGGTGATATTGAGAAACATCTTGCTGTATTTTTACACCTCCTTTCCCGCCTTTGTAGTCTGCTGCCTAAGATTTCTGTACATCACATGCTGCCCTGGGTCCTGATCTGTCTCTGCTCATCTTCATCACACTCTGGAGGTTTGAACTGGAGCAGGTGCAATGCAAATTTAAAACACTGACTGATCCACAACGGAGTAAATAAAGACAAACTGTCATCTGCAAGGGTTCATTTGAATAGATTTCACCTACTGTCTTGCATGTCTTCCCTAAACAATCACAGCACACATAGCTGGAGAAGTGTTTTTATAAACCACCCTATACTCCTCACACACCCAGCAGATAGGGACCTATGTTCTTACCTTCTCCCCCCAGCTTGATGTCCAGGCCCTCCAGGGAGTTGGCTGAGTCCTCCTCCTCCAGGGAGAGCCTTCCAAACAGGCTGCCAGCCATGGTGAACAACACCTCACTACAGGGCACACACTCACACTAACACACCCAGTACTATCAGAAGCAGTCCGAGAGATCACTCTCTCCTTCCCTCTCCCTATCGGTTCCTGGTTTTCTCTTTCTGCCAGAACAGCTCCTCGCTCTTTCCTCCCTCCACCTGGTCTTGACGTGGATGTGTAAAAGCTATGCCTGGCTGAGCGTCTTCTCCTCCGCATGAATGAATGGAGGCGAGAGAGGGCTGGGTGCATGAGCAAAGAAAGAAGGTGGGGGGAAGTAGGGAAGAAAAGAGGGAGGGAAGTATGATGCTTTGACGAGGAGGAGGGAGAGAAAGGAGGCAGGGCGATTTTCTCTCCAGGCTTTCCTGTGTGGGGTCAACTGGGGAAAAGAGCAGCAGAAGGATGCCTTGTGGGAAGGAGGTGTGGTCAAGGAGATGATGCCTAGGAGATTGTATTCTAGTTATCGCCTCCATAACTGTTACCACAGATATAAACACAGGCTGCTTTGCAGTGAGTGAAGGGTGCTTATTGGTAAATATATATTTGAGCTCTCTGCTCATAACTTCAGGAAATGTACATTTGAGCTACTCTGCCGGCAGGAGCTGAAAAAGATCTTACCGTTTCAAGTCCGAACTGACCCTTCCCTAACCCCTCTCCAAACCAAAGATATCCCCGCTGAAAATGCTGCTGTTTAGAATTTTAAAAAAGACATGAATTGGTTTGGAGAAACAATTTACTCTGTTACTGAAAATGACAGTCATCCAGTCTCAGCCCTCGGCCAGTGTACAAATCAAGACTGACTGACAGACTATTAGAAAAGAGACTCCACACACGTTAACTTTCCGTGCTTTTCTCCCTCTATCCGGCTGCTGACTGCTGCGATTGATTATCACAAGATCAAACTCTAGAGTTCTAGATTTGGCCTGGAGTTTAAAAACTACACAGAGCCTAATTTACCAGACATGTGGTCATGGCTTTTTTTTATCCCACCTGTCTCCATCCTGAGCTTTGAGTGAAGAGGAAATACATGGAAGCATGGCTCTGTGCCAGTTTACAGTTTAATGCTGGCACCATGTTTGGCACTCAAACAAGAAAATATAATTTGATTGTTGCCAAAATATCACTTTACTTTTATAACAATGTGAAAATTTACTTTGGTGCGATGCCAACGAGAGACCAACAAAGCGTGTGATCCCAAATTTGACTTGGAATACCTCAGTTTCATGGAAACGTTTGCACAGGATGTAACGCCTGTTTTTTGTTATCTAAAGCAAAACTATCCACAAATTCCAACCCTGGGATCAGTTTTATAAATTAATGTGTATGGAATGAAATTAAGTGCAAAACATGGTGTTATGTGTGGAGCATAGAAATTAATACAAGAAAAACACAAATCAGATTAATAGAAAATAAACAGCCCTCTTCAACAAACATCAATATGTCTCAAATAAGTTGAATAAGGAAAACATTTGAATTGCCTCCGTTACGGCCCTTGTAAGACACTCAAAGTGTGACTTAAAATCACTTCCACGTCCAACTATTTCAGTCATCGTTCATCAGTTGTCAATCTTTAATAAAAGACTCACTTAATGTCTCAAATGTGTATTCGTGTGGCTACGGATTCGACGTGCATGCGTGGACGAACGGAGGTCTGCGACGGATACAACAGCAAATCCTTCGAGGCATGACTGATCTGAGACTGGAGTTTTAGCGCTCCATTAGCCAGCTCATTAAGTCACATTAGAACAGGGGAGATGAGATACATGTCCTGAGTGCAGGAATAACCACAAACTTCTCTCTCTCTCTCTCTCTCTCTCATACACACTGACTCACTCACACAGAGATGCCCTCATCATAGCGAGATCCAAGACACTTACCGGACTCAGAGCTGGACGTTGCCACGGGCATTTTCAAAATTGGTTCCTCCTAGTTTCCTCCACAAAACTTGTCAGGTCAACTGCAATGAAAGCAGAAAGCAAAAAGAGAAGAGAGACGCATTTAGGAGGTGCTGATTGTGAATCTGACTGCAAAAACCTTTGAATATCATGAGACTGAGGTAGAATTAAGGGGATAGTTTCCATTTTTTTTGAAAAGGGGTTGCATTAAGTACTTATTCACATTCAGTGTATAACCTGCAGTAGATGGAAGTCTCCATGTCTCTAGTTTGGAGAAACAGGCATCTCTAAAGGCACTGAAGATAAGCCATGTATGGCTGTGGACCTACTCCAGGTGATACACTCACTATGGATAAGTACTTCTTCAAAAAAAATGCTAATTATCCCTTTAAGGCTGAAACAAGGGAAGGTGGGTAGTCGTGTTGTTTGCTTGAGGTCCTCAAAGTTCAACACAGACGGATCCGTGGAAGTCTTAATCCAGCCTCAACAAAGAATACAAATCCCTTTCTGTCACAAGTTCAGTCAATGGACTTACCCACACAGAGCATTCCCATTGTATCGCAACAATCTCCCACACAGGATAACTGCTATATAACTTTATTATCAGCTATTAATAGAATAGTCAGTTGCTCTGGTAACATCCAAACAGCTTTGGCCATCTTGTCTGCTGGGAATACTATTAGCAACAGTTGGCAAGATTGAGTGAGTAGGTGACTGAGTGGGCAGGCCAGCTAACATTAGCTTAGTGAGGCTCTCTGTTGACTATAATTGATCCGTTTAACATCCGGCAGAAAGAAATAGTAACAAGCATAACAGACCGGAGACTGGAAAATTAAGCTTCTATTGTGCTGGGACCCAAAACAGGCTCGTCAGGTCATGTGGAGTTTGTGAAACAAACAAAGGGAAAAGCATAGAAAATTACAGAGCGCATGCAGGAAACATCAGCAGAACGGTAAGCATAAGGTTTACGAAGAAACAGATGTCAACTACAGTAGGAAGGGAAAGGAGAGACGAGAAAACTGTCAAGCAGGAAGGGTCTGACTGTGTGGAAATATGAGGTGGGGTCAGAGAGGGAGAAAGAGAGACAGGAACAATGGTGAAGAAGAAATGAGCCCAGCTGTCGTGAGAGACCTCAGTATCCAAGGATGCTAAATCCTGGTTGCCATGACAATAGCTATCCATGGTGAAACTAGAGCTGTGGTGATCAAAGCTGAGCAATGTCACCACAGAGTCACTGTGTGTGTGTGTGTGTGTGTGTGTGTGTGTGATTACATAAAAATCCTCATTGTCACTGTAAGAGTGATGCATCTTTTTGCTTTGCTCAAAGATTTGAGGAATTACACGTACTGGTCGAAGGGGGCACTATGGGCTAAATAACAATATGAACAACTGCTACATAATACATGTTTTCTGTCTGTCTGCTGTCAAGTTATTTAGGAAACTGAATAAATGTGTGCTTCCCTTCAGATAAAAGCACAAAATTATATTCTTGCATTACTAAGCAGATAATATCTAAACTGACTTACTCAGAAAGATACTTTAATCAGTCTCTTGTTTCTTTCCTCACCTCTCAGTTGTCAATGAACACGTCTTCAAGCTCAGAGGTGTGTAATTTTATTCATTTGATTCTGTGTGCAGATATAAAAAATATTCCCAAATCCTATTTGTTTAGATAGGCTGCAGTTTGAGAAAATGATCAGTATCCCCGGGCTTTATCTTATTAATGATTTAATGTGACCCCACCAGCTTATTTCAAAAGTATATACTATAATCCAAAATATTGATGCAACAAAATTAGTGAAGCTGGGGAACCTAAACACACGAAACAGAGGCAGGCTGCAGGAAAACAGAAAACTGCCAAATTAACAAAAACCAGGCAGGTGTTCAAAACACCAGCGGAAATAGCAGAGTCCAAAGTCCAGGCAGGGCACAAAGCTGACAAGATGTTGGCAAAGAAACAGAACTCCTGGAAACCCGCAACTTAGCTCAGAGTGACTAAATTTATGATCTGGCAACTAGTAGCGGTGGACTGGGAGTAGATCTACAAAGTGGGCTGATTGTAGGGAGGCTGCAGGTGGGGCAGATAGGGAACCTGTGAGCAGGTGAGGTGGGCGGAGCCTGCAGGAGACTGAGCAGAGACAGAGAGGGAGAGCATTGGGGACCTCTGGTGGGTGGAGGGAGTGAGACAGGGAACCAACGTAGTTTTTGGTCTTCCATGATTAACTTCCTCTCTTTGCCTTCGTTAATAAATCTACTTTCAAACCCACAGACATGTCATATTTGGAATGGTAACACCTGAAGTCATGTGTATGTATTTCGGTTGAGTGTTTTGCGTTTTTCAGTTACAGAAATGGCTCATTTTGCTTCCTTCATTTTGAAACGGTTTAGTTTGACTTTATTGTTTGGCTTACAATCAGTTGCATCTCTGGAAATGACTCTGGGCTTTTGCAAAACTCTGATCTATGTGGATCAGGTCCTTAATACTGCATACCAGTCCCCCAGGCTTATCCGAGGCATCCCGTGTTTGCACTGTGAAATGACAGAGCTTGTTAAAAGTATGCAGAGACCACACGGCAGCTGAGAAGTCAAAGCCGATTGTAACAGAGCTTGGTCATGCTGGAGCTGGGCTGAAAACACAGGGGGGTCGGGAGGACGGAGCGATGGGAGGAGGGCAGTATCTTCGCCGCTCTTTCACTCTGTCACTCTCCTTTTTCATTACCGATATTAGTCATGATCTAATGGGGTTATGCAGCCATAACCAGTGGTGGCAGTTTCTTGGTAATTGGTGGCTTTTTGTCGGTGAAAAGCCTCTTAACATGTAATGAAGCTCTCCAATTACGGATTAAAAAGGTATTCTCCAAAATACCATTAAGACTAATGTTTCAGTTTAACAGTGTGTAAATGACTGATCTGTAGTTGAGGTCAAAACTGTTGTTTTTTTTACACAAACTGCCTTTGTGTTGCAGAAGGAAAACACCCTGCAGTTGTTCAGCTCGTGGGTCAGTCGGTCTCTACAGTAATACTGTATCTGGTGTGTTTAAACTGTGTCTCTGCTCCCTGAGTGATTTTCTCTCTGTCTCCATTTGTCAACTCACTCTCACACACACACACACACACACACACACACACACACACACACACACACACACAAATCTCCATCTTCCAGCTCAAGAGCACAGCTGCCATGACATCACATTCGCAGACCTGCTATCATCTCCACACCGTCAATCTATGAACACAAGAGGCCAGCTGTGTGTGAGTGCTTCTTGTGCGCTGAGAACAAAGACCAATAATTATATTTTCTAGCCATGTTTAATGCACTTTACAGAATATTACAAGTGTGACAACAGACTAAGTTTTAAATCCTGCATCACCCAAATCCTATTAATCCAATAATAATGAGAGCAAAGGTCAAAGTTTTTGTGCCTAAAAAATATCAATGAAAGTCAAGGGAATAAGCGTTAAAAGATATTTTTTCCAAGGACAGCAAGCCAGCACTCTCACGTAACCTATGTACTGCGGTAAATTATTATATCATACATATTTCTCAGGAAATAAAACAGGTGTCCTAGCATGCAATTTCTTTTTGAAAAGGCACCTTCCTTCCAGCAAATTTTGGCCTGTAGCAATGACACAAGCAGTGGCTCAGGTGTTTGTATGTCAAGTGTAAAACGCCTTGAGCCGTTCTCACAGTGACGCTGCATTAAAACCTGTAAACATGCTCACACATACACATGCACACACACCAGTAACCAAACAAGTCTTAATCCACACACGCAGGCTGGCGTCAGGCCTAAAAATAAACCTGTGCTCCCACAGGTTCAGCTCCTCTCATTACTTTACAAGGGAAAACTGTCGTATCCAAGACAACCACGAGCAGCTCTTCGTCTTTTTTCCCCGGCGCTTTGCCATGGCAACAAGGGAAAATGCGTAAAATAATAATAAGCTGGAGCTAAAATTGGGTCTATTAAAAGGTTTGAGCTGTACTTCAATACAGCGTTGCTCTTTATCTGAGGAGAGGTTTATATCAGCATCATATTTCTAAAAAAAGAAAGAAAAAAGATTCTAATAGTCACACAACAGACAAGAAATATATTTTGATAGTCTTCACCAGTCAAAACTAAGGCTTTAACAGCACTGCTAAGAGTTGAGGTGTTTGGACTTTGATTTAAAAACTTGGGAGCATGTAATTCAACTTTACAGTCCAACCTGATCGTACTGTTTCCACAGCTCTCGAAACAGTTTCACCACAACTGAAGAAGAACAGGGGCAGCGGTGATTCACAGAGACTTGTCGGAGAACATTCTTCGTATTCTCTCAATTCTGTTGCTGAGGAAAAGAAAGCAAACTTTTCTGACCCTTTTTTTTTTTACTTTGGATTTCAATTACATTAATCTAAAAGAATAGGAAATTAATATTTGTTTAGCCATGAAAAAGATAAGAGTGTTGATTAAGAAGCGGACCGATAAGAGTATGGTTAAGATAAAAAAAATAAAAAAATACAATTCTGACCATATCTGTCCCTACAACTGGCTGCTGGATAGTGCAGGCCATAACAGGTGTACTTGTCTTGGGTTACATGTAGACTACCTACAAAGCTTGTGGGATTTTAATAGCAGCAAGATCAGATAGCCATACGGGAAACAAACCACTAGTCATAAAATATATGTTATACTATATACTGGCAGCAATATCTGAATACCATATTACTGCCTGCCCTTACAGCTGCTGAGTGTGAAGCTAAGAGATAAAAAATGATTTGCGTTTTTGTGTTTCCGTATTGATTGTGAGAGTGTGGGATAAGTGTTACACTGATAAAAAAAATAAATAAATTAAAAAAAAAGACAACGTAGAGGAGTGGAGCGCTCATGCCAAACGCAAACATAAAGTACAGCAAAATTCTCAGCAATTAATTCAGTTAATTAATTAATTAATTTAGTTCTTTAAAAAAATATTCTTAAAGAACTGGAGAAGACGTTTGGCAGCTTGTGCCCGCTAAACTCCATGATTTTACGGCAAAAAGTTGCTTAAATGGGTCTCATTACGATCAGATAAGATCCTCATCGTGGCTTCTGTCGTTTTCACAGTGATTCGCGTTCCTTTTGTAATATTGCTGGGATCGGACAGGGTTCTAGGTATTGTGTTGTAGACGATGTAATGTTTGACTCGTTCGGAGCACGGTGGTGAAGTGGTTGGCACTGTCGTCTCACAGAAAGAAGGTTCCTCGGTTCAAGCCTCCTGGTTTTCTGTGTGGAGTTTTGTTTGTTCTGCCTGCGCCTGTGTGAGTTTTCTCAGGTGCTTGTTTTTTTTTACCACAGCTCAAAGAAACGTGTAATTCGTGATTCTCCATTTTTTTGGTCAACACATTTCCAATGTCATTTTTTGATTCATTCAGTTAACTGTTCTCCTAGATTTTCAGGAGAGTTTATCATTAAACACGGAGGTCTAAATGCTGTACCAAAAGCCGTCACGATTTGAAAGTATTGAACAATACTTTCTGAGTACAGAACAGGATGTGTCAATTGAACCAAATATCAATTTAGATCTGCAATATTTTCATGTTGAAGGATTTTGTTGGTATCCTGAATCCTATCAACTATCAATGTGAGTAAATAAAATAGATAAACCTTAAGTCATGTCACCTCCCTTGACTTTAATAACTAATACTTTCAGGTCACAAAAAGGCAAGAAATATGCCAGTTTAACAGCCGTGACATCAAATGATCATTTTGCTTGAAGCCTGATGCCTCTACAAATCACAGCAGAGTGTGGAGGTCTTTTGAAGGAGAAGATAAACTCGAAAGCAGTTTAAAGCTGATGAGTACTGCAAGGTTGAATGATTTCAAAATAAAAGTGTTCTCTGCTCCCCACATGCATATTAATACACACAGTGTACTACCGCTTGACTGCGGGAATAAACAGCATGGAAAAAGAACACGATGTATTTTTCCAGCGTACAAATTGCGCTTGAAGCTATAATAAAACTTTATCTAAATGTGCCTTGAAAAATATAATTGTATAATGATTAACCATCAGCTAACAGCTTTGGGACTCATTGGTCATTTAAGCCACATGAGTGATTCTCAAAGTTCATTATCTCCTTTGTAATTAATCATATTTTCTGTGGTATGTTTTTTTTCTGTATGCTGATTTAGTAAGTTTTGATTTTAAAAACATGAGAACAATTTATCACCATCATATCACTAGATATCACTTGAAATCCAGACATTTAGTATATCCCGATCACTTCAGTGTTGTGCGTCTCCTTTTCCATCTGCTCATATCGACTGAAATTAGAATTAAATGTCAAGTATGTATCACAGAGCGGTAAAGGGACTGAGGCGAAGTGCTGCGAGCTACCCAGGGGGAGCGTTTACAATCACAACCCTGCCTGGATTTCATTAAAGACTCTCTGCTCGTTTTGTCGTTTTTTTCAGAGGGAGCAGCCATGTTGAAATCAAGAATATGAATGTCAGTGTTTCACTGTCACTCAGATCTCTCTCTCTCTCTCTCTCTCTCTCTCTCTCTCTCTCTCTCTCTCTCTCTCGAGACACTAAACGTTAAGGCCTGAATAATAGAAAGCAATCTGCACTTTTAAGCCAACACTGCCATATTATCTTGCCCATGTATTTGGCTGATATTGGCATGGATTAAAACCATATCATAGTAGGTGAGATATACAAAATATTAAACACGCAGCACAGTGTAGCTACAAATTTGCATAAACGGACAGAGTATTCCGTTGTATCCGGTATATCCGGCTATGACAAAAGTACAGAGACTCATTGCTGTGGAGATGTTACATTGTCTGGCAGGTTTGTGAATGTTGCGGGGTGGACATCGCTCACGGGTTTGAACAGTAAGGCGGATGCGGAAGCTGCCATACCACAGACTGCCGTTAGAGGTTGGCTCAAAAAAGCCTCCGGCTCCATAGACCCCCATTCAACTTCTTTCATCAAATACAAAGTCCATACATTTTTTTCCACAAGTTATTTCGGCGTTGTTAACTGGCAAGATGACGACGGCCGATATCAGAGCCCGTGGCTTCATTACGCCTGTTCACAAACCAATGGGTGACGTCCCTGTTGATTGCCAAACGAGGGTGGCAAACTGCTGAGGTTTTTGCAGCTTCATGCCAACAAGCTCACGATAGCAACGCCAACATAGATGTTTAGCAGGTCTCAAACTCGCAATGCTCAGTATGTAAGTAAAACACTGCACCAGTACGAGCCACACAAGCACAGCTGAGGCTAAAGTCGGGGGATCACCAACGTTTTTACCATCCATCCTGCAGACAATGTAAAGGTTTGTACCTCGTTTCATTGCAATTAATCCAAAACTGTTGACTTTCCAAACGTTAAACTCGGGGTGGAACCACGCGAAAAGTCGGGGATCACCAAGGTCAACATTTTGGTCTCATCGTCTTGTAGAAGTTGAGATATTTCACTTTAAGAGAACACTTTAAAGTACTGGTGGTGCGAGATGAAAAGTCATGTTTGTATATAAAAAAAAATAAATAAAAAAAAAAAGTCCTGACATAAAGCCAGTACACAGAAAATGAAAGTATGCAGTCGTCACTTTAATGCCGCATATGGAGATCTGTGAGGGGGGGGGGGGGGGGGGGGGGTAGCTGGCAGGCGAGGGAGTAATGAGCAGGTCACTTTTATGAATGGCACCGCAGACATTGGGGAAAAGATGTCGAACCACTCCTGATTAATCTCCCTGTGGGATGGAGAGTGGATGAGTCCTGTTGCTTTCCCTCAGCCTGCTACAGTTGATTAGAATTCCTGGCTGACGCAATAATTTATCACTCAGCCCGTCAAACCGAACAGCGTCATAGTCAGGCACCATCGAAGGGTTTTCTTGTTAAGAATATTCTGTATGTCACATCAAATAACTTCTTGTGTATAATGAGATCTGGTCGGGGGCAAACACAGGGGTAGCTGTTTGAATCTTTCTGTAACCAAAAGGATTTGTATTAATTTAATGGCAAGTATGTATTACTTTGAGGTTCAGACATGGTCACATTGTTGACGCCATCAGGCTACCATTTTTGTCCCCCTGATCTGATCCAATTTAATGTCTGAAACAAAATGTATTCAAATCTCGCAGAAATAATTTAGAGTGAAGGACAAATGTTCAAAGTCCACAGAGACCCATTAGAAGCAGAGTTCTCATGGAGGTGCTTACGAAACGATTCTGTCGAGGTAGAGGCAGACCTGCTGATCTTATAGCCAATCCCCCAAAACTGTCAAAAGCACAGAGATTTATGGTAAAGCTTCAAAAACAGAAACTGACAGTGGAAGGTGGAAGTTTTTTTAATCCCAGTCAAAGAGCTCTTTGAAATGAGACCTATCTGACTGTAGTTTGATATGAAACATCCAACAGAGCGACTTTCATTTTGTTATAAGTGGCTATAAAGTGTGGAGCTTTTAGAGAAACTGTAATAATAGATAAAAAAAAAAAAATAATCATGATAATAGATTAAAAAAAAAAAAAAAAACTCCTCAAAAATAACAATTCCCAGACTCAGTCAGTTCATTTGTGTGAAGGAGTCTTCACCCGTGCACTTTTGCCAAAGAGAATAGGTCGATCTGTCCATCCATCCATTGTTTTCCACTTATCCGGGATCGGGTCACGGTGGCAGCAGGCCAAGCAAGCAGACTTCCCTCTCCCCCACAACATTTACAGCTCATCTTGGGGGATCCCAACGTGTTCCCAGGCCAGATGGAATATATAATCCCTCCAGCGTGTCCTGGGGTCTTCCCCCGGGGTCTCCTGCCAGTTGGGCGTGCCCAGAAAACCTCCAGAGGAAGGCGCCCAGGAGGATCCTGATCAGATGCCTGAACCACCTCAGCTGACTCCTTTCGACGCGAAGGAGTAGCGGCTCTCCTCCGAGTTCCCTCTTGGTGTCCGAGCTCCTTACCCTCTCTACCGTCTCTAAGGCTGAGCCGGGCCACCCTGCGGCGGAAACTCATTTCAGCCGCCTGTAGACGCGATCTCGTTGTTTCGATCACGACCCAGAGCTCGTGACCACCGGCGAGGGTCGGAAAACATAGATCGACCGGTAAATTCACCAAAACCAACACGGCCCGGTGCAGCGCCTGTTTTACTGCTACAGCCGCACCGATCCGCCTGTCGATCTCCCGCCCCATCCTCCCCTCGCTCGTGACCACGACCCCGAGATACTTAAACTCCTTCGCTTGGGGCGGGCCACTCCGTTCGCACCTGGAGGGAGCAATCCGCCGGTTTCTGGCAGAGCACCATGGCCTCAGATTTGGAGTTGCTAACACTCATCCCCGCCTCTTCGCACACGACTGCAAACCGCCCCGGTGAGTGCGGGAGGTCTGAAGAGGCCAACGGGACCACATCATCTGCAAACAGCGGAGAGGCGATCCCGAGACCCCCGAACCCGACGTGCTCCTCCCCCCGGCTGGGCCAAGATATCCTGTCCGTGAAGGTCACAAACAGGATTGATGACAAAGGGCAGCCCTGGCGGAGGCCAACACCCACTGGAAACGAGTCTGACTTATTGCCGAGAATGCAAACTCAGCTCCTACTGCGGCTGTATAGAGACCGGATGGCCCGTTCCAACGACTCCGGCACCCCCCCCACAAAAACCAGGACCCCTCCAGTAGTCTTTTGGGGGTAAAGATCTGGTCCACCGTTCCACGACCGGGGACGGAATCCGCACTGCTCCTCTTGAATCCGAGGTTCGACAATCGGTCGGAGCCTCCTTTCCAGCACCCTGGCATAAGCTTTGCCCGGGAGGCTGAGTAGTGCGATACGCCGATAGTTGGAGCACACTCTCCGATCCACCTTTTTAAAAAAAAAAAAAATGGGAACCACCACGGATCTCATCCACCCGTTTTGTCGAGAACAGTCTTTCAAAAAAAAAAATGATTCTCACTAAACTCACAACATTAAACTCCCACCAGTCAAACACGGAGATACACAACAGCCTGGTTTTCGAAGTGATAAAACATATCTGCATGTAAACTGAAGTCATGCTTTACTGTAACAGACCTTCAATCTTCTGTACAAACCACAAACAGCACAGCGTGTACTTCACGTTGCTCTGCAGGTATCTGCTACCCGAAGACTCGCAAACACGACCGTGCATCTCTTATCACCACTGAAAACACCTGGACCATTCAAATACTTCATCTGCAGTATAATGACCTCACCTCAAAGTGCCGATTCAACCATTTCTGCCACACAAGACAATAAGAAATTTAAAATCTTATCCGACCTATGGGAATTCAATTATATCGGTGTCACCACCAATCCAAAGGCATTTCATATTTTCTTATTCTGAGCGCAAATTGTTGAAGAACAACAACTAATGTCAGCCATTGGATCTTAAAGAGAAAAAAAAAACAATTATTAAGCCAATTTTGAAGGTGATAATATGCTAAGAAATATGGCAGAATGTATGAAACTAGAAAGACAACAACATGCTCTTAAAAGCAAACTGAGATTAGCAAATATTTAAGGTCTAGGTATATTGGAAATATTCTCCTGAATGAAGAACTGGGTCATGCTGTAACTATAAATATCACAAAATATTAAAAGCAGGTTTTTGTTAATTATTAAATATTATTCTTTTTATTTTGGGAGGGTATATTTGAGTCTCTGTTTTTCTTTCAGAGCTGTAAGTGTAATATGTTGTCTGTTTTTTGTTCGTTTTGTCTCTTTTTTCTTGAAATTGACATCAATATTGATAATTACACTCGTTTAATTTAATGTAGTTATCATGTTTATCATTGGCATATATCATACATGTAGTCACCGGGAATAAAGGCCGGGAAAATACTGTAGACCTATTCTTTAAATATTTCTACATGTCATGCACATCAGGAGGCGACCTGCCCTCCTGTTGGTCCCCGCGCGCTCAAACATCTGTGCACATCCTCGAATGTGTGGACATGCGCAGTGACAACGAACAGGTGCATGACGTCCACTCGTCTTTTTTTATTTTTTATTATTATAATTATTTTTTTTTTTTACCAACATTGATTACATTTCAACACCAAATTGTAACAACAGACGACAATTATTCCGAGTCGGGTTGTCATAGAGACCGCAGCGTATTTACTTGTCACCTGACTGTTGCACAGGTTCAAATAGACCGAGGGTAATTAGGCTGGTTCATAATTGCTCGTGGACAGAGGCTGAGGCAAAAAAAATAAATTTAAAAAAAATAAGGCGCACGAGCTCGCGGTGGAGGTAGCGCTCTCGCGCTGAACGTGCGTCGCCTCGAGCTCCACGAGGCTCAGCAATAAGTGAATTGAAGGGTAATTCAAAAGGGTGACGCGCGTGACACGTGAAATTAAGCACATTTTAATGAATTAATATCTGACCGCGGCAGCAGCCACCCCCCCGGCTTGTGGAGAAGGTGGGACTTACGTTTGCGTTGAAACGGCGTTAATGCTGTCCACCGACGTAAACTAAAAAAAAAAAAAAAAAAAAAAAAAAAAACACCACGTCCGTGAAAAACGGGAAAGGTTCAGGAGCTCACCTGCTCGGTCACCTTTATCCAGACGTCTCCCCGGTCTGAGGACGCAGCAAGGGGGTCTGAGCTATCGACACCGGTTCGCCTCGCAGCGTTCCTCCGATGCGGTCACTTTTCAGCACACCGGGAGCCGCCAGCTACCCACACGAACCGCTATCTTTAACGACACCTTCCCCAAAGCGGCTCGCTCGCTGTTCCGAGCAGCTCCATTGATTGAAAGCCAAGTTGGCTGCCGTAATGCGCGCCGATGCCGTCGCGCGAGGGGTGTCCGGGCGGTAAACAAACGAGTCTTTTGTTGTTCGTCGTCGCCCTGCGTGAAGTTGAATGAGGCTGTCAAGCTGCCCGACGATACGAACCCCGTGCAGGAGCAGCAAACGAGCCAGGCTAATTTACCAAATGGACGTTTCCCGGGGATATGGTGACATCTGGTGGCAACGGAGGTGTAGGTACAGTTGGCTTTATTTACGATGGAAGACAATAACAAAAGCCCAAGTGTGTCTATGTAATACTTTTATTACAGTCAGATCTTTATCGTAAATTGATTGATGTCGATACAAATTATTTACATCTTTGAACAAATACGTTGTAAGCGACTGAAAGTCAGACAAATACAAAGAGAGAGAGAGATTTGCATGCACATTAAATAATTACATATATAGGGTCACAAAGTCCAGTGCAGGTTGTCTGTTGAGAATGGTTTTGATTGTTGTGTTAATCGAAGCGTCAGGAAATGTGTGGAAGGGTTAACGTTGGGCTGATTTACCACGGATCAACGTAGTCCTGGCTGTAAGAAAAGAGATGAAATCAGTTTATTTACATGACATTATATCTCAACGTGTGATGAACAATAGCTCCGACAGACTATCAGCTCTGGTGTCAAAATAGAAGATAAGAAGCTTATTAATACTCAGTTAAAAAACAATTACAGGGCTCGAGAGACACAGCAAGAACTGAAGCTGTATATAATTCGATAATAAATGAGAACAATATTAGCAGGGCTGTGTATATTTAATTAATTTTAGGTCATTAAAGTGCGTGTTCCCCCTTTATATATAAGGACCTCTTAAATTTTGAAAATCAGTGGCGACCATGAGTGTGACCCATCTGACCCTTCCTCCTCCTCCTCCTCCTCCTCCTCATTGTGGTAATGGGGCATTTATTGAATATTGGATATTGGCCAGTGAACCTGCAACGTCATCAGGGTTTCTTTGCACTTATTATGTATTCCTTTGCTCAGTTATTTCAGGGACTTTTTCACCTTGAAAATGTGTCTCCAATTTTGGGCACACAACACACCGTCAGTTATCATATTTAGCATAAAATCACAGCTAGATTTTCAGATATTTTTTAGGCCTATAGAGATGATACTGCGCGTATGCTCGTGTTTCTCTCACCGTGATTCAGAGTCCGGGCTTGAATCTCCACCAAACAGCAGCCATGCCACCGCCTGCTCGGGGGGTTGATCTCTTCCCGTACCTGGAGAAAATCAAACACCACGAATGTAATGATATTTAATATTAGTCACGTGATAATGCCGTACGGAGTCAGCATTTCACAAGTGCTCTGGTGTGAACCCTTCGGCCTCGCTATGAATTTCAAATAAGGGTAATTTCTTCCAAGAATCACGGAGGCAGGTCAGCAGCATACAGCCTGTCGAGTCTTGTGTTTCTCTTCTCAATCTCTGCAGCACAATCACCAGTCAGATGTGCAATTATCAGAGCTTAAAGGAGGATTTTCAAGTTCACCGCCCAGCTTTAAGGCAAAAGCACAAATCTCCATTGACTCTTATCTTTTGAAGTCTTTACTAAAAATCAATGTCTGGCCACTGAACAGTAAAACTGCCTTTGTTTTGAGGGCATGAGGGGCTGCACCGTATATTACACAGTCCTTTGAGAGCAATGACAGATCCAGCCTGTTTAATTACAGAGGAGGGTTTATATAAAGACTACAGCTTCCACCACAGAAACAGTAACACACAGAAACAGGAATCCCCCACCATGTAAGTACAACATATCCTGTCACGATTCAGTCTTGATTTTCACCCGGCGAGAAATATAAGGAAATGATAAGGCATGTCTGATGTTCCACTATGTGTATTACAAGATTCGGGGGGCACCTCCAGTCTCCTGCCTCATTATTTCCTCTTCTAAGAAGCGTGGGAATATATTGTAACAAGACTCTGGACTCTTAACCTGCTTCTGGAAACTCCTGATTTAAGGTGTTAAAGACGCCTTATGTGAGAGAAGGAGGGCAATCTTGTCCTTAAATCTGAGATTTTCAACCCTCACATAGACACAAGGAAAGGGGACCGCCTGTCTACCCTAACAAGGCATGAAAAGATAACAAATCACTGCAAGCTGTTCAGCATTTATTCGCCCTTCTTGTTCAGTTTTTCTACATGACACATTAGCTGATTTAAGAGTTGATTAAACTCACAAACCCGACAGGGCTCCGAGGAGAGACCGTTACGCAAACCATGATGGATGAGCACCCTAGGAATTCGTTTTTTTCCTGCATTTCCTTGATTATTTTCTCAACTAAAATAGCCTCAATAAAGTGAAGGACAAGTAAATGTCTGCGTTTAAATTGAGTTTCGTGAACCTCCCCGACTCACCTCTGTCTGGTGATGAGGTTGACATAATGCCTGACCGCCGAGTGGTATTTGGCCCACTCCTCCGGTGAAGCGTTGCCCCCGGGGCTCTCCGGTTTGGGGGGGTAGGCGTCCGCGAAAGTGCTCAAACACACCAGCAGGCAAACGACGAGCGCTGCGAGCATCATCCACGATCTGAGCACGTTGGCCATCTGAGGAGTTGATTTGCCTTCGTCGATTTCCCTTTGTAGATTAACTTTTAATGAAGCCAAAATATAATTTCATGATGTTTCTGTTTCACTTAAATTATACACAAAATGCACTCAAAGTATTCCCCAAATGATATGACAATATGTTCACTGAGATAAAATTGCACATAAATGAACCAACAGGCAAATAAAAAAAACAACATATAGGGGTTACAAATTCAAGATGCAATACAAAAGTAAGAGAACTTACTGTTTGACTTGCCTCCTGTTGTTGTCACCTCGGTGGTGCTCCTGTCTTGTTTCTCTCCTCTCAGTCCACAGGATTATATAGTGTGGATGGATACCTGATGCGCACCGAGTGACAGTTAACCACACCCCTCGCTTCAGCAGCTGCGTGCAAAGTAATTAAAAGCTGGTGGACACTTAAAGTTCACAGATTCTGGCATGAGGTTTTTGACTTTCATCCTGAAGTTTATTTGGAACGGAAATAAAACTGATTTCACATTTTTCGGGCTTAAGTTTTAATTTGTGTCTCGTGGATGTTTACTGTGGTGAATTGCGTAGCTCTAAATGAATGAGTTATTGAGTAATTGAACCAGCTGTTATTATTTTTAAAAAAAAACTGGGGAAAAAAAGTGTGGATTTTTTTTTTTAATGTCGTTTCAACACGACGAACACCCCCCCACCACACACACACACACACACACACACACACACACGTACCCGCTTCCTCGCCACTTTAAAGGCAGCTGTCCTCAGCCCAGAAAGCCGACATTACACGTCTCTCATCTACCTTTCAAATGCCTCGCACTCTTCATGCTTGTAGGACTTCAGAAAGTACAATACGCCGGCAATCAGAAAATAATACAGCAGGCCCTTCATGCTTGAAATAATGACCTGCGCAGCACTTTAAAGAAACCAGTGCATCACAACAATACAGAGAGAGACGGAGATGACTGGCCTTGCTTTCCAGTTTAACAGCGGGGAGCACATATGACAGATATTACAGTCCACAGAACACTTGTCATATATAATCAGAATATTTAAACATGGCACACTACATTTTTCAAAACACAGACATGCTTTGATTTAAGATTTTGGGGAGTCCGATTTTATTTCTTTAAAGAATAAAGGCGGGCACTCATCACTCCAGCATGTATTATTCAAATGGTGATGAAGCCTTTAGTATGGCCTGGAGGTGGAGGTCATAGGCCGCGCTGGCCACAGATCAATGCTATTTTGTCTCACAGTCACATGAAAATAGCAGCAGCCGTCTGCTTCAGGGAAAATCATTTTCAGGGCAGTTATTCTCCAGTGATTAAATTAAATGATTCAGCGAGGTGTTGGTGGATCAAACATCACAATTATTTACCCCGTACCTGTTTCAAAATCAAATCCCCACAGAGGTTTTGGGGGGGGGTGGACGTGGACGTGGACCGATGACGCTCATATGACATGAGCACCGGCACAAAGACGTTGTGTACACAGATACCTTTCAGGTATGAAGTGCTGAGACTCACTCTAATGTAATTGGTCACATTTATGACCGCCGCAGCAGCTCCTGTTTATCTTGGATCTTCACGGTCTACTGTTCTGTTCATGACGCCTGAAGGCACCATTTACTCAACAGTGCCACTGCAATCTCTTTTCAGTGTGTGCGTGCATGTTGAGGGTGTGTGTACAGAGATGTGTGGATGATTTTATGTCATATCAAAAGGAACCATATATATTTGTGCACTTTTTATCGTTTAACTAGGAAATGGGGGGGGGGGGGGTATTATTTCATTCATCATATGTAATCTGTTCACTGCCTCTACAATCGAAGTACGATGGGAGTGAGTTTTAATATTGATACTTTAGAAACTCTGTTCTGCCATGAATGAAGGGGATAACTCCAACTCCATGTCAAGTTTACCGTTAAAGGGATAGTTTGAAATTTTGGGAAAGATGGTGATTTATAGCTGTTCTTTGAAGGAAAATTGTTATGTACTGCAATGTATTAATATAATCTACAACTTACTGCTCATTCATTGAGTGATTTCATAAGGGAGCCAGAAGGGACTGTGGAGATTGTAACGCTTTCAGTGGAAAATTGAATTTGTTCACAGTTTGCATGTTTGTGTGATAGCAAGGAGGACGAGTAATGTGGTTGTTTTTAATCAGGAAGCCACAATAATTAACTTTTGTATTTTAATGAATCAACCCCTCGGTGTCTTTGGTTCAAGATGGTAAAGAGTGAAATTATTCAAATCTGTATTTCAGAATGAGAAAAACTCGATATACTCGCGTAATATCGGCGTTTGGGGCCCTGCTAGCTGCAATTTTACTCCGCACTTGAGAAAACTGCAAATTATACATAGAAATACAATTACGAATTATAAAAGTGCGAAAAACAAACAAAGTGAGAAACACGACGGAGAGATTCAACAAAGATTTCTCGCCTAGATTGAACAAAGGAAGTTGAATTGTATGGTATGAATTCAGCCACGAGGCTACCAAGACAAGGTCAATGTCAAGAGAGTGCTTTCATATCATGTTGGAAGATACAGGAAGAGAACAATACTGCCCAACTAGAGAATATACAGGGGGGGAAAAAAAAAAAAAAAAGCCTTCGTGATATTTTAAAGGCATATTGTATAAATCGATGAAACTGTCAAGGTGCCATCGACCAGAAGAGCTTGCTATACGTGCGTGTTGTTCAACTGGGATCCCAAGGGAAGCGATGACAACACCTCTCATGCTGTTTATAGAGTCGTAAAAAACAACGGTTTTCCCTTTGTCTGTCCCTAAGCCCTTGTCAAAAACACAACCTGATTCAGGCATAAATCCCAGCTGACAGCCTCCACCGAGCTGTGGACAAAAAAAACCAAGCAATTAAAGTGTATATGACAACGCCACAAAGGCTGTAAGTGGGTTGCGGTATTACAACATTGATTGCGCTGATCATTTCGGAGAAATTATTGTACAATAATTCAAAGTGATACTGAGGGACAATTAGTGCAGTGCAGTTTTTATACTCAGTGATGTTCAATTCAATGCAAAATAGTCAAAATGTAATCTAAATTGGAAAATGATGGCTTTTAACAAGTTGATAGGTTGGGAGGGGGGCGGTTAGCTAAAAGTGATTGCATTATGAATAAATGGTCTCCCATAGAGGGAAGCTGATATTTGTCCTCTTCCTGGTGATCACCCATTTCCCCCCCCAGCTGACGGTGGCTACCGTGAACATTCAGTTAATTCTACTGCAGTAATCAACCTCTGTATTTTCTCTCCGACCCATAAAAGCCAATGGCAAGAAACAACCATATCTACAAGACAAACTCATTAGCTTTCTCCAGTGTTTGCAGGTAAACACTAAGAATGTCGCAGCCCCCCCCCCCCCCCCCCCCCCCCCCCCCGATAACAGACAGGGCAGGCAGTTTAAGTTTTCACGGTCCAGTAAACCCCAGCTAATGCACTCCTGAAGAGTAGTTCGGGCCCCTGCATAGGGGAGAAGTATTTGAGCTGCCCATAAAGGCCGAGATAATAGGACCGGTGGGATTCCAATGATTTTCAAAACTTTTTTCTCCCATCTATTCACTTTTACCAACTTTTTCTAGCGTTGCCGGTGCCAGAGATGACTTTGTTAGGAAAGATATGTTGTTAAAACACTTTGTTAGCAGGTCCCAATGTCGGAAATCTGCAGGCATCTACGTGTACTCTCCAGATTTAACTGTAAAAGCTTTTCTCCTGCACCCCCGTCTTCACTTTAGGTAGTAAAACCACCTGCATATCCATTTGCATCGCACATGCCGTGTAGTCCAAATAGGACGATTACGCACACACACATGCACAAAAGTCCATTCTGGTGTAAGAGCAATCTCCCAGGAGAAAGTCTGCCTCCTTCCTGCCATCACAGACAGAAAGGGGGAAATGATTATGCACTTTTATTTAGCCTTATCTCCAGAGTGGGGGCGCCACTAATATGAACAAAGTGCTTTTCAGGCAGCCGGGTCTGTTTGCGCAGCTCAAGAGACAAAACGGGGGGTTGGTTGCTGCCCACTACCACAGTGTGGTAATTCATGAGCACAAGTGGCTCTAAAAGAGGCCGCCGAGGGTCGGTCAGAGGCACCGTTGACGAGGAGCGACCAAACACGTGTCCTTCATGTTGCACACTTTTCTGACAGTAGCATTAACAGATAAGCTTCTTCATGTCTCATGTCAGTCCTAAACAATGAGCACACAAGTCAAGGCTTCTAATTTGCTTTTGAAAACAACGATGGCTCACGTGATCCCCTTTCCTCCCCCCCAGAGGATCGACGCTACTCCGCCAACAGCAGCATCACTTCAACCGTTCGTCTTTTTTTTTTTTTGGAAAGCAGAGCTGACCAATGACAGCGATATCCCAACAACTGATGTGTTCGTGAGCGAGCCGGCGGCGGCAGCCTCAGGTAACTCAGATGGATGACGACACGGGGGTGAGAGGTCTCGGGAGAGGTTGATGATTTAACACAGATCATGGTCTCAATTTCTGAATTAAGGAAGTCAATGAGTTATAGATTTAAAAAAAACAAAACCTGTTGATTACGGAGGGCAAGGGGATAAAATACTGACTACAACAGAGCATTAGACATACAATCAGTCTTGAGGGCCGTTTCCTAGATATGACAGAAATGTACACACGACAAACAATATGGCGTCATACTAGATGTGACTCACAACAGATTGTAAACAACTGATAATGCCCACAGCTGTAGAGATTTCAGGTCTCTCGGGGATTTCTTCCCAATGGACACCAATTACACCAAACATGGGAGAATCTAAATAAAGAATGGGCTTCACAGTCTAACGAAGCCAGGGCACGTACAAATAGATACCAGAGTCAATTCTTGGAGTAATTACAAGCAAATGAGCTCCCTGTAACCGGTTGGTCATCAATAACTAATGAAACAATCTCATTGACATCCATGACTGCCTATGTTGCCGTCTATTTTATTTTATTTATTTTTTTTTACAAAGACTTCACAACAGATTGCTTTTCTTGGTGAAGGGAAACCTGAAGAAAATGGCTCGTATGAGTCTTATCGGAGTCACTGCTAACGGCTGGTTTTCTTGTTTTTGGCCGAGAGCAAAGACACTTACCGTTTTGAAATCAATCACTTCTAATTCTCTGGCTTAGAGGTGTGTGTGTGTGTGTGTGTGTGTGTGAGCGGTCGTATATCAGGAGCACTTTTGAAAACAAAGGGAGGGTGGTGCTGGGGAGGCCTAGAGTGTCAGTGAAAGATGGCGGCTGATGTTTCAAGTCATGCGCCATCAAAAACACAAATACAGTCGGGTGTTTCAGACAAGAAAAACGCAAAACAAAAAGAAACGAGACAAACAGCGAGCATCTCTCGTCAGGCTGTGCAGCAGCGCTGTGAGCCAACTCCTCATGCGAGCATGCTAACATGTTCAAAAATGTTGCTCAGGTATGTTTGCCATCTGTTCAGCACGTTAGCAAGCTGACGTTTTCTAATAAGCAATACAGCTAGGGCTGATGGGAAGGGTGCGTTATCAGGGTCATAGTAAGTATAAATACGGGTGTATACATGTGCTCAGAGGTGGGGGACATGGGACCCTGTGAACGTATGATCTTTGGATAATAGGACCCATTGTCATGTTCCCCCATTATGGCCTAAAGGCCTATAAATCCAGCATACACACGACCCTGGGAACAGGAGGGGATCTGAAAGGGGATGTCATCACTTTTGCAAGGTTATTTAGTCACAAACCAAAGTATTACAAATGGTGAAATGTTGACCAGACGATAGCAGATGAAAGGTTTACCAGCTGTTGTAACTCGGGGGGGTTGGGGGGGGGAACCAGATTTCATGGTCGTCCTTCCAATTAGCCGTTGAAATATTTTCCCTTCGGTAGTTTCGGAACATCTTGCCAAAGGAGTGCAACTGACAAATTGACAACCTTACATCATCGCGTGTTGTCGTGAACGATATTTCATTCAAAACCACAAATGTAAAAGCTCGAGGAGGAGCTAGAAGTCATCAGTCGTCTCTAGAACACTTCCAAACAATCCAATAAATAGTTGAGATATCTCGGCCTGAATCTTATATTAAAAAAATAAACAAGCTTTAAAAAGACTACCTTTAGTATATGGGCTTTTTTTTTTTCCGTATTACTTCCAAAGAATATATTGTGAACAACAAACATCCAATCAGCAACGTGAACCCGTGTCAGATTACCACGCTGCATGTCATCTTAAAGCGCTTTATCATCACAGCCGTCACCATACTCCACAGCTTTATCTAACCAGCTGGTCATCTGTATTTCCCTTTAAAAGTGAGATGAATGATGTTAATCAGCACACCGGAGCTCTGTGCATCCCTCAGCTCCAGCTTGTCTTGCTGTAATAAAGCAGTCTGCCTGCCTGAGTAATTACTCTCATCTGTCTCAGTCGTCTGAGCGAAGACCTGACTGGAGAAAAGCTCGGCTCAACATCCTCTTTCTGGTCAACGGCAAAACAAGTGGAATCAAAAGCGCAGACCCCCATGGTTAAACGACAATTCCTGACTTTTTGATGTAAAAGTAACGCTTTAATTTAAATGGACTTGATTCTTGAAGGCCCAAAAAATTGTTACATATGGTCCTGGAAGTGTTTTGCGAAAGCTTTTATTCGTTTGAAAACGCCATCAGATCCCAACGAAGGCGAACTCTAAAGTTTCATCATTTAAGAGGATTATTGGAAACAGAAATGTTCTAAAACAAAAGACATCTCTCTCCAACTTAAAAGCAGGCTTAATCAGAACATCTTATTACGAAACACCAAAGAACGCAGAGGTACAAACATACAGTATAAATGAGAACAATTACAAACTGGACATCCATATTTACAATTGAATAAGAGACGGCTGGTTAATTTAAGCCGCAGTACTGGCTCTTTATGTTCGACTCTCAAGGGTTCACTTTTGGAGAAGTAATGGCATCTCTCATCCAAAGAGATGTTAAGCACTGTCCACTTCTTTCTCCAACAATGTCTCGACCATCTTGGGTAAGAAAGCTTCCAGGAAATGAAAGAAGTCTTGAAAGATTCCCGTCTCGTCGCTGGTTGGCTCCAACTTGAGCACAGCCTTCGTGCTTTCTGTCCCACCCACCATCTGGGGCTGAACCCTGAACTCCACGGGGACCTTGAGCGCCTGCTCTTTTTCAGTGATGTAAGCGGTGACCTGGGACTCCAGCTCCGTGCAGCTACCCTCTGGCATCGAGTCCGTATCTTTGATCAGCTCCCTTCTCACTTTTCTCCTGCCGGCCCACACCATGTGCTTCTGCACACAGATCCAGTGAGGGACTTCGGACTTTCCCCTGTTTGCCATTCTTGGCTTTTTGCTTCGAGGCGACACAGAAGCATCGCTGTCGGAAGACATCGGCCTCTTTGCACCGGCGACAGCCGCACCTGAAGGGCTGGTTTCATTCGGAAACTCAACACTGTCAAAACTGTCGCTTGCTGACGATCGGAGGGAAGCTGATGGAGTTTCTATTTCCTCCGCAGCAACAGCTGAATCCTCCCCGAATACGGCGTCGGTGGAGGGAGCGAGGTCACACTTGAGAACAGTTTTCAACACTCCCTCCACAGCGGAGCAAACCTTCTGGAACCACAGCGGCCGGAAATCATCTCCAGCAGCTTGCAGCTGATTACGCAGCACTTTGGGGAGCGATGCCGATTTGAAGGGGATGCTGATGGTCAGCTGCTCCGTTTTGGTATGCCGGACTTCCCCGTGTGGGGTAAATAAGCGCACCAGCCCCCATGACTTCCCCTTGGTGGATTTGCGCTGGTACTGCAGGCTGCGGCAGTACTTCTCAGCCTCCTGGCACTCCTTCTGGAAACTGCGCTGAGAGCGTTCGTTCAGGTTTCCAGCTACGTTGTGGGAGAGCTCAAAAGGGTCCAAGAGGTTTAGGGGGCCCAGTTTGGGACTGTGGTGATGGGCCTTGGTAGGTTGTTCCTCTTGCATCAACTCCTCTTCTATTTTCTGACTGAGAAAATCTGTGATCGGGAGTGCCCGTCCCTCCCGAAGAGATATGACGCTGCTGGCAAAATCAAAGTTGGCGTAGAAGGTGAAGAAGCCAGCGAGCAGGGTGCCTGCGTACAGGAAACACACACACCCGTGATGTGATGGTGACACGGCATTTAAGAACGTTAAGATGAAGTCACATCTAAGATTCAAGAAGGAGCTGGATTACAAGCAATGATGTCACAGGAAGTCTCGACCCAATAAACGCAATTCTCTTACTTGGAGAAAATGACACATGCCATAGCTTATCGGTACAATTTCTAATATGATAACAAAACCTCGTATTGTGTCTAATCTCACAGCGCTACACGTTTTACTGGCGCCTCGTAGTAAGTGTTCTTCTCCTTTTGTCATTTATCGGCAGTTGGCAAACAGCTTTTTGGTGCATTACCGCCACCTGCTGGCAGGAGTAACATTACTACCAGTAAAGAGTCGAGGCAAATACGACAAGATGATAGTCTCAAACTATTCCATCCTAGTTTCTATCTGAAAAATTCACAAATCACGACCCATCTCTATTTTGTTGCGATATATTGTTCTCGCATTAATAATAAAATATATTTCGAATATCGTCACCGCAGAGATACCCAGAAATATCTTTGATATTATCTTAGGACCGTATCACCCAGCCTTACAATACATTTTCCGTTTTCTTTTTTTGAATTACTTACAGAGGTCCTGCGTGTTCTTGCAGGGGGGCACAGCAATGGGCTGACTGGGGAAGGTGCAGTTCCAGCCTTCAAGGACGCACTCCTCCTCCTCACCTGCCGGGAGGTTATTATCAAAGGTTGACAAACGGCGTGTAATTGAAGTCGCGGCAAAAAAAAAAAGGCAAATTAAAATCATGGAAATCTGAAAATAATTTCAATGTCTTTAATATTGTCAATCCTTACAAGAAAAAGTGAAATATGTGGAACATTAAAATATAGACCAACTAAAATCCCCGACTAATGTTCATTTTGCTGTAAAAAATTACAAGCGGTCCAGTCTTGTTGGAGGAGGAATGAACTGTCCGAGTTTCTCCGCAGAAGAAAAATAATAACCCGAGTGTATGTATATTTTTGATCCTGTGTTCATTTCAGAAAAACAAAAATGAAACTGTGTGCACCAAACCTTTTTTTTTTTTTTTTTCTTATTATTAACGATGTATGTTTTACACTCATTCTGTCCCAGAAAAAGGACAGTTCAAAGAAATCAGTGAGAGCTCAATATTGACGTGATGTTCCTCGACACGACGAGTGTAAAACTTGCAAGTAGGTTCAGTGTACAATAATGTTCCTGTGAGGCCTTTTGAACAAAGGAGCGATGCAGCACTTACAGGCCATGCGTTTGAGCTGCTCCACCGTGGGCAGGACGGGAGGCTCGCAGTTTTGCATGAAGAAGATGATCAGCAGTGTCAGAGCGTAGTTGTTGAGAAGAGGACCGGCGCCGCTGGGATTGCCTGCACGGCACAACGCCAGCGTGGCCGGGGATCGTGATGAGAACATGTCCTTGCGGTTGAATATTTACGATACGATCAACAGTGAAAAGATCTTTGTAACGGTATGAAAGGCATTTCGGAGCGTGGGGTTGGCGATACAAAAATGATTTCCCCGTTCACCTGTTTGCTTACGAGCGAGGATGGACGGAGACTCCCGTAACCTGAATGTCGCTGCGGTTAACGTGGTGATTGGATGGATGTATTGTAAACCGCAGCACTGCTTCAGGCATCGATTCATATGCTGCAGTTGCGAAGCGATGTCTTTGATAGAGGACGTTGGAAAGCGCATTTATGAAACGCAATCATTTCCTCTGTCATTATTTGTGGTTTTTTTTGTTGGCACTACGCGTTTGTAATTTAGAATTACGACAGCGACCTTACGTGCCGCTGATCTCGCCGTGCTCCGCTCATCGCTCTGCACAGAGTGCCTTGATGAAAGCTGCAGTTCAAAGGGAACGGGGAAGATGCAGGCCAGACGTAAAGGTAATTAGTGCGTTCTCCAAAGAAGAACTCTGATTAGGGTTTTATTCTCTACCGGGAGACATCGCCTGCCTCAAAAAGCAGCTGCGCGTTTTCCGTCTTGATTTGCACATAACAGGGTGGTAAAAGACATCGCAAATCAGTGCGTTCAGATATCAGTGTGATCGTAAAGAGGAAAAGTGAAGATCTACTGACGTCTGTTGACCGAAAAAAAAATAATGAAACGACGACCTGGATGCACAGGCAACTAAAACACACAAAATTCCATGTTCAAAAACGCATCTATTTGAAGTGACTGCATCCTACCGGCAAGCTGCTTCTGCTTGGCCCAGTAGCGGACGGTGTACACCAGAGGCCTCAGTCTGTCCTCCATCCCCGAACACAGCTGGAGGAAGCGGGTGTTCCTTACCGCGAGTCTGGTGAGAGATGCACACGGGATGAGAGAAAACCAAACAGTAATCGAAGATATCCTGAAAGTCCTCCGCTGACCTGTTGTTAACGGTGATGTCCCCCTGCAGGTTCAGCTCGCGGTGATGGAACTTGACTACAGGGAGACGAGCGCTGGTGACCACGTGGACTTTGTGCACGCTGGGGACGCAGCGTTTGAGTATCGTTGCCACGAGCTCCAGAACCTCAGCTGGAGACGCAGTGGACAGGTCAATGTCAGACAGGATGGAGTCTTCAGAGCGGCCATCGTCTGACATCCCTTCTCCTGCCTGGAGAGAGAGAGGTAATTAGAAAAGGAGGTATAAAATGCGCCTCATTTTTGCTGAACATTGAGGTCAAAAGCCACCACTTCCTGTGTGTGTGTGTGTACAAATATCAGACCTGTTCTGAGGTGGACTTGGCACGGGCCTGGAACACTTGGGTGTTTTCTAGGTCAAGGAACAGGTCGAGGTCACAGGAGTGGATGCCGAACTTGTTCACAGATGAACCAAATGGCAGAATCTGGCTGTCTGCAACCCGTCCAAACGCAGCGTCAAATACGAGACAACCTTTTACACTGTAATCGTTATGAAAGACACGCGTCAACTTTCGGAGGTCACCTGGAAAAAACTCGACGAAAACCTCTTGCAGGAGTTGAACCAGCAACCCTCGGGCCTTGTTTTCGTTTTCTCCCAGCTGAAATCGCTCAACAATGAAGTGCATCTGCGCCTCCACCTGGAGGAGAAAAAAAAAAAAAAAGGACACGAGAGCTCTTTTGTTTGCGAGACACCTGAATAACAACGATGTTAAACTATGCTCGTTTATTCTCGTCGACAAAGATAACAAACGTGCGTATTAGAAACAAGCTCATCGATTCTACTGTTTGACGTTTGTCAGTGCATAAAGTTTATCTGGTTTTTAACACAAATGTCCAAAACTGCTTGCATGTAAAGAACAAGTCACGGTATGATAAAAAAAATAAATAAAATAAACTGTAGTTTGGACCTAAACTGACACTTAAGACTCTGAAGGCTCCATTAGCAGCCCTACAACCAAGTCGGTCTGCCATATCTATAAGAGGATGCTTACAGACACCAGCTGACACAGCTCAGGTTTGAGCCGGTCAAACACTTGTTGGAGGTTCTGCGGGTCGTTCTTCTTCTTGGGAATCAACTTGAACTCCTTCTTCTCCCGAGGTTTAACGCGCAGCTTCAGGCCTTTAAGCTGGTGCTCGGCACGGGACAGAGCTGCTTGTATGCTCTCGCTCTCGCTGAACAGCACGATGGCATACAGACCCTGTGAGGGCGGAGAAAACACACGGCTTGTCAGACCACCAGCCACTTCCCCGGACGTCCCGGCACGTTCCGACGCCGTACTCGGGAAATCGCTTCACGGTAAGCGATACGTCACCCGTGTGCGGCCGTCCGACCTTGTCTTTGTCCATGATAACCTCGGCGACAGCCCCGAACTGCTGGAAGTACTCCACGACGTCAGACTGAGAGACGTCCGGCTTGATGCCGCTGACGAACACACTGTGCGCCTCCTGGGTCTTCCTGGTGTCTCTCACGGTGCTCAGAGTCTGATGCTTCCGCCCTTTCACATGCTGATCCAAGCTGGGCACTGCAAAACATCAAAACAATATGAGCAACCACAACAAATGATATGACCTACCGTAGTTTTTTGGAGAATAACACATCTAATTACAGCCGTCAAATACAATACGTAGTAGATATTTGGCTGTAAAGTTACGAATAAAAATGGCAAATGAACTGAGTGTACATGGCAGACGGTGGGAAATATTCATGGTATTAAGGTTATGGAACAACATCCAGTTTTCAGTTTCACTCTCTGTAGAAAGGTTGTAGCTGTTCCCTGATCAGTTTAGTTAGTTGTCTGGATTTGTATTTTCCTACCACGGTGCTGTTGGTTTACCCGCCTGGGAGAAAAAAAAAAAAAAAAAAAAAAGGGACTTCAGCAGACTTGCATGTGGCTGAAGTTAGCCAACGTTACTTACTGTTCGGTAGGTGGACGTTGCACAGGGTGCAGTGAAAACCTCTCGGCGTCGTCTTTATGTCACGGTCTGACGACATGGTGGCAAAAACAAAACAAAATTTAAAAAAAAGTTAAGTAGAACTCCACACAAATGAAAATAAGCGTTCGAGCAGTCGGGAAATTTGGATTCCGACCGTCCTCCATGCGCTTCTCAAATCTCCTTCCCGCGTTAGGTCTATGGTTGTTTTCGAGTCCGTCTCCATAATGTGTCCGGGTTGCTCGTGTCTTTATCACAAAGTTCCTTTTTACTCAAATGTTGGGGATTTTCCGTAAACTCAGGGTATTTATTTATGCACCAAAGAATCTTTCTGGAAAATTCGAAACAACTTTTTATTGGTATTATCTTAATTGATGGCACACACCTTTTTAACACGCAACTATGCACTGTAATTAGATGTTTTCTCTGTTGTTTAATAAATAGTCCCTCCTAAATGTTACGCAACCCTTTTTGATGTCTAATCTAAAAGTCGACTGCAATACCTATTTTGTATCTACAAGAACTGACAATCAAAACGAAATAAACATATTCAATGACACTGACAAGCTATTCCTTATGGCTCTTTTGTTAAAAGCTCAGTTAAATTTTCTTTTAAAATAAATAATAATAATAATAATCCACTTATCAATTGACATTTTGACCCAAACTTACCAAGTAAAATACAAATGTGCTTTTGCAAATATTGTGTAGTTTGACTTCTGCCTTTGAGAACAATCAGGAAAGTGACCAAGTTACCAGGAAACAAACATCGCTTGTTGACATCTTTACTATATCCTATAAGCCATTTGATGAACGATCAGTCATTTTATTGCAACATGTCGATGCAATCAATTAATAACAAAATTCAGAAATATTGAGGGGGAAAAAAAAATCACAGTAGTTTTTCCATTGTAGTAAAAAAAATTTAATAACCATTTTTTTTTTTGGGGCACACAAAATATTTGTAGAATCAGTGAAGAACATACAACTTGTCACAAAATAAATGATTAAAACAAGAATCCCTGCTGTACTGGAGAAGAAAAAAAAAAAAAAGAACAGTGCTTCATTTTCAGTAGATAAAACTACGTACTAAAATGCCGCAAAATCGAGAAAAAAAAGGTACCAAAAAAAGAAGACCCAAAAGTAACTGGAATTAAAAAATACATACAAATGGGTCTACTTCTTTGCTGGTCTTCCTCTGCGGGCTTTTGGCTGCGTTTCAGCTTCAGCTTTCTTCGGATCCAGCTTGCTTGTGGATTCCGCGGTGACGTCACTCTTTGCACCTCGCCGAGCTCTCTTGACGGGCTGTGCTTCAGCAACTTCATCTGAGAGATCTTCCTCTTCAATTTTCTTTGCATCCTTTGACACATTTTGGCTTTCCGGGTCGGCGAGTTTGGACTTCCGACCTCGACCTGCCTTTGCAGGTGTCACTTTTGAAATCCCAGAGACTTCCAGGTCGGATTTCCACTTGACAGATTTTTTGGACGTTTTTGCGTCTTCCACGACAGCGCTGCTTAAATCTTCGGAGGGACTTGCCCGGTCGTTGGTGGCTTCTTCTGCTGAAGGCTTTTCTGCTGCCCGTCTTCCCTTCCTTGCCGGTCCGGCTGCAGCTGGACCCGACTCTGAAACCAGGACTGTGGACTTTGCATCCTCAAGAGGAGACGCTGCACCTCGCCGGGCTCTCTTGGCTGGAACGGCTTGCGAGATCTCATTTTTCCCTGATGTCTTCACCCCCCTCGCCCTGCTGGGTTTACTGACTGGAGCAACTGGCTCCACAGTTGTTTTCTCTTCAGCCTGCAGCTCATGTTCAGGACTTTCAGCAGTGACTTCCACTTCTTCAGTGACTTGTTTTGCTCTCCGACCGCGTTTGGGTTTGTCAGCGACCTCTTGGACCTCGGTGGATTCCACGGGAGTTACACTCTCAGTGTCTTGCTTTGCTTTGCGCCCTCCTCTCCTGGGCTTTGCAGCCGCGGCAGCTTGTTCACGGATCGTCACCGGTTCAGCAAGTGGAGCTTCTGCCTTCTCTGGAACAACACCGGTGGTTTGGACTTCTCTTGGTTCTACAGGGTCCTGCTCAGACTTTCTGGTTCTCTTTGATTTCTGAACGGGCAGAGATTTTGGTGTATTAAGTGACGTAGTCTTGTCATTGCTGTGCATCTTTTCTTCTTCCTGTTTGGCATGTCTTCCCCTCTTGGCCCTGACTGGAAGCTGAGCCTGCTGCATGGTCTCCTCTGTGACAGCTGTGTCTTCCACCGCCTCATTTTGTTCAGCGGTGTCAGCTTTCGTCTTCCTTCCTCTTCTTGGTTTTCCAACAGCGGCGAGAACGGGCTGTTGAGGCTGCTGTTCGGCACTGGCGGCTTCATTTTGCTCTGACCGAGCTGGCGTTTTGGGTTTTCTCCCTCTACGGGGCTTCACGACAGCTTCTTCAGTTGGGGGTGCAGACTCACCTCCTTGAGAAGTTTGGTCACCGACGGCTTCAGAGGAAACCTCAGCCGTCAGCTGTGTTTCAACAGCAGGTTGCTCAAGGGTGCTTTCTTGAGACTTTGCATTTCTGCCTCTTGGCGCTTGTCTGGCAGCGGGTGGCGCTGTAGCCTCAGTTTTCTTTCCTCTTCTTGCTCTGACTGGAGCAGAGACAACGGTCTCTTCAGCGGTTTCTGCTGCCACCTCTTCATCCTCAGCCGCTTTAGATTCCACCAGTTTTGCTCTTCTGCCTCGAACAGATTTCTTCGGAACTGCAGCTGGCGTCTCGACATCGGGTGAAGTCTCAGATTCGGTTGCCTGGAGAACAGTTTCCACGGCATCCGTTGACTTATTTTCATCAGTTCCACCCGACAACACCTCCAGCTGCTCACTGCAGACTTCATTAACATCTGCTTTTAAAATAATGACAAAACAAAGAAGAAATGTTAGAAATACATTTACAGGTGTTTAATAATAATAATGTTTAACTGCTCAGTTAAAGACGGCACATCTGCCCCCACCAAAATTATGAATATGCAGACACTAATTGTAAATATGAATTTAAACAAAACCCGAGCATAAAATGGATCAAACCATTTCAATATGGACCAACCAATAGTCATCAAATCTGTTCCAACAGCATGTTTGGACTCCAACTCGTATCTCCCATATCTTACAGTGTTTAAATGTATATGCACAATTGTGAATACTCCCAAAAAGGGAAGGTACATTTACCAAATACCAAAATGTTGCATGGGATCAAAACTGTTTTTTTTGTTTTTTTTAGGGGACATCTCATTAAATCAACAGGCAAGAAACAAAACTAAAGAAAAAGGGATGAGATACCTTCTGCCAGGTCAGCTTGAGGAACATCTTCAGTGTGCATGTCTGGCACTGATTCTTTAGCTTTTCTCGCTCTCCTGGGCTTCAGCACAGCCTTCTCATTTGCTTTGTTGTCGACATGTATTGAAGCGCTCCGTTCACTCTCAGGTTCTGGTGCCGTTTCAGTTTCAGTGACAACTTCTTGATCCATTTCAGCCTGACCATCAGACACTTTTTTGGCATTCCGTCCTCTTTTTGTCTTCGGAGCGGCTTCAGAAGGCCGAGGGACACTTTCTTCCATTGTGAGCTCAACATCCCTGCTTTCAGTGATCTTTGCATTTCTGCCTCTTGGCGCTTGTCTGGCAGCGGGTGGCGCTGTAGCCTCAGTTTTCCTTCCTCTTCTTGCTCTGACTGGAGCAGAGACAGCGGGCTCTTCAGGGGTTTCTGCTGCCACCTCTTCATCATCCTCCTCCTCTTTAGATTCCACCAGTTTTGCTCTTCTGCCTCGAACAGATTTCTTCTGAACTGCAGCTGCGCTCATTTCTGCGACTTTGCAAGCTGCCGTCTCGACATCAGATAAAGTCTCAGATTCAGGTGCCTGGAGAACAGTTTCCACGGCATCTGTTGACTTATTTTCGTCAGTTCCACCCGACAACACCTCCAGCTGCTCACTGCAGACTTCATTAACATCTGCTTTTAAAATAATGAGAAAATAAAGAAGAAATGTTAGATTTACAGTTCTAAATAGTTTAACTAAAAGTATGTAACGATCAAACAACTCCTGTCCAGTTCTACAATCAGCCATTTAATATTTCTCTTATTACACTTCGCCCACCTTTTTCTGCATCTACACCACGATCCACAGGCATTTGATCTTCACCCTGTTAAAAACAGATCAAAAACAATTGAGACAATGAGCACAAAGAAAGCAGGTAAACCATGTAGAACACAGATATCTCATTAAAAAGGTTAGCTTTTGTGAAATTTAACATTACATGTTGCAAGGGCTTTACTATGTCGGGTGCCCTGAGATGACTTGTGTTTTTATTTGATGTTATTTCAATAAATAACCAGATTGAACTATATCTGTGGCTACAGAGACAAAACTAAACAAATCAGAAAGAAGATAAATGATGGATTTAGGAACAAAAAAGGAAATTAGCCGAAGTGTTTAGACTAGTGTTGCATAATAAATTGAATACGTGGCAATAATCCTTTCTTTTTTTTTTTTTTTTTTTCCCCCCTCCATATTCCAATTGCTTCCTGTAATGTTGCTCATATCTACAATCTAAATACTTCACTGTTCTGGAGTAGATATATCAATGTTGATGCTTCCATTATTACCTTGTCTGTCTGCAGCTGTGCGGTGGGATCAGTCAGCGGCTCCTCCAGGAGCTCTTTAAGACCCTCGAAGTCTTCCACTGGAGCGTAACCCCTCAGCCTGGGGGACTTCATGATTCTCTTGATGCCGAAGTTCTCCTCAACAGGTTCCCCCTTCTCTCTGGGAGTTCTCATCAGCCTCTTCACGCCGACCATATCTTCAACTGGAGCACTTTTCTCCTTAGGGGTCTTCATCACCCGCTTGATTCTGGTGAGACACATCATCGGGGAGCTCCCGGGAGTTTTCATGTCTGCCACTTCTGATTGGTCTTCAGATTCTTGCATGTGCGCAGGAGTCTGCAGAAGTTCCTCAGCACCATCAGCCTCGAGGTCTTTGGGAGTCTTCAGAAGTTTTTCTCTTAGGTCTTCGAGAGGTTCAGCTTCTTGTTTTGGAGTTGTAAAAATTCTCTTAACTCCAGTGAGGCACTCTTGCTGTTCAAGCTTCTGTTTGGGAGTTGTCAGAAGTTTCCCTCTGATGTCCTCTACAGATTCAGCCTTCTGTCTTGGGGTCTTCATGATCCTCTTCACTCCAGTGAGGCACTCTTGTTGTTCAGCTTTCTGCTTAGGAGTTTTCATAATCTTCTCTCTCAGGTCCTCAACAGGCTCCGGTTTCGATCTTGGGGTTTCCATGATCCCCTTACCTCCAGTGAGACACTCGGTTAATTCTGGCTTCTGTTTGGGAGTCGTTACAGAGGTTGTCGTCACATCGGTGTCCTGCTGCTCGCTGGACTCAGAGGTAGCCTCCAAGGCAGGGATGTCACTGATGAAGCTCGACTCTTCATCTCCATTAAGGAGGCGTTGGACTGCGTCACTGTTGTATCTTCTTCCTTTTACTGTAGCTTCAACAGTCAGTGGAGACACCATCATTTCACCTGCAAGATAAATCAGTTTGTTTTTTAAATTTTCTAATCTAACATCCCAGCAGGCTTGTTTAGACAAACTCTTTCATCTTGGTGAACATGCAGTGCACAAATTGAATGCTTTAGTTCACTCTTAATAACAACAACAACACCACAAACACAAACATGCAGGCTACCTGGCTCCTCTGGTGTGTTCAACACTGATGGTTCAATCCCAGGCGTGCCCAGACCTCCGGCTGGTGTCTTTGCAGCACTGTTCTCGTTGACAACAGATCTCCTCTTCCTTTCATTTACAGGCGTTTTAAACATTTCAGAAACGCCTGAAAGAACAATGCACGATATGAGCAGGTGCAAACTTCAAGTCCAAAATACACAAGAACAAGTGTTCCCAGTTATCGTTGTTGGAAAAGTGGTAATTACCAGTCAAGTCCTCGTCCATTTTCATGTTCTTTTTGAAGATAGCCGTATTGGTGACCACTCGTGGTGCCGCTGCAGTTGGATGTAAAACCTCTCGTTTGTGAGCTCTGCCCACAACAATGGTAGCAGGTGAATCTGCATGTCCAGTGCTCACATGGCCCTTGAGTTTTCTTGCCGGGGTCTGAGACTTTAAAAAAAAAAAAAAGGGGAACCGTATAAGCATCACAACAAGACATGCAGTAACACTTGCAATGCTATACGAGTACACACTCCTTCAAATATAGTCTAAATGGTTGTTCCCTAAGATTTGAATTATTAATCAAGACAAGTAACAGTCAAAGACACAGAATGAGTGTTTGTAATGGATCCAACAAGAACTAAAAAAAAAAAAAAAAAAACTAGGAAAACAAAAACAGAAGTTTCATAATGTAAATGTACCCTTTAATTATTACAATCTCTTACTTTACCTGTGGTTTGGTCACTGCATTCTTTATTTTCTTTTGGGGGATCTTCTTTGTTGGCTGTACAGCAACTGGAGCCTTAGTTTGTCCAAATTTCACAATGTCTGCCCAAGAATTCAAGACTAAGACAACAGGAGAAGGAAAAGAAAAAAAAAAAAGGAAAAGAAAAATCACATTATTACATGGGATTAGCATATAAAAAGAATATAGAAACTCACAACAAAGATTTCTGATGGATTAAAAAAAAAAAGTGCTACACTAAAACTTGAAAGAAAATATAATATATGTAGCTTTTCAACTGTGCTCTTTATACTTTATTCCATTTAACACAAACACAATCTCCAAGGACAACACCGACAAAGCATGGAATTGAGTTTTCTTGGGATAATAAAATACTTGGAGCAAACGCAAGAAATAATACAAATTGCAGGGTTTAAAATACCTTTCATAGATGCCCGTGAAACGCCACCTTTTCTGTGCATTAGTTTTACTGCACTCTTGGCAACACCTGGAGTCTTCCTCGAGGTGCTCTTCATGCTCGCCCTCCTCAAAGGTATTTTAGGAGTAACGGTGAGTGAAGGCACTTCTTCAGGGACAGCGTCGGCTTCTGCAACTGGAGAGGGTGTGCTGATGCGGGACACAGAGAAGCGTCCTTGAACTGTGGGGGTCCGGAGTCCAGAATTCAAGGGGATTTTAGCTGGTGTTGCAGTCTTGCGTTGAGTTTTAGGCTGTTTGTTGGCCTTAGGAGTTTCCACTTTGTTTGTAGAGGGAGACTTTCCCTGTGCTGGAGACAAACTCTTGGATTTTGGTGTCTTCTCTGCAGGGGATGCTGCCTTGGGAGAAGATGATCTGGATTTGGGAGACTTCTTTGCAGGAGATGCTGCTTTGGGAGAAGCAGACTTGGATTTCGGAGATTTCTTGGCACCTGGTGACTTCTTTGGGGATGGAGTCCCTTCTTGTTCAAACTCCTACGAAAAAACGAGATTCATGTTAAATAAGGGTACATGACATTGACAATAAATACATTGGCAAGTCAAATCTACTCAGTCTTACGTTTAGCAAGCCAATGACGGATGCTCGTCTGAGCAGCGACTGTTTGGCTTTCAGGAGAGACAAGCTTCTTCGCGGAGTGGCCCCCTTGCGTAATGGAGAGTCGGGAGGAAGCCGTTTGTCAAATAACTCTGGGCTCAGGATTCCTCCGAAGGACACACGTTTCCTCTTCATTTTGGATGTCGGTAGGTCTGTTCCAAGCTCGCCACCTTTGCGTTTTTTGGACACTAGTTTAAGAAAACAAGTATTTGTACATTAGTAGCAATCTAGCAGAAATACACTGTATATAAACAAGCATGCTTGTTACTGTATTTCAATTAAGGCAAAAAAAATAAAAAATAAAATAAATATATATATATATATCTGTAGATGTAAAACCTTTTTCAGCTTTCGCAGAGTTCCTTGGTGATGCCTTTCGAAGATGTTCCGTTTTGGGAGTAGCGATTGCTTGCTCTTCTTGTTCCTTAGTAACAGCAGGCGTGGCTTCCTTGCTCCTCCTTCTCACAGGCGACTTGGGTGTTTGAGCAGAAATGTGCTCAATAACCTCACCTGCTGCTTCAGCTTCCTCTGCTCTGGGACCAGACACCTCAGCAGAAGGAACCTTTGAGGACCTCCTCGGCCTCTTGGCAGACTCTGGGGTTCCGCTAGCTGAGACGTCAGCTTTCCCCTTCTCCGGAGTGCTTTTGTCTTCTGTGGCGGCAGGTTTTCCATCATTCTTCCTGAGCGATACAGGCTTTGGAGTGCAAAGCTTTGGAGAAGGTGTCTGAAGCAGACTGGCAGCAGATTTCCGTGGGGTCTTGACATCCAGAGATTTTTTGATCATTTGATACAGGTCGTTGAAGGGGGAGCTTGGCTTGCTTTGCAGCGACTCCACCTCCACAGCTTTCTCCAGGGATCGCTGGATGTTGTTGTGGTTAGCTCCATCTTTAAGATGAGGGTCTTTAAAAGAACAAAATCGGTCAAGTTTACCTGCTAGTTGAAATAACTTGAAACAAAAATAACAAGTGTCGGGTGGAGAAACCATGGACAAACAATATCCCCATCAATGGTACAGATTATATAAAAACAGACTATACAAATATCAATTTAAAGAATGTACACAACACATCATGACAATCATCTGCACCTGTATTAATCATGTAAAACAATCTTCATCTACTGCGATTGATTTGTTTAATGTCAGTTTTTCTTGTGATTTCATCAATCATTGTCTTTTGAAGTAACAAGTAGCTTTTTTTTTTAAATTTTTTTTTTTAATACAAATTCAGAATAAACACTCATACAATCTCACCTGTGGATATTTCAGAGATCTTCTTTTCTTCTGTTTCAACAATGCCAGAGTCACCCACTTGCTGATCTTGAAGAATCTAAACATAAGAAATGTTTATTACCACATTTGTAAAATAGGGAAAATGTAAAATTGAAGGGGCTTGGGATGGCTGAAATGCTGGAGTGCAAAAATTTGTTGTTTACTTTGAGGGTTTCAGCTTTGCCTCCAATGGAAGACCTCTTCTTTGGTGTGGGTGCTGGTGGGTATTCAAACCTGAAATGATTATGAACAACAAAACTTACTTACATCAATCATAAAAAAAGGAACATCAGGGCAACAGGACCATTGCTATTTCATTTCCATTGCATTCAGTATGTGTTCTTGAAATAAATTGTATCTGTACTTAAATTTCCAGACACATTTTTGGTCCGTGGATCTCCCATTATTCACACAAATTATATATATATATTTTTTTAAAAGTGTATATTATTTGATTTTCTGTCTATGCGTGAAAACTATACATAATTAAACAAAAATTTCCCACCACATGTATTTTGCAGGAATTTGTAACTATGCAATATTGCCTTATAAATCATTATTAGAAGTGTAATGTGTCGTTTCTTATTTTTGTTACTTATAGACTTGTACGTAAGCAGCTGGAACACAAATTTTAATAAAAAGTTGTCATAAATGTTGACACTAACAAAGCCATTTTTTTTACTTTGTGGCAGGCAATTAACCCGAGGTAATAAGGATGGCGAAATGTCTCTTTTCACACTCACCTGAAAGAACGGTCAATAATAGTTATCACATCTCCGTGCTTCAAACGCTCCGACTGCTGTAAAGCATCTCCATTAACACATGTTGGAGTCACTGAACTCAAATTGGTCAAAATGACCTGGGAGAGAGAAACACAAAAATAACAACAACAAAAAAACTTGTCAGAGCAGAATATTAGTGTTAGCAACTATTTTATTTCTGTTATGGTCAAGATTCATCACAATCGATTCAGAAATGAGTTAAGCAATTCGATTTTAACCACAATATTGATTTTGTAGATACCAAAAAAAAAAAAAAATCCAGATTTAAGTTGAAACACTACAAGTCAATGTGGTCATGTTCAGTTTGCATTGGTACCTCTTTATTTTCATTCAAGTCAATCCTGCAATGCTCCTTGGAGACTTGAGGAAGCTGAATACGAATGTCGCAGTGAGGCTGCCTGTAAGATCACAAAGAAACAAACGTGTCAACACCGGGGAGGCAAAAGATCGAAAATTCAAGTGAACTTGTGAATTAACACTGTGGAGACTTGTGGCTCCGCGGTGGTGAGCAGACACGTAGATTCTGACGTCAGCTGCGGATGGCCCTCCTCTAACCCTAAACCCAACACGAGGCTACACTCAGTGGATGTTGATGGACACTACATGTGCATGTGCGGTCTGTCATACAAATAGAAGACAACAACCATTGCAATTACGACGAAACGGGAGAGGAAATCATATTTAATACAGAATAGGAAATTATCACATTTTTATTTTTTTTTTTAGAAAACATCATATCCACAAAATGCATTTTATTGACCTCACCTTCCAAATAAGCAGGTTGCAGTGAGAGGAAATTCAGTCCCATCTTTTCCACTCCTCTTAATCACGACTATTTTTCCATGCAATGGCATTTTTGCAGATGATACCTGGGAAGATTACCAAACCAAAAGGTGTCAAACTGTGCAAAGCTGGAAAAGCAAACATGACGTCAACTTTGGGAAAACGTTTAATTTTTTAAAGACCACTTCATTTCACCGTTACAGAGAAGCCTTTCAGACGTGTACAAATCTTGAGGCAAGTAGTGTGACCAAAAAAAAAAAAAAAAAGAATAATTTAAGAGTTTAAAAACATTTAATTTTAGCCGACCAATGTTAGTTGGTGACATTCGTCTCGGCTCATACCGTTTGTTTGTTTTTACTTTGGGTGGAATTAACGTCGTTTTACGTTTACTGTTTCAAATTAAGACCATTATTTATTATTCATGAATTAAAACGTAACTGAAAAAGATCTGCAACATCCCACGTGCAATGTCGCCTCGAGGGCAACTTTCATCTTACCGGACATCGCGAACAACGTAGAAAACTTAAGTATCACCGGCTGCTAACTACACTGTAAAACACGATACGGTCTTTGCAGTTAAAACGTGGAGCGATAATTTAGCTATATCTCCAACGTTAAAACTCATCGTCGTGTCGCCATTACGCGACGTCACGAAATACATAATGTTAAATTAGACTGGATGTAACCTCACCTGAAGGTCCGTTCAATGACACGTTAACTTCTGGAAATCCATAAACATCGACCGGGCTGTAACAAAGCGGAATTTTACAATAATATCATTTAAGACTTAAAGGCAGATATGACTACCGTACATACCGACTACTATCTAACGCAAACTTGCTTAAACAGCCGTTCCTAGTTGTCTCTCGTCTCTTCCAGAGATGGTTGCGGTATCACTCCGCCAAACTACACACGCACATTAACCCCCGAAAATACTTGCATTAACAGATGGTTTCGGATACGGTATATGCATTATTTTGTGTCACTACGTTTTAAAGATTCTATTTGATGACCTGAATCAAGTTTAACTTACATTTATAGAAAAGGCACTATTTTGTTTACAAATTTGGCGGAATAATCTCACCTCAAGTGAAGCGTTGGTCGTTTGAAAATATTTGAAATTCCGCGCGAAGGATTTCGATTGGTTGAAACGTCACACTCTCTGTAAGAGGGCGGTGCGTGCTACGAGCAGTGGGAGGTGGTTTTTTGTTTTTTTTTGTCAGACAGGTACTGACTGGGCTTCTTCCTGAAAATTAGGTTTGCCATCTCTGCCGCTATCCAGAAATTATTTTGCAAAAATGGACCGAATTGATCTTGAAACAGCCACAACTACATGCAGATTGACAGCTGCTTCATGGGTTTAACATACATGATGTTAAAGCATTTGAACAGACATTATTTTAAGTTCTACATTTGCAGCATATAATCATGATAAGACCTTTTAAACACACATTTTGACATTAAATTGCAGGAAAAAAACCCACGAGTGTTAATAGTGAAATTAATAGGAGCTTTATTCAGTTAATGTGTTAATGCTCCAGGACCATCAGATATGTGTAGTGACAAATGTTTATATACTCTTATTCATAATCTAATGTGCTCTAAAACATAAGTATGTAAAGACATAAGGAAGACAAACTGTTTTGTTTTAACAATCTTTTGTGCAATATTTGCAGTATGTTAAAATGTCAATTTTCCTGATGCCTAAAGTCAAGTACAGACCAGACTTGTCTGCCTGAGCTTGGTGCACACAATCAAGTAACAATTACTCTTGGTCTTATATTCCTCTTGACACCACCTTTTGCAGCTAGCATTGTATATTTTAATAGAATAATCCGCTCTGCCAAATTAAGTAGAACCATCTGTAAATCTATCAGCCTGGTTCAAGGTAGTGTTGCTTTTTGAGGTAATTTCCTCCGGTACTTTGTTCATCTTATTTTAAAATTGTATATGCGTTTTCTTCTCAACAGCAGCCGCTGTAGCCACCAACTACAATTACAGGATATGGCATGCTTGCTAAAAGAATGTTAGAAAAGCACAAGTAGGGTAGAAGCCACAAAGTCAGCAGACTCGCTCTCTTAATTGTATGCTATACAGAAAAATATCCAAAGTTTGCTAACACTAGCTGCTAAGTTCTGATTTGAGCGTTGTTGTTGTTTTTTTTTTGTTTTTTTTTTTTAAATCTGCTTTAAAGATTTAGATTGTGCTATTTCTTATTTAAAAGTTATGTTTTATCTAAACCCAACCTAAAAGCAGATTTTGATTTAAGGCTGTGAAGATTTGTCTTTGGTCTGGTATTTATCTGGTGGGCGGTCGCAATACGCAGCACTGACTTTAAGTATTAACGGTGACTTGAAGACACCCCTGTAGCAGAGAATAAAAACAATGACACATGAACAACACAAACGCATGTAATTATTAAATGTTGGTTTTATTTTTTAATCTTTTTTTGTTGTTTTTTTTTTGTTTTTTTTTTCAAAGTCGCTTGATAATCTTGACAAAATTGCAACATATTCCATACTTCTCAAACTGACGGTGTGTCTGTTGCTATTCCAGATTAGCTGTGGAGGGAAAAGTTGTGCGCTGTTCTGGACAGGTTAAGTCCTAAATGATGAAAGCAGCTTCGACCGTACAAATAAAAAAAAGTACACATGAACGACTCAGAGAGACTCCACACTGGCATCCTATGTTGTGACGTCGGGCGGTCAGGGTCAGTGTCTCTCTGCACAAGTCCTGGTCTGCCAGGCCAAACAAAAGTGAGTGATTGAAGAAAAAATTCAGGGGCTCAGTAGCAGAAATGTGTGTGTACATGTGCATCTGTGATTGGAGGTGTAAGGTGGAGGGGGTGGAGGGGGGTGGGGTGGGGTGCAGCACAGAACGTATACAAAGAACAGGCCAAGCACACAGAATGATTCCTTCCTGAGACATTGGTGTGTGTACAGTAATGATGGTGGAGATGACGCGTGTTAATGGTGAAGGCGTTTTGGTGTAAAGTGAGTCACAGGGCGCGAGGTTGCTCTGGATCCGGCAAAAAGTCACATATTTGTTTCTACCACAGGTTGCCAGGGGGAAAGATTTGTGAGGGCTTGGCTGACGAACATCACATTTGGGACCTTCACCTGCCTGACCACTGACAAAGCAGAGGGACCACTACAATCTAGTCGTCTCCCATCCACTACAGATTGATCCATTCAGAGAGAATTACTTGTGTTTAATACAGAGTGTATGTACACCATTCTTCACATTTGAACTCTCTTTGAAGCCGAGCTGCTGGAGCTCACCGTTTTCAGAAACACCCTTCTCTTTCTGCTACATGGCCAAAAAATAAAAAGCTATGCCCCGACAGGAGTGCTACCTTTGTTATCTACTGTACATAAAAACATGGTTTTAAAAAATGAAAGGGGCAAAGGTTGAAAAGCGTTTGTGAAAGCCACATTCTGAACAGCCAGTGATTGGTGAAGGGTCTGCCCACTATTTAGCAGGACACAAAACATGAAAGAACTTCCTTCAGTAAAATGTGCTCAAAATGTCTTTTTTTTTTTTTTTTCTTGAATCACAAACCTATAAACAAAGACATAAAAGGTATTCTTAAAAAAAAAAAAAAAATCAGGTGAAGCCTAAAACTCTTCATAGTTTTAAAGAAATGAATACAGCTTATATACACAAACTCAAAGGCTACTTAAAATACACCTTAATAATGAATCTTCATTAATTTGATTTCTTGAAAGGACCTGTGACCATATCATACAACCAAGTTCATACAATCATTTTTTTTCCATTCTCTTGGAAGAAAAAAAGAAAAAAAAAAAGAAAAAAAGGAAAACAAATCCAACCTGGAATAGTAGGTGATATTCATTGCGACTTGTTTTCTGTGCACATTTGTGTGTGTATGTATCTGTTTGCATGTGTGGACTGGAGAGAAATTTCAACATCTTTTTTGTTAATTAGAATAATGTACAAATGCGAAACTGAAACGTCTCTCTCAGTACTCTTTGACGGGTATGAAAAGATTCAAACGGTGAAGGAGTACAACAATTTCTAATCTCAGCTCAGAAAACATGTCCTCATTTCAACCTGCCATTCTGTTCTGGACATGTCAATCACAATAGTTCCTTAATTTTTCTATATATATTTATATATCTTTTGTACGAAATCTGTTTGTTTTTTTTAAATTGGAAAAAAGAGAAAAGACCCAAAGCCTTTGAGGAGTGAGGTCTTTTTTTTGACGAGTCCCAAAGTTGCAGTCTGCCTCAGAGTACAACAAAAAAGTGTCTGGTGTTTGTCAAGTCAGTCTGTATTCATTGTCCTTGTCCATAGATTTGTCCCACTGTTCCCCGCCTGCTCTCGGTTTCATTAAGAACCGGTCTCCACTGCGTCCAGATCTGTTTCCATCAGTCATTTGGAGAAAGGTGGAGGAGGGGAGGAGCAGCAGTGGAGAGGAGAGTGGAGGGAGGAAGGGTCATCAGCAGTGTTTACGGTGTGGTATCTCGGGAGGCATCGTCACCCCGGCCTGCTCCGGCCTCACCTCCCCTCACGTCTGCTTTCCAGAGTGAGGGAAAGCAGATCAGGAGATGGGGGTTCGTGTTGTAGGGAGAGGAGGAGGTTGGCTCTGCCAGTCTCCTGAGTTCAGCAGTTAAGAGTCAAGGCCCACCTCCTTCGCCCCTCCTCTTCAGAACATCATCGAGCGAGGAGACAGAGAGCAACATGAGGACAAAAGAAAAAGTAAAAGGTGGGCCGCTACTACGGCGATTGTGTGGCTGGACTGCTTTGGGCAGAGCTTGGGGACAGACTGGGGCTGCAACTGCCTGAGGGGGCGCCACTGGGCCGGCCGCCCGCCGCGCCGCTTTCCAGACCTTCCGAGTTCTCCAGCATCTCCTGGATGAGAGGCGGCATGGAGCCGGGGATCTCCATCTTCAGCGTGATGACACGTTCAGCTCCTGCAACAAGGGTTGGAGAGAAGGAAAAATGTGAGTTACCAAAGCTATGAATGAATGAATGAATGAATGAATGAAAAATACTTCATGCAGTAATTCAAAGTCAAAGTGTATTTCAATCATTGGTTATTCAACTAATCCCAATATAATTAACATAAAAGCACTAGTGGACCACAGACCTTTAGCACTGATGCTTCTCAGATCAGTGATCTTCATCAGCATCTTAGGGAACATATGCGGTTTGTGGGGCCTCCTCTTCCTTACATAAATCTTCAGCGCCTCCAGAAGAGGCTCCTGCAGGATGTCCACTTTGTCTGCCTCTTCCAAGTCCTGTCGATCTGAGGAAAAAACACACAAAAAACAGAAAAAAACCGATGTCAATACTCTCCAACTTTTACTGTCATTTCTACCTTACTATTGTTTCTTCCACACACAAAGACCTGTCTTAGTTTCCAGGTAAAAAAAAAAAAGCCTCTATGAACTGTAAAAACGTTTTCACTCATTGTGATAAAGTACCTCCACACAGCAAACAGATGGCGCTAAGCAGCCCCGTCTCTGCATCATCCATCTCCAGAGGAAGGAGCTGGTTGGCGAAGGCAAAGACCAGGTCAGTGAGGGGACCGAAGCCGGCGTTGTGCATCTGGGTTCGGTTTAGCGTGAGTCCGTCTGAGAAAGTCATGGTGTCTTGCTCCGGCGTGTAACGCGTACAGATCCGCAGTATCTGTGGGCAGCAGGGACAACACGGTGAGCGTTTAACAGTTGAATGGTTGAACAGTTAAATGGACGGTCCGTTGGGTCATTGTTTGTACCAGGATGTCCAGACAGGCGGCTTTGAGCAGAGTGATCTGGTCGGCGATGGTGAGCGTCGTGAAGCCGGGCAGCTGTTTCGCGAACTCCACCGTCTTTATGATGCACTTGGTGGAGAGTTCACTGAACTTGTCCCACAGGTCTACGTCCAAGGACACGCGTCGTTCTGAGCTGTTAGTCTGTAAAAAAAAAAAAGTACACATTTGAATTAGAAATGCACCTAAAAAAGGTTAAACACAGGGACACACAGAGTGTCTGTTTCATGTCACTGACCGTAGTGTATTTGCCCAGCTGGCAGAGAGAGGGGAAGGTTTCCTTGTGTGCCTTGCGAACCCTGTCGATCATCTGCTCCGTGTCGGGACTCAGCACGTAGCTCTCTGTGCACTCCTGCTTCTTCTCATCCTTTTTCTTCTTGTTCCGGTCGTTCCTCACCGCTACAGGGAGCAGAGAAACACAAGGATCAGTATGTAGGGCAAGATCGGTTTTTTTTTTTCTTTTTTTGTCAAGGGACAAATTTGACATCAAAGCTAATATTAATTTAATGTAAATAGAGTGGCTCACACCGTGTCTCAGTTTTATAGTGAAACCCTTCACCAATTAATACAATTCTTACAGAAAAGAAACTGCTACTTAGATCTATCGCAGTTTTCCATATAGTGTGCAGTTTATGCAGCCCATTAAATGCAAGCACACAACCTTGATATTATAAGTCACATATTAGCACCTCCTGACACCACCTCAAGGTAAACTGAGATCAAAGGCAAAGTCATCAGCGGCAAAGGATGCTCTGTCGGCTGCAAACAGCAGCAGCAGCCGCATCTTCTCTTATCCGATGCTATAAGATGAATGTTGTGAGACAGCTCCGTCCAGGAAGGGCTATGGTAATGGGGGAGAAAGAGATAAAAAAAATACTTGAAAAAATAATCCACTGTCGTTTCCCTCTGGGCGATCTGGCTGAGAGTAGTGTGCTCACCCCAAATGACAAAAAACACTAGGCGTGGTGTTTAGCATTGGAATTCCATTACAGGCTCAATCCATTTCTCCAAGCCCATCCATGCTGGGGTGCTGTTTTGCTGCGGCTACGTTGTGTGTGTGTGTGTGTGCGTGCGTGTGTGTGTGTGTGTGTGTGTGTGTGTGTGTGTGTGTGTGTGTGTGTGTTGAGGCTGGGGGTGGATTGCGTGAGATGGGGTTCTAGTTGATAAATAGTGGTGGGGGATGGAGCTATCCATAAGGCTGACAAATTGCCATAGCTTTCATTAGGGGTCCCAGCTAATCTAATAACATAATATGACAAATATCCTGCCTCTAATGGTTTTAAAAGGGCTCGGAGCCCAAACCGGCAAAAAAAAAACCTTCCAGCTTCCTCTCTCTCTCTCACGTCTCTCTCTCTTCCTCCCGGTTATACAACCCACTCTCGCTTTCCGTGTCGTCCTTTATGTTTGTTTCATTCTCAGCTGATGCACACGGCCTCTCCTCTCCAAAATTGCATTCTTTCGCATTAAACCCTCCACCTTCCTTAAACTCATCTCTATCAGCTCTCCAATCTCTACCTCCCCCCTCCGGCCGCCTGCATTCCCCCCTAGCTACTGACCTAAAATCAGATTTTCCTTGTCTTAATCCTAACCTTGACCATTAAGGGCAGGAGCGCTTGAGCTGATGGGAGATCAGTGTGTTTGACAGAGGGGCCTGGAGCGGGGCCAAGGTAGGGAAGCACTACTCTGTGCTGCTGCGGCTCATTCATCAGCCCACAGACAGGCCTCCCTGCCTGGGAGAACATGAAGGGAAGGAGGAAGGTGGGGGCTGGAAGTCTGATCCTGCATTATGTTATTGCTAAGCACCGCTCCCCACAACAAGAAATGAAGAAGACCCTGCTGTGATCGTGGTAATGGATTTTTTTTTCCAAGCGTTTATTGGTACTCATGTGGAAGGGCAGGGGATTCACCAAAATATGTGGCCATGCAGGGAACAATGATGTATCAAAAAGCTTACCTTATACAGTATGTTATGATGAGACAGTGAAAACAAGAAAATGTTTTTCACTTCCATTTACTGTAATGAACTAATAATGACTTAGTTAGTGAAGGGCCGGCCCGGTTGGTGGGGCTGATTGGGAATCAGATTCCTGTCTGCCATGAGGGGAGGGGCGGAGCGGTGCAACACAGTCGATGTCCAATTAATTCACAAATAAAAGTGGGGCATCCCTAGTGCCCAGACATTACCCGCACTGACAAATTGGCAGCACAATCATAAGCCGCACAACACAATTTAATGAAGTCATTAAAGAACTATTAGGCATGACTGGCGATCTGTCATGGCGAATTGCCACATGTAATAACTTTTGGTGTGTGTGTGGGGGGGGGAATGAAAGAAATAATGTGTGTGTGTGTGTGTGTGTGTGTGTGTGTGTGTGTGTGTGTGTGTGTGTGTGTGTGTGTGTGTGTGTGTGTGTGTGTGTCAATGCATCTTTCAAAATGCATTATGAGAATATGAATGCTAATGGGGGAACTTGCATCCCGGATTGTTTGCAGTCAACGTGCTCATTGCATAAAAATGATTTACAAGAGCAAGTGTGTAACGTGTGCAGAATACTGCGACAACACACACACACACACACACACACACACACACACACACACACACACACACACACACACAGCCATCACTCAATCATTCGTTCTCATAGTGGATTTCAGCTGCGGCGTGCACTTAATAGACAATTTCAGTGCCACAGTGTGTATGCATTTGTGCGCGCGTGTGTGTGTGTGTTAGTGTCTGTGTACAAGACAGAGAGAGGTGGGCAGACAGGGATAATTCGTGTGAGGAAAATTAAAGCGCTGGCAGCTCGTCCATCACGCAGATTAAATTCAATGGAAAGATAAAAATGTCAATGTTCCCCCCTGCTCCCGCTGCTCGCAGCGCACAGCCACCGTCGACAGTGATGAAACTTCCCCCCCCTCTCTCTGTCCTCCAGCCTCTCTCATCCCTCCTCCTCCCACCCTTCCCTCCCTCCCCCCTTTCCTCTCCTCTCCTCTCTCAACTCTAGATTTTCATTCTCACTCATACTGGGTTCAATACTCTTCTTTTTCACAGCCTTCATCTTTCTCTACTATCCTGCCTCTCTGGCTGATGTTATCCTCCCTTTGCGTTGTTCTCCATCATTCTGTGCTTCATCTTATTTTACTTTTATTACTTTTTCTATCGCTGAATAACGTCTTCCTCGAGGAAAATGTGGGCGATAACTTTGTGAGTTTGACACAAAAAAAAAGGGAAGGGAGAGTGGGGGAGGATATTGAGGCATGGTGTCTGCTGTAATCTCAAATAAATAAAGTACAGTCTCTATACTGTGTTTATGGTATAGTATAAACTGTGTTTATGAAGGAGTATAGACTCCGTACAGTGTTTATTGTCGAGTTCACCCTCCCTCAATATCCTGCAATTAAACAATTATGATCATCAATAATACAAAAAAAAAACCACCACAAACACACAATTAAAATGGAGAAGACTAAGCAGTAGGAATGAACTTGCTATGGCTGAAAGGGGATTTAAATGCAACAATATATTTGAAAACTGTAACTTCTGCTTCTCATTTTTCCACATCTGCCTCAAAGCTGATCGCTTTTCAAGCCAAAATTGGCTTCTGCCCTTCCTGATAGCGTAATTTAAATATTTTTAGAGGCTTCAAGAGGTAAAACGACCTGATAATTAACAAGTAAAAAGAGAAGATAGGAGAAATGTCATCGTTTTTTTCCTCTAATGAGCCCTTGGAAGGGTTCGAGCCCACGTTGGGCACCACTGTATCATTGTACGGTTAAAGTGCATACAAATGGGCCAATTCTTCTCAAAATGTTTCAATTATCTAAACATGCATGTAAACTTTTTTTTTTTTTTTTTTTTTTTTAGACCATATTCATTTTGGCCATACGTAGTGGTGTGCTTTAACCACACACTGTCAGGCTGATAGTAACCTGGCACTGGGCTTACAGGCGTGTCACTCCCCCCCTCCCTCTGATGCCGTCTTGCTTGGCATTGCCACCTGGCAGCAGGCATGGCACTGTCATCTGGAGCTGTCTGCCAGCAGACACAAGGTCACCCAGACGTCCCCCGGAGCCAGCAGGGAGTCCACCTTCTGTGTGTGTGTGTGTGTGTGTGTGTGTGTGTGTGTGTGTGTGTGTGTGTGTGTGTGTGTGTGTGTATGTGTGTGTGTGTGTGTGTGTGTGAGACGAAGAGTGTATGGTGTCCTAAGTAGAGCTGTCCGACTCTATTTCCGTTAAAGCCTTTTTATTCATACCAGTTTGTGTTTTGTCACCTTGTCCGTGCATAATTTGCATGTGTGTGCATGACATTATGCAAAAGCATGCATTTTGATGAGTGTGTGCCTTCTTGTGTCTGTGTCAGAGGCACACAGAGTCCCTGCTGGCCCCCAGATGGCCACCCTCTCCGTCCTTACCAGCCCAGACCAGTTTCACTGGCCAAAGTCACCGCTGTGACCACAAGACGAGCAATGTGCACACTCTGCACAAAATGACCAGAGTCTGAGGAAAGCACTACTATTAAACCAGAAGCAGCTCAGCAAAGGTGGCTGTAAATCTATAAATCTATAATAAAATTTCCAGCCTCGAGTCCATTCAGAAAAACCCTCTCACCTTACCCGTTTTTCTCTTCTGCAGTACCACTTAGTGACCACTAGATGGCTCTCCAATTCCAGTCTAACACCCTGTTCAGTGCTGTGTGCCTCAGTGCACGCATATGTCTGTAAAAGAACTGGCTGCTGTGATGCTTCTAACCATGATTAATGGCCCCATTCAAAGGTAAGGAGCTCAGAGGATAACTTCTTTTACTGTAAGCCACAGTGATGTGGCACGGGGAGCACTCCCTGCACTTGCTGTACCAGAAAGATGAGGTAAATAGCGCTGAGAAGACAGGAGGCTCAGAGAGACGGAGCAACGGAGGCTGTATGCATGTGTGTTTAAACAAGAGTGTGCCAGTGGGGGCAGGAGAGGTGCTGCACTCTCCGTCCTGTTATTGATATATATTATTATTACAGAGGACTTATCATTGTTATTCGAACTAATGTGTCCCATACACACACTCTGGTAAGATGGTAATCGAATGGGTGTATGTGTCTGCATGTATATGACAGTGTGTGTCATGTGATCAGGTTGAGATAAAAGAAAAAAAAAAACCCTGCTGGCCCCTGAGTGTACTGATGTCACACCTCTACCAATTACTTTATCAAGTCTGCCTGCATGTGTGTGTGTGTGTGTGTGTGTGTGTGTGTGTGTGTGTGTGTGTGTGTGTGTGTGTGTGTGTGTGTGTGTGTGTGAGAGTGTGTGTGAGAGTGTGTGTGTATGTTCACACAGCCCCCGGGGTGCAATGATGGAAGCAGACGCCTGCTCTTTCACTCTCGGCAGGTGAGAACATATTCATCACAGAGGCCTGCCAAGCCTGGCGACACCCTGACTGTTACTGCCAGTCTGCATCACGGCTGCCCTTTGTCTCGAGTCAGAGATACAGCAGATATTTTCAAACTAAAATCTCGCAACTAAATCAAAATGAAGGCCAACAGCTAATAGCAAATAGTAATAGCTTTGGTTTCACTTGTATTTTGATTTGATATTTGCCAAAGGTCTCAAGGAATGTTCTCATAAAATAAAAAATGGAACCCAAATAAATTCCCCCAACCGCAGCATTATGACATATGATGTCAGATTGGACCGGAAGATAAGAAGTGCAGTCACTGATTAATGGTAAATCAATCCCAAACATGCACACCTAAATGTGTGTGCATCAATACTGAACACTTACGCAATGCTAGTAGTGAAACAAATGTCAACAACTGCTGGGACTTGAGGCTTCCTGCTGTAGTAACAATTATGCCAACCGCTCTGGGATTAAAGAACTACATATTAGATCTGTGCTTGGTCTTAATGACCCCTGTGGGAGCAGAGCATTCTGGGTAACATGAATTTTATACTCACACTCCTTCGACATCCCGACTTCCAGGCACTTCTGCAGCCGACAGTACTGGCAGCGATTGCGGGTGACTTTGTTGATGATGCAGTTCTTCTCCCGGTGACAAGTGTACACCATGTTCTTCTGGATGCTTCTCCGAAAGAAGCCCTGCGAGACAGAAACACAGAGAGGTAAGGCGATGAAGAGAGAGGGCAGGCGTAGGCGAAGGATCGGGAGAGATGGGACGGTTTTAGCAAATAAAGCAGTAAGTAGCAAAACTGCTCAGCGTGTAGCGTTGTACCGTTTCTGTTATCAAATCCAGAAATGTATTTCTACTCAGTGGCGACCCACCATAACGGCACCCATTGGTGTTTCAACTGCCTTTTTGAAGCCTCAAATCGCTATCTTGGTTTTATGGAGCCAGAAGTGACCGTATTTAGACGAGATGGGGGGGAGCTAGCAATGGATCTAACTGACAACCTGAGGATACTACGCCCGCCCACCAATACCAGAAACCTGACTGCACCCCAGGCATGTCAATTAAACCAGGCACACCCCAAAACATACCTCTCTTTGAGGCCAGATATCTAATTAACTATTAAAATATTTGACACCATAATGACTTGTGGAAAGAATTTATTGACTTTTCATTTAATGAGAAGTTTTTGAATGAGAGTCTCTTGGAGCCAGAGTTTTGTTGAAGCCAGCCCCTAGTGGCCCTCAGTGGTATTGCACTTCAAGGCACTTCCACTGGCTGCACTTTTCATTTCCGGAAACTACGTCCACTTTTATAAACACTCTATGATTCCTACCAATTTTACTCCATTTAAGATGTGCTTCAGCTCGCTTGTGCCAACCTTCCTCATATCTTGCCCATGATCTCGCGTCACTTTTTATACAGCTTCCCCACAAAAAAAAAACCCTCATATGAAATTCAAAAAGAGACCATGCAGAACGGCCAGACACTGTACAGCTGCAGTTAAAAGGCAACGTACTTTCAAACAGTTAAGTCCGTAAAGGGCTTAACCCCAGACACAATCTGGACAGAGACAAACAGTCAGTCAGTCTTGTCACCTTGAGTTTTCCCACCTGCTCGGTGAGCTCCACTTGAGACACACGAACACAAAAATGCTTTCGGAAAGGCTTTTTTGGGGCAAAAGGCACAACGGTTACTGGGTGTCACATAACAGTGGCCTAGTTTAGACAGCCAGAAATAAGCAATACTAGATCCAGGCCAAGCACATATTATTAGCGAGACAGAGACGGCGGGAGAGATAAAGAGACCATAGGTTGTGTAAGAAAGAAAGAAAAAAAAAAAAAAAAGGAATCCCTATTTTCCAGCATCAAATTAACAGGGTCAACACAAATAAAGAAAATAAATCTATTGTAAGCTCATGAGGCAGAGCAAAGTATAATGAGATCATCTTTGGTCACTAAGCTGAAATGGGACATTTTTTTGGGAAGGGAAACTATGTTTTGGTTGCACAAAAACAAGAAAATATCTCTTCCACATTGATTGAACCCACATCCCATGTCCCAACTCAGGAATAATTTTGATTCACTTTCTATGAACCCTAACATAGCTCTGACCGCTAAAAATAAGCTCCGAAATATTAGCTCTCAAATTTACTGTCAAGCAAATGTATTTTAAACCATAAAATTAACCACATTTTTGAGTTAATGTTCAGCACCCCAAAAAAAATCTTGTAAATGCTACTTGGGTGTCACACTTAATCAACAAAGCCAAATCCATGCATCACAACTTATGTTATCGTTAATACCACAAACCAATAAAATCAATATTAATCTCTATGGCCTTCTTGCTCAAACCTGTCCTTCTTGTGTGTCAAAAAGATAAAAAGGGGTTAATGCAAATCAGGACTCAACTGAGTGAGTCCTCAGCAAGGAAGGCTGTGGACTAATGTAATACAGGTCAGTGTCAGTATTGATGTGACTCAGTGGGACACGGGCTGTGTTTTGCTGGGTAGGATAGTGGGTGGGACCGGCCAGGCAGGGAGGGAGGGCGGGAGGCTGGTGGAGTGTGTGGTGTGGTGGAGAAGCCTGCCAGGGAGCCCCAGCCCATGCAGAGGGATTAGCTTCGCTAGCCGACAGATGGCTGGTGGACCTAAGCCCGCAATTAGTCCTTCCCCGGATCGCCAGCCTCTTCTCACGTCTCCCGTCCACCAGCACAGAGTGGAAGTGATTGAGGCTTCTGATGAGCTACAAACAGGGAATGTGCACAGTTTTATGTTTGTTTTTGAGCAAGGTACCAGCATGGGCAATCAAGACGCTTGGCACATGATAGACTTTATTTTCAGCTGAAAGAGGAAGTGTTTCAATGCTCAGAGGTTTGCCTCATCCATTTTCTGTCATGGCTTCATAAGTGCCTCACATCTGTGTTGCAACCCGTCACGTAATCTACATATTTTGAAAAGGAAAAGAGTAAAAAAAAAAAAACTCCACCATTTTCAAAAAATTAGAGATTTCTTTTCACCATTTCTAGCAAAGCAACCAAAGGTTTTGTGTCTACAGCAGATAACTTTAAAAAAAAAAAAAAAAAAAAACTCAGAAAAGGACCTGTTTTCTCCCGACGGACTAATGAGGCCTGAACAAACAGCAAAGCAAAGAGAAGAAGACTTGTCATTATATTTGTGGCTGCTGATGCTGAGGGATACGTCTGTGGTGTGTGTGTGTGTGTGTGTGTGTGTGTGTGTGTGTGTGTGTGTATATCATGTCCTCTTTGATCCAACAGTGCCCCGACCCTGACCCCGGTGTCACCAGGGGATTGACCCACTCCCTCCTGACACCATGAGGCTCAGGTGCCCTCTCGTAGCACCTCCCGATTGGTTGTTGCCGCTGGCCCGTGGGCCAGTCAATTGTTCCTGCCCCCTCCTCCCTCCCCTTATTTTAGGAGTCATTGCTTCCTGCGGCCCTTAAGCCTCTTTTTGTATCACCGCTTAATCCACCCTGCGACAAGAGCCCTCAGCGGGGCTGTCAGCCACCCTGTAGTGTTCAGAGGAGATGAGAGCCACGAGGAGAGTGAGAGGGAGGCAAGCAAGGAAAAGAGGAACAGCACATTCGTGATTGCGTGTGTCATGTGCTCCTAAGTTCACAGCTGCCTACCTGGTGTGAGCCTCATGCGTTTATGAGTGACTTTGCATGTGTGTGAGGAAATGCTTTATTAAGAGGGAAGTGTGTGTGTGTGTGTGCGTGCGTGTGTGTGGTGGGGGGTGGGGCGGGGTGGGGGGTGCTGCTGCAGGGTTAGTGAGTTCACAGAGAAGGACAGGAATCCTGTCTTAGGTGACCATGCTTGTGTTCCCAGCCTCCTACTGTGTCCGTGCATGTGTGAATATGTGTGCCCCCGCTTGTATTACAAAGCATCTATAGCCTATACATTAGTAAAGACACATGCTTGCTAAGAGGGCCATCTGAAAAACACAGCATGGAGGGGACACTCATGCATGAAACAGTTGAGCTGGAGATGTTGGAAACATGGTCGCTTCCCTCCCCTTGCGGATACCAGGAGAAATCGGCTGCTACGCACCGGCATGCCTTCAAGACAAAAAACATAAACAAGAGGGGGCGGGCATGCATATTTAATGGTTAAGTGTTAATATCTGCAGGGGAAAAGAAGTGCAACCCTGGTAAGTATGTGCGGGCGGTAGAACTTAAACAACAAACGACTGAGCTTTCTCCAAGTAGCAGAGCTCAACATCCCCCTCCTGTTTCCTCAGCTCACTGCAGCCCCCAGGAAATGCCTTTGTAGTTTGGCATGCTGCAGCAAAGCCGACGCTGCTAACCCTCGACTTACCCCAGTCTCAGATGAGACACTATATACATTCACATGCCTGTAGTGCTGAATTATTGAGCGTGCTATGCCAAGTCATCTCCTCTGAAGTCAGAGATATGGTGAAGGCATCCTGAATTTTTCAAATTAGCACTGCAGCTATCGAGAGGGAAGGCAGCCGGTTCATGTACGGGGTACTAGCAGCTGATACAAGCTGCTGAACTTGTGATATTTTTGTAGTTTTACCCATTCCTGATGCTTATGCTGACATTTTTCTGAACTGTTGTGTTCTGGGGACATGATGACAGAATGGAGAACAGAGCCAGGCAGGCATGAGTGTTCTGATAGGTTTAAATTGAAAAACCTTAAACGACTCATGTGGTAATGGCAATAAATCTCATATCAAAAATGATTTATTTACCTGAAATACTACCGTCATGTTCACACATTGTGTTTCAATGCAAAAGGACAAACTTAACAGCTTTGGATTAATCACTTTTAAGAACTTAGTTACGTTCTCATATTTAGGAATGTGTTTAGAACCTGTGCAACCATTTGACTGCTCCTGCTTCTTGTCTTATTGACTCCGTCATGTCCTGAATTCAAGCCTGACACAAATGCTGGTTGTAGCTGTCAAATAAAGATGAAAAAAAGAAGTGTAGTTCTGATATAAAAGCTCATTCTTTGTGAAAACGTCACAGTTTCCCTCGGCTGCTAATCAATGTATCTGATTACTGATTTACTACATACAGTCAATATGTGTGTATTCTCTCTTTGGGTAACAATAATCTACTTCAGTCATAATACACATGGGAAACCAATGATATTCAGCACGGAGGGCATGTTGAGTTTGCTGGTAGATCTGAGGACTAATATTTTCAGACACGAATGCTCAGAGCTGACGTTTCAGGGGGGAGAGCGTGTGCCAAAACTGATGCTAAACTGTATCCATGAAGTTGTTGTTTTTAATTGTTCGGGAAAAAAAAATTTTTTTGCTTAGAAATTAAAATATCAGCTATATCCCCCGTGTTTAAAAGCTGATTGCAGTGTCAATTCTGATGAGATTTCTGTGCTGTAAGAGAGAACAACTGTCTAACCACTTAAGAGAAATTAAAGCTCGTCCTTGTCTGGCTTCCTTATGTGTTTATCATACTGTTACAGAGTTGGTATCTACCATACGGAAAAACTAAAGCCTGTTAACAAACCTGCCTGATACTTCTCATTTATAACTTAGCAATTGATCAAGATTTGCATTCATTTAAATGGATGACTTTTAATTGTCTTTATATGTTAACTTTGGACACGTCAACAATTAAACTAATCCAGTTAACCTCAGACCATTTTGCTGTAATACAGGTGACCACATGCAAGTGCACAACCACGGCCTCTTCCCGAGGTGAGCGCCACACTATCTGACACCGACACTAACCAGAGCAGTCATACCTCCAGACACACACATGAACCGGAGCTGGGATTTAGCTTTGTTATTCTACGTATTACCGCACTTAATCAGTGCCCATTAGACAACGGGGAGCCACATTAAGTGAAAACATTAAAAGCAGATTAAGACTTGAATTAGCCGCAGAGTTACTGCACACCTTTAGAGATCAAAGTCGCTGCTTAATACGTGTAAACACCTCAGGAAAAAAACAAAACAGGACAATAGTCAAGATACCTCGTGGCTTTAAGATTAAATTACAGAACATAGCTGCATAAAAATGGTTTCCCCCGAGCAGGAGGCTGCCACAAGCTTACTAAATACAGTGTACAGCACATTTAAACCTGCACAATTTCTCATGGCCAAACCTCAGATCATCTTTTGAAACATTAAACTAGTGCTTCAAAACACTAATTCATAAATATTGACCATTTATATAATTGGATTACATTAGAAAAAACTGGTGCATTACAATAATTAAAAGGGCAACTACACATCATCCTCTTAGTCTCTCGCATACTCATACTTAATCTGTCTCTGTCATCAGTGCTGTACATAAAGTATACATACACATACTGATGTTCTCCCCAGATCTTCTTTTCTGTTTGTATTAGAGCTGCAACTACCAATTATTTTCATTATGAAAACTAATGTCTGCAAGAAATTATTTTTGGTCTAACAACAGACAAAAACTTCAAAGTATTCAGTTTGGCATCATGTAACACTCATAAAAGTAGCAAATATTCCGACTGGAGAAGCTCCAACCTTCAGGAGTCCTGCTTGAGGACTGGGTGGAGTGGACCTTTTTGCTCCTTTAAAAACAGCAAAGTGGTCAGCTTTTGTTTACTCCTCATACATTTCGGAGTCTCATGGATCACTCGGAGGGTTTGTGTTTTTGGGTTACATCATGGGGGTGTGTATATATATATATGTGTGCCACACTCTGAGTTTTCCTCTCCTGCCTTTGTGCATTCTTTACCCCCCCCCCTTTTTTTTCTTTTCTTTTTTTTGCTGTGGGGCACTGATCGTCTGTCTTTTGGTGTCAGTGAGTTCAGCTGTGGCCCCTGTACCCTGTCCGCCTAATCTCTTCTGCTGCCCCTCCAACCATCCACCACTTCTTCTCTATCTCTGCCTGTTCATGCCTCCCAGAGCACAGTCTGCTCCAACTATCTCGCTCCTTGCAGTCTCTCCCATCTTTGAATGGTTTTGTCTGCAGTTCTACTTTTCCCCCTCCGGTGCCTGTCCTTCCTTACCGTTTTTTTAAATTGTATTTTACTGCATCTGCCTCCTGCCCACTTCAGTGTGGCTTTTTCTCTCTGCTCTATCCCTTTCTTCCACAACACGTCCATCCGTGCACACATGGAAACACAAACACAGAGTATTGGCAGCACAGTCAAAAAGTCAGAGGGTCTAGCAGGCATCTGTCACCATGAGCGCACCACCCAATAACTTCCTACCTCCTCACAGCATGAGAGAAAACCTTGCAGGGAGGACATTTCTTTAAGTCCTCTGAAGATCTTTTTTTAATTTATTTTTTAAGATAAATTCAAGAATGCACGATCATTAAAAAAAATAAATAAAAACCCACAATAGTTTGTGAAAAGATTTGCACCTGGCAGTAACATTAAATTAGATTCCACAGATCCCTCCTCTGAGCTTACACAACTGTGGCTCCTTGCCTTGGGAGCCCTGAGATAAAGAGGCCTGTGTGCTCACACTAACAGAACATGCATGCAACACAGCAAACCATCAGCTGATAGCTGAGCAGATGGGAGTTCTGAGGCCACTTTAGCACCTGTGCAACACGGCCGTATTGATAATAGGAGACCGATGGGGACACGTCAGCAGAACTGATATGAGGAGCCACACCATTCAAAAAGGGGAAAAAAACCTGCAAATATGACAAAATTTCCATAGTGTGCATGATAAGAAGCAGGTCCATCATATATGTTATCTGCTTTTACAATGTGTGCATGTATAAGTGTTGAAAGAGGCATTCGTCTGGGCCGTATTGATGATTAGACAACTCCACAAAGTAAGTGATAATGTCTGTGAATGATTCTCCACAAAAAAAAAGAAGAATTTTGACTTATTTCCAACGTCAAATTCCAGCATTAAACCCTGAAAATCCCACGAGGATGTGAAATACTGAAAATGACGTGACTTATCATTTCCATCATCTAAGCTTCACCTGTGAAGACCTGTATATTATTTTTTTTCCTGGTGCGAATCACATAAAGGCTGTAAGATTGACGAACATCTTGCTTGCTTGGCAGATTCAGAGGAAGGCCGGGAGAGTCTCACCTTGCAGCCCTCACAGGCGCTGACACCATAGTGGTACCCTGAGGACTTGTCCTGGCACACAAAGCAGGGCTTGTAGACGCGGGGTGGCGGGGGAGGCGAGGGCGGGCTTGGCACTATCTCTTCTGAGCTGGTACTCTGGGTCTCTATCGCTGTGGAGAGGAGAGAGAGCAACAAGAAGAGGGGTTAGTGAACGCTATCAGATGGCACGCTGACAGACATTCGGTATTAATCGAAATGAGGGGGATAAACCCACAATCTTGTGTGGGTGTACACTCGCACAGATCTTAAAGAACCCAGCACAGACTGATACACTGCTGACTACATCCAATACGAATCACCAGAAGGGGAAGTTACTCACTTTCTAGCAGTGTGTTTGAAATAACAACAAGAAAATGCAACCAGGTGTTTTCAGATCAGCCAAAGAAAAAAACATTATAAAATGGCTTCAAAGAGTGAACACTTTCTGACACACACGGGGATCATCAATGCTCCAATTATGTCTTTGTGCGAGTGTGTATGTAAGGAGCTGCAATGCTAGCAGGGTTCAAAGACAAGTTGATACCAGGGCTGCAGTTAGTCTTTGTTTATTTTGTTCTGTCTTTTTAAGAGCGAGTGCTTCAAAGTATTGAAGGATGAATCGTACACTGTACCAGTCAAGAGCAGCAAATGCAGCAGACAGCTTCTGACCAACCAAAACAAGTGTGGCTGACTCTTTCACCCCACGCTGCCTTCGCTCTTTTTTTCTTTTCTTTTAATAATTCACACCAGTAAACAGGAGGTTAAAGGCTACGATGACACACCAAACAACATATGGGCGTCTTTGTAGGGCAGCCATATAGAGTGTGTGCTTCCATATGGTAAACAGAGTGGCAGGTGATTATGGGGACATAACCTGCCTTCATGTAATGTGTTGGACTTCGACCCCAATATCCTGTATGTTACAAAACAGGGCTCTATAATCAGTTATTAAAAAAAAAACACATTCTGAGCACAGACCTTAACCCTGTGACCTATGGTTGACCAAATAAGTGTAAAATCCCTGTTTGCAAATGGTAAGTATGAGCTGCCATGTGTGTTATTAATATGCGAGTAAGCTCTGTCCAGTATTTATTTTTAATGCTGATGCCAATATAATGCTGGATACGTAAATGACTAGAAAATAAACTGAACTCATTGGATGCATCAGTAATGGTGGTTTTAACACAAATAGACAAACAAAAGCTTTGACTGGTTATAATACAAAATTTAAACTGAAGAAATATCATTTACGTCTGATTTACGAAAACATAATCAAAACAATGAATATGACCAAACAATATTTTCACTATTTGGCGCTACAACAGTCAAAATATAACTATCCATTTGGGTTGTGACATATTGTATAGTTCAGACAAATAGCAGGATAATAATGAGTATTATATAAAAAAATAAAAAAATAAAAAAATCATGGTATGATAATGGAAATATTCCACTTTGTTGACGTCATACATCATATCATTGCGTAGAGCAACGCTATGACATACGTTACGTGTGTAACAGCAACAACAAGCACGGCTGAAAGCGGCTATATGGAGGACGAGTTAGTTCCAACCACCACAAAATGTTAGTTTTTACTGACAGCACCCTGTTCATTTTTGGCTGACATATACAACTATAACATTTCATCAAGAACGCTGTTATTGCACAGATACCTTCAAATATCAACATATTATTTTAGAGCCATATTGCCCATCCGTAATTTCTACACATGTAAACTATATGCATGTGTATACCCACACTGCTCCACCCAGCATCATCAGCTCAACAGAGGAGGGTTTGGGGATGTTGGCAAGCAGCTCAAGTGCTACCTGCACATCAGTGCTTGTGGATAAATAAAGCTGCCTATATATATCAGAGGGGGCTGATTCAGCAGGACTGTTCTACCACTGGGAACACGTGACAACACACAAAGACCACGCTCACGTTGGACATGACTGTAGCCACACTGGCCAAAATAAAGCGAGGATGAGGTCTTTCTATCTATCTAACACACACACACGCACACACACACACACACACACGCACAGGTTTTACTAGCCTTTAATAGTGTCTGTTTTCAGGCCTGTGCTCGCCAGTCTCCATGCGGCAGATGGTGCAAGGGAAGATTACATTCAGAACAACCAAAATAAACCTACCTCATGCCCACATGTTCAAGGCTTCCGGGAAAAAAATAACAGACACAATCCCCGTGCACCAAAACCTGGCCTCTCTTGAGGCCTGCCTGTTATCGGTGCTGTCAGGAAAATATGCTGCATGTCCAAGTGGGTTTTAGGTGACTGGGACAGTTAAGCTAAACAGTAATAAAGCTCACATTGCAACACTGGGCAGTGACACCCAATCAGGCCCGGGATATTAAGACATGTCATTTATGAGGCCCAGATATCCTATGCCACTTTCACACCAGGCAACAACCTTTAATGCTCCTGATGTAAATGGGTCAGTATGAGTTGGGGGGGTGGGTCTGTGGTTAGGGGGGAGAGACAGAAATGGTTTTCAATATTTTTGGAGGAAAAAAGGACAGACAACTTTTAGCTATAATGGACTGCAGTTTAGAGTGAGCAGCAGAGAAATGACAAGGATGAAGGGGGGAATGCTGTGTAGGTGTGGGAGAGACAGAAAACCATGACACGTTTGAGTAATAAGACAAAGATACAGAACAGATGAAGCGATAAAAGGGCCCGCACACAGGGAGTGAAAGCAAGGCTGCATTACATTACAAATAATCCTCCCTCAAATTACAGTCATTCATATTACACACACACACACACGTCTGGATTTGACTTCAAGCCTTGAACAAAATTCTAAAAGTGAGAGTTGATTAGGGGAAAGATTTAACACATCTGAGAGAATATGGAGATATGCTCGTATTTAGCAGGGCTGAGTATCGTTCACAAATTTTTGGGAACTTTTGATACCTATACCAATTTGTTAAAATCCATTTTAAGAAAACAGCACACTTTACGGTACAAATCTTTAGTTTTCATGTGGTTTAGAGGGGGAGAGTGTAACTCTTTTACTTTTACTCTACTTTTACTGTTGGTTCCATAAACATCTCACATCCACAGAAGTCTCCGGTCACTGCAGCAACTCAGACAGATAAGTGGTCCAAAATGTGTTTGAAAAGAGTGACAAGAGGCATTCTAATGTAAGATTTACTTAAGTTGAAACAGGGATATTATTTATATGGCAGGCTGTCCAAGTAGAGGCTATGCTCAATGCTGTGGCTCACTGAGGCGGATCATATTCATTTCAAAAGTTATGCATGTTACGAAAATGTATTAGTGTAGATTAAGCCTGGGTATCGAAATTTGGTACCAATATTTGGAGCAAATCTTTTGACGGTATCAAGGCCATTAAAGAAGCAAATGTTAGTACCCAGCGCTGTATTTAAGAATTATGCTATTTTCTATCAATAGACATACTTTTTCTGCAGTGTTCGAGCAAGAAAACAGGAAGTGATTTTGTGTGGAAGAGGTGAATGTTTCAGTCCCAGTGAATGTGAGAATAAAGGCAGACTGCGGGCAGCGAGAGCGTCTGCCCTTTGCATCTTATTGGTGTCATCATGAGCATGTTTGCCAATGCCACTGGGCCACGCAGTCATTGCACTTATGTCAACCGAATGAAACTTAAATAGAGCAGCACTTACATAACATGGCAGATTCTCTCATTAGCAACAACAACAAAAAACAACATTCACAGTTCTGTGCGCTCTTCTGCCTCTTTTGATGTGGACCGATTACAGCTCTGCATTATTAGGATGACCACAGAGGTATTCATCCACGTTAGAGCTGCCTCTATTGGAAACACACAGATAAACAGATGTGCCACCCACCCTTACACATAAACTTAAAAACTGTAACTATGCCCACATTTAAACAGGCTTTCCTGCAGCCATTAAAAAAAAAAAACATAAATTGAACACAAACACACACACACACACACACACACACACACACACATACAGACTGTACACTCTGTTAATGAGAGCACCCATGGAAATCTGGGACACAAGGACAAGAGTCTGTGAGGGGGCTGGCGACTGTAATTAAATACAATGGCTGGCTTCTGGAGCCTTGTCAAGCTGAGGCATGGAGCAAAACAATGGCAGGCCTGTGGACAGAGAGGCAGAGGCTCAGCAGAGTGGACAGAGCTACTTAGTCCTTCAGCAGCCCTCACCCAGGCATTATTCAACACCAGCCCGCATCCAAGCTCTGATCAACACTAACCATCATACAAGCCTGCCTTTTGTGTGAGCTGAAAAAAAAAAAAAAAATCATATGCACAAACACTGGAAGAACTGACTCACACTCGCCTGGAGAGTTTCCTTCAATATCCTTGCAACATGTTAACACTGGAAATTTGTGTGTCTGGCAAGGTTTCCAGGCCAGAGCCCCTCCAAAGCCCGCAGAGTCGCCACGGTAACTAATACTAGAGCTCCAGCTAGAATATCATTCCTTTATCCAAGACAGAGCTACAATGAATAGACAGTAAAACCCCACTTTTCTCAGGGATGCCAGCACAGGAAACAGCTAAACTGAAAATAATATCCAAATTAAATTAAACAAAACATTAGGAGTTACTGATAAGAAATGCTATTGTAGTTTGGTGGGGAGGTGAAATACAAACCATATGGTCACACAGCAGTTGTTGAGAAGCAGACACAAGGCTAAATCAAAGTCTGCAGGCTTGCATGTTGTCAGACCAGTCCCAGCAGTGGGAATAAACAGCACAGGATGTCAGGTGGAACCAGTAAAAACAAACCTGACACCGCACCGTGCTGAAACAGCACAAGTCTATTTAAATGAAGATGTGCGAGCGTAACCTCGGACCCCTGATAACGTCTCAATATTATCTAAAAAAAAAAAAAAAAAACAGCCTTTTGGCCAACATTAGAGGGTTTAAAATTCATCAAGTAATATGACAGTTTAGTGAATGAGTTGGCCAGAAATTCACAACATATTGATATCATAAAACCAGTTCTAAATGACCAATATGCCAAAGCCCAGAGATTTAATTCACTCAGATCTCTCCTTTGATTTCCAAACAAGTACTCTATAAACACTGTATGCGAGTGTGAGTATGCGTGTATGCGGCCCCCAGATGTCTTAATAGTTTAATGCAGTGCGGTGTTCTCGAAGTCAGAGGCAAAGCATCGGTGATTTAATTAAGTTCAAGTGCGAGTGGTCTGTAATGCCGCTCTTCAAATTCACTTTGCATACATCACAAGCCACAAGTGCACTTAGAGCGACGACGAGCCCTCGCAGCCACATTCTCCATAAGCAATTACCGCATGGCCAGTCTTAAATGGACAAATATGCACACAAGTGAAATGAAATCTATTCTGATGATGAAGTATCCCGAGCTGTAATGCTGACATAAGATAGCCTGGCTAACATCAGCACTTCAAAAGGCATCGAGAGTGACACTGACACACACACACACACACACACACACACACACACACACACACACACACACACACAGACACACACACACACACACACACACACACACACACACACAAGCCCACTGGCTATTATCAAGGCCCCAGACACTGAGCTGTCTCAGCCCAGTGCTGCTGAGCGGTTCTTGAGGTTCAGCTCTAGGTTAGTCCTCAGAGATTTGATTACCTTCATCCCTACTGGTTACTGGGTCCAGCTGTGAAGCATATTAATGAGATTTCACCATCATTAGGAGGCAGCTAAATACATTAGCAGGCTGGCTGTTTGGCTGGCTGGACTGTGGTAAAAGAGAAGTGGAGGAAAATGAAGGCGGAGGGGACGGAGAAGGAGAGGGAGAAGGAGAAGGAGGGCTCTGACAGGGTCCTCCACTTTGTTGAATCCTACTCAATCACTGTCCATTGTGTTGCCAGGCTTCCATTAGGTTATCTGGACACACGTACACACACATGCTCGCCATGTGTAAGATACATGGAAGAACATATAGAGCTTCGTTTGTCTTTCCATACAGGAGAAAAGACATCAGACGGACCACCGTGCCACAGGCTGCTGCATTAAGGCTCGCTTTGAAGTCTGCTTGAAATAATGAAGTGGGATGGCCAGTGGAACAGCTCAGGGGATAGAGACCGCCTCGCTAAATCCCTGGGAGTTGTACGCCAGTGTATCATGCATGTCCGCAAAAAACGACCGGCGGCGATTTAAGAGCTTTTATGTGCAGCGTTTTGCTCATAGACCAACCGGCTCGACTTTTGCTAAATATTCCGCCTTTATTTCTGGTTTCCATGTCAGGAATGTGCAGGAGGGGAAAATGATACACACACATACGGGAATGCTTTGTCAGCACTCTTCAATTACTGAAGGGGGAAATGGGACTATTTCCTTGCTTACAGGGAAATCCTGCCATTCTCTAACAGAGCGTCATAACAGCTCTCTGCTGAAAATGGATGGGGTTCATTCGCTGCCTTCAACACTGATTACTGACAGCGGAGCCTCGCACGCCATCTGAATATGAGCTGGGGTTGAGGGTGGGCGTGCGCGATCACACGAGAGACCAGACTGACAGCAGTGAAGGAAAGCACCAGTGGGGTTTGTTTGTGTTCAAACACCGAGTGTGAACAGTTATTAGATTGGAGGAGGAGGAGGAGGAGGAGGAGGAAAGGGGGGTCTGATGGCAGGGCAGACAGGCATAAGTGAAAACACACATACACACACACAAAGAGAGGAAGGAGAGCCAGCGGAGGTTAACATGGGGCAGGAGGGCAGACAGCAAGCCTCACGCCTCCCATATTCACTGTAACTGAATTCAGCCTCTCCACCCCCCCCACCCCCCTCCACACACACACACACACACACACACACACACACACACACACACACACACACACACACACACACTTTATTCCGACCTGTCCCTCTGACTGAGCCTGACACTGTCCTCCTACTGCTCTATACAGACTGCATCCAATGCAAGGCAGTCACAGGAAGTCGTACTGAATCCTTCAGCCCATCCTTTTTCAAAAGTTACTCCTTCCACTTGAAGCAGCGGTGCATTTTGACTGTAGCAGTCAACACATATGAGGCAAGGAGCTGAAATTATACAACAAACAACCAACAATATCAAGATAGAATTGAGATATCAATCAACAGATTTCCTATTTGAAGGCTGGCAACACTAATCCTGCTTCTATGATACCAGCTTATCAGCAATCACATCAGAGTTTGTATTTGTCTCGCAGCTGCAGACATTTTGTAAAATGGTCTCATGTACACTTAAAAGCATTGAGGCGCTCCATCACGTCAGCCACACTCAGAAAAAGGCCTTCAAATCAGGACATACGAACCAGAAATGTATCCGATTCATCTTTCCCCTGATGATGCAAACAAAATGCAGTAGCTCACTGGGAGGAAATGATCTCATACTAAAAATGATATTTTACTGCCTCAGATTGTTTTTAATTCATGCTAGTAGGTGATTTGTCACTGCCCCCTCTCATACGAGAGCCAGTGAGGACGATGACAGATCCCTGTTGCCTTGTTGCGCTCCACCGAAGCTGCAACAGGTCAGTCGACCATCTCAACGTAGAAAGAGAGGGAGGGAATACATGGATTTACAGGGTTCTGTCACGAATTGCTCCTCAAGCTTTCCAAGCCAAATAATGGGAACATTTTTGCTGTGTTGTGTAATAAAATCATTTTACAAATAGTCCAAGTCTGGCATGATGTACGGACCCTAACGGAGTCATGATATATATTTTAATTTATACATCCGACTGCATGACGTTCTCAAAGGAAGGACGTGGCTCAAACTTAAGTTTAGTCTGATTCTAACATAATTTTCTGCAGCAAATGACACATCACTTCCACTTAGGAGAGTACTACGTTTCAGAGGAATGACAGCCTGTTGTTTTGCAACCATTGCAAATATTTTGGAAAGCAGAAATTGATGTGACAGCTTGAGTTTGCACCGTGCACTATGTTTGAAGGCTACACCGACTCCAAGACCAAATTTTGATGGATAGTGCTCCAAATTGGGGCCAAATAACTTCCCCCATCCAGAGTGTTACGGCAAGAAAAACACACACATACGTGAGTGATAAATGAGGGCCTGAGCAGAGGCCGAAGGGCAAGGCGGTGCGCAGCGTAAAGGAGTCTTTCTTGCCCGTTAAGACGATCCCTCCTCAACACCAGGAAGTGGCGGAGTTTGTCTTGGACCAGAAGTAAGGAAAACACCAGGTTGCAGAGGTAATTTATGGCGTCTTTACATCTGGGTAAATTAAGGGGATCGTTTGCATGCATATATGTGAATAAGTGACATTTGTTTTTTCCTGTTTGACTGCTTAAGGAACATAACGAGCTAAGAATGTGTAACATATGGGGCAGGTTTTGTTTGCATGTTGTGTGACGTCTTCTCTGCGTGCGCGAGAGCCTATGCGTGTGAACATCAGCATGTTCTTGTGTAGGGCCGGGCCTGGTTTTTATCAGCGCGGCGGCTCCACCCACCCCCCCCAATGTTCCCAAGACCTTCTACGAGGGGCCCCGAGACAACTTCCCTCTCTACACTGCCAGGTCCCTGAAATAACAACACACCAGGTTTTCCTATCACTGCTTCCTCGGCAAATGGAGACAGAACTGAGAACATGTGTGGACAAACTTGAGAGTAGGGGGAGGGAGGGAGGGAAGCAGCGAGCGGCTGAGCAGATGGCAAAGGTGAGGTCTGCAGGGGCCGGACCGCGAGCAGAGACTTCATGTTCACCGTGGTAGCTGCTGTGTGCTGCTGCTGCCACACTTTGATACAGTTAATTATGAGTCTCCTGACAAAATACCGAATGGACAACGCAAATACATTTCAGGAATCCAGTGAGCAGTTTAATTCAGCAAAAAATAAATAAATAGATAAACACATCCAAAAGCATCCACAGACAGGAAACCACAAGATCCCTGGCAACGAGGCTCCCCTGGAACCATGAGTAACACGGTGTAACTGTACCCAGCAGCTGTGTGTGCCTGCTGACTGACAGAGCAACTATGTAAGCTGGCACTCGCCCTCGGGTGAACGGAGATATTTGGCATGAGCTGATGGTTTGGGACAGGGTGGTGGGCACAAGGGGGCAAACGGTGGCCCGCGTCGATCGGCGGATGCCAGGATGTGTGCAGGCACGGCGGCAGCGGTGTGATTCAGCACGACATGTTCAGCGTGAGAATGCAAAAATGTGTGCGTGTCACAGGTCTTCAGTGAGGACTCCGGAGACTTTTACAACGATAAATCCACATAATGAATAAAAGCGGTGTGTCTGCCCACCGGCAATCTGCCACTGAGCATAAAGTTATTTTTACAAGCTGATCACACACATTCAGCCCCTGTGTACTATCAGCTGAGTATCATGACTGGCCTACATTAAGGGAGTGGGGAGTAGGAGGGGACTGGATCCAAGAGGAGGAGGGGGAGGAGGAGGAGGAGGAGGAGGAGGAGAGAAAGCATCTGAAGAGAAAGATGAGATGAGCGACAGGACTGGGGGAAGGCTGTGACACGCAAGACAAACATTTCACAAGCGGGCCCCAAATAAAAGCTGCGCCTGCTGCCATGTTTGCTCCGAGACACGCTGTTCAAAGTAAGAAAGGGAGAAGGTGCAACCACAGTGTCACCTCCCTTTGTCAACTCCCTCAAATGAATGAATACACCCATCTTAAAGTAACTTACAGCTGCTTCATGACATATGCTTCAACACAGAGGTCATCACTGGATTACAACAAGCGTGAAACCACAGCAATTTTTTTTAAACGTCTCTAATGTCACCGCTCTGACTTCATGAAACATTAAGGCTATCGTTTATGGAGCGCTGCTTGAATATAGAATTGGGCAGGAGTGTGTGACTCGGTTTGTGTTTTTTTTTTCCTCCTGCGATGACAAACTGAACTCATGCATAATAAAAGCCAGGGCGGTGCCGAAGCAATCCCAAACCTGGGCCGGCCAATCCACAGCCTCACCGTGTTGCCTAACAAAAAGCCTTGAAGGTTAACGTCTACTCATCTGGCTGATGCTCTGTTCCACAGCCACTTAGGATGAGTGCAACATCCAAATGAGCTTCAATTCCCCTCATTCCCATAAAATCCGAGTTCAACGACATTACAAGCAGCCAGTAATAAGGAATCGAAGGGTCAGAGACCTGAAAATATTCCGGTGACCTTAAAGTAAAGAGACAGGTACGACGATATCAAAGTAGTATAAGGAGAGAGGATGTGAGCACAGCGTCATAGTGAAAAGATTTGGTGAAGATGATTTAAGTTAGTGCAGAGACCGTGAACACCATTTCTACCCTCACCGATTGCAGGTGGAGAAATACTGGGAAATGCACTTCATGCACCAGTTTGCGTGCCGGAGCTGAAATTACACCCACACATTAACCAGACCCCATTCATCTTTATTGGGCCGAGCCACACACACAGTGCCTCTCAGTGTTTGAAGGCCGAAAACACCCTCATGAATGCTCATGCTCGAGTGTTTGCTCTTCACTCTCTAACAGAGAGGTTATCTGCCCATTGACACTCGCTAATCCAATGTGACTGGCAGCATTCAAGGACCTCCGTTCTTAAGCGCATATTCAATATGCTTCCACGGTGGAGGAAGCAGGTCATAAATATGGAGAGAGCAAAGGGCTATTTGCATTAGAGGGGCTGAAGTGGACTTGGAGAGGCCAGGAGGAGGTGGAGAGAGAAAAGGGGGAAACAAGGGATCAAGAGGGAAGGAAGAAAGAGAGAGGATGTAAAGGAGAAAAGAGAGGATCACCAGGGACAGGCTTTGTCATGTTAAACCGCCTCTCTCGACCCATGTTCTCCCTTTCTCCTCCTTCCCTCTCTCTCTCCCTCCCTCTCTGTGGATAACACAGCAGTCAATCACAGGGGAATAGATTACAAGGGTTTGATCTTCTCAACTTCCGAGCGTGACAGTGGAAGTGGGGGTGAGGTCGCGGGTGCAGCATGTGCGTGACTCGGGCGGGTGAAGAGCGTGTGCTCAGTGATGCCAAATAATGCGGCTTCTCACCAGGCCGCTTCTCTTAAAATCCAAGAAACCTTTAGGATTGTCACTTCATGTGCTCATCAACATGAGTTAGAGCTAATAGTTAAACTCGCCTGTAATTTACCTCTGCCTTCAAGCCTCGGCAGGCTAACACGCATTCCTCTACTGTACACGAGAAACACAATGGCGACCGTTCATAAATTAGCTCAAAGTACCGGCGTCAGGTTTGGAGTTGAAAGGGTATTATTGGAGATGTAAATGGAGGTATTTCTTTGCAAAGGCGTGGACGAGAAAATACAGCAAGTGTGTCATTATCCTGTCACTTGTCTGTTGAAGAACTTCCATGATGCCGGGACCCGAGGGGGTTACAAGCTCAGCACAGGGGTTAAAGTGACCTAAAGACCCCAAGGACACAACTGACATATTTTCAATAGCCAGACCCAAAGGAAAACAAGTAATTAAACTTAATTAAACGAATGACGCAATCTCTTCCTCGTCATCGCCCTGTAGATGAATTGTCTGAAACTGGAATCTATAACTTTGACCTACTGAGCTGCACATATGACCACATTGTTTTGCACAAAGCAAAGCAACTAAATGCACCAAATATCACCGTGGAAGCTTTGAATACCCTCAACGCTGCACTTCCAGCCACCGCTCTCCTGCTCATGCCCCCTAATGATGAGTGATGACACGCACATGATTCAGATGTCTGATGTGCAGCGTCAGGGGGATCCTTAGTGGAAGATTTGGGCAGAGCGAGGGGTGAGCGGGTGGGCGGCAAGAGGCAAACTCATTTGTCTTTAGCGTCAGCGCTAATGCAAAACAAAAATTTGAAAACGGAGGTGCTTGTCAATGGCAGTGGGACATTAAGTTCGCTCTGTGCTTAGGACAAATGGCTGATGAGAGCCGGCAGTCATCAGGGGAGTGCAGTGGGATGTTACTAGAATTTAATGAAGGACATGTTTAGTTTCCCCGGGTTGTGCTTTTCCCTCCTCTCTGGCTCTGCGTGTGTTTGTGTGTGTGTGTGTGTGTGTGTTGTCTGTGCTGCTGCAGACACTAATTTCCTGCATGGATCCCTGACCTTTCAATGTAGCCTGGGGGGAGCTATTTGATCACTCTCTCACACACACACACACACACATACATACATACACACACACACACACACACACACACACACACACACACACACACACACACACACACACACACATTTCCTGTGATATGGCTGCCCACCAGTCAGTGGACTGGTTTCAGAGAGGCTATGTCGATCTTCCCTTATGGTGTCACTCTTTTGCACAGAGCACGGCAAAAACACATCTTGAATTTAAGGGTACAAATTTGTTTACCCAACATTATTATCGGTCAGCTTGTTCATGGAAATAGCAGCCTGGCGCACCTACAAACATCTCTGGCATAGTGGTTGTTTTTTATCACTTTAAAAATGTGGGTTTGCAAATACATTTTTGCTATTAAAATTAAATGTAAAAGTTGTGTTTGCAAAAGTCTGCAATTCTCTTCAAAGAGTACGTGTCCATGGTCCAAGAGTTAAGCATTCATCCTCCATCTGCAAGTGGATGTGCATGCTAGAAATACCAGAGTAAAAAGACAATACGTACTTTTGCATGTCTATGAGCATGCTTGCTGCTTGCGCACACGCTAGTAAGCGCGGCTGTCAAAAACAATAAGAGGAAGTAACCTGAGCCGAGCCTCAGGTGAGCCCGGTGTGAATGCTTCCACTTCTCCCCTCCTGTCCTCTCTTCCCTTCTGGGGTCCAGTTAACCCCAGCTGGCCTCTGCTGACTGCTGCGTCTCTCCAGGCCTCGTGACCTGGGACTCATTATGACCCTCGGGGGGCGACTGGGTCCTGTTTGTTGCAACCCAGTTCCAGTGCAATAGGAACGCACGCCGCTCCCAGTTAACTCTGTCCATTAAGCTAAGTGGGGCCCATCAATTATTCAGCAGTTTCCAATGTATAATTCAAGAGGATTAGGGGACTGTCATGAATAGCGGCACACACAGGTGAGGGAAGAGAGTATGATCATTACTTTCAACTCAAAGCTGACTTTAATATTACACGTGAAGGGCAATGTTATTAGTTTGATGAGAGGAAGCCCGGAAAAAAACAAGTGCTAATCTCCATCTGTAGTGAATTGCAGCAGCAGGGCGAATGAAAGTGGACCAACAACCAGAAAAAGGAAAGATAAGAGGAAAACGTGGCGATGGAGAGTTACCAAGAGTGGGCTAACATAGTGATGATGACAGAGACGGTAATGATCTGCTTTTCCACCGCCGGTAACGGCTTAACTTTACTTGATGGATGAAACAAAACCAAAAAAAAAATCGTTATCGTCTACTGTCTGCTTTAAAATATTTTTGATTTATGAATCACGGTGACTAGAAAACATGAGCTGAAAAGAGAGCGGGCGAGGAGAGAAAATTAGGCCAGAGCATTAAAAGTGAGAGAGAAGGCAGCTTTACGGTCGTCCCCCCACCCTCCCCCCTACTGTGTAGGCGTGAGTCCTGGGGGAGCCACCGATGTTAATACAGTTATTAAGCCTCTCCACTGAAGCCTGCTCCACCTTCCCAACCCTCAGTTCTCTCTGCCTGCCAGGCAGCGGGCAAGCTCGCTTCTTCCACAATGAGATCAAACAGTCCCAAGTAGGCCAGCTCAGGGGAAGCCAGTGATGGAGCTTCCCGCTGAGCAGTGAGGGCAGGTGGGGTTTGGGTATGTCAAGCCCAGGGAGAATCCCAGCAGGCTTTAGTGAAGGAGAGGGAGGGGGGGGAGGGGTGACTTTAACCTAGCGATAGCCCCTCCTTCCCTTACTCTCCCTTTAAAGTCAGCTGACCAAGATTCCCATGCACCTCTTTTCCTGGTGTTGGGGATTACAGCCATGAAAGGCTTTAGCCAGCATATGTGCTAGCCAGCTGCAGGATGTATGTAGCCTTGGAGGTTGATTAGAGGTGAGCAGCAGCGGGGAAGACCAGGCCGGGTGGCCGGGATAGAGAGCTCCACTGTGGGCAAGACTTTCATGTGCAGCCAGGAAAGCTCTCACTCTCTCTCTTCTCTCTCTCTCTCTCAGGGAACCTCTCTGATCACCACTGCAGCAGAGGGACATGTGTGTCGTTGCGTGTGTCTAATCGCTGCATTACATCCAATCCATAATTCACACCGGGGAGGGGAAGGTTGGTGTTGCCCCTCTTGCCTGTCGCCAGAAGGAGCAAATTTGGGCAACCATGCAGATTGCACGCAAAGTACTTGGATTTTCTTTTCTTTTTTTTTTTTTTGCTGGGCTCACGCTGTGTAACATCTCAATTTTGAGAAACTTGAACATGTGATGGGGCTGTTTTTTTTATTTTTTTTATTTTAGGGCAATTGAACCAAACATGTATAAAGACCAAGGAAGATCATCCGGAGGGGTTTTGTCTCATCGGGAGACTTAAAATAAACAAGATGGGTAAGATAAAAAAAAAATAAGATTGTAATGTGTTAAATAGGATGGAGATATAGGTCATTCTGTACCAGACTCAATTTGCCAACACTAGCCTGTTGGCAGCCGCTGGATGAAGGCCGAGCCTCCATCAGTCGCTCCCCCTCTCCCTCTGTTGTATCCCTTCACTTACTTCCTCATTCTTCCCCCCCCCCCCTTTTCGCTCTCCACTGCTTTTTGTTCAAAAAGGAGAAAAGGGCACAAATCCAGAGGCCAAAAATGACATTAAACCCCCTGAAAGGCTCCACAGAGATTGCAGTTTGAAAATGCCAGCCCTGCCGGAGCCCCCTCCTTCACCCTTCCTGATGCCTGAGATCTCTCTCCCTCTCTCTCCTCTTACCTCCCTCACTCATTTTCTTTCAGCTGAGAGGTGCTGACAGCCCAGACACAATAATCCAGCTCTATTGTAGAACCGCCACAGCCGCAGCAGTGCTGTGCAAAGGTTTCCCACGTATGGTGCGAGGGCAGAGTCGGGTGTCACGTCGTGGCGGTGGCACTGAGCAGCACGGCTACAAAGCACGAAATAAAAAAGGAGGGCTGGTAACGGGTTGCAACGGGGCGCCACGCTGTGCTGCTTGACAACTCTGGTTCAAAGTGTTGTCACCTTTTCCATTACTCAGCTTCACGGCCGGGGCACAAGACGGAGAGGAAGGGGGAAGCCTATCTATCAGAGAGCGCCTATACTTGTGATTTTACCTTCACGAAGCCCAGAGAGCGCCTCTCTGTGATCACACCGCTATCATTCAGAGCACAAAACAAGTGTGTACGTGTGCAAACGGTAAAGATAATACCTTGCAGACGGTTAGACTTTAGAATTAAAGACTGCTTTGAGCAAACCGATTAACCAAACCTTCCTTTATAATCTCTTTTCTACCTTTCGCTCGTGTTTTTAGTCAACTATAAAAAGCTTTCTTCAGGTCACTGCTAAAGATCTCATGGAATAACAGAATGTGCACTCTCTGCTCTAAGTGCTGCATGGCTGCCTATTTCCCCATCAGCTCAATGCCTCCCTTCCCAAACTGAAGGAACATCCAGGCTGGCAGTGCTTTGGGAAAAAAAGATCACTCGGAATAGGGAATAGAGAGATGTGTCTGGTCTCATCCAGAGGGGAGGGTGCATGTCATCCCGAGGGTGTTTTTCTCAGGGCACCGTCTCTGGGTATGAAATTCAGAGATCAATACTGTCATCAGCGTAACCCTACCAGGGCTCACGGCAAATTAACTAACAGCAACGAGGGGTCGTGACACATTTATTTTTTCTAGAACAATGAGAGCTCCTCGACATCCGACATGACCACTTAATTATTGTGCTATCTGCCAAGCAACTATCTCTGGCTCTCAAGCCGGGGTACTTTACGAACAATGGCCCAGATAAGACACAACAGGTCACAGCGGAGGTTACACCATATGCCTCTTTGAATGGAAGGGGCTGCTTGATATCAGAATACCTCCCTTTTCACACACAGGGCTTCTATTCATAGCGAACAGATCCAGTCGTTTCAGGCCTCCTCTCGTTCACCTCTCTTAACCTACGCGTGTTCGGAGCTGCTGGGCTACAGGGCATCTCTCACTTCACACGACGCATAAACATATCACAAACAGGGTTACAGGGAACAAGCGGCCGGTAACCCGAGCCCGTCTGCCTCCTTCAGTCGAACACGCTGTCTTATCCGTCACCATCCAGCGCCGCGCTCTTCCTTCCCACCTCCACCGCACTGTTGGCAGTCTATTTCATCTCGGTCCCAGGTGGGTCTTTAAGAGTCAAATGTCAGAGGCCGGGCTGCAGCCAGACACATAATGAATATGAAATGATTCAGAGGGGCTGTGGGAAAGAGAGGCAGAGTGGTGTCCAGACAAGCCCAGCTCCTCTGTCACCAAGTGGGACCACGACTGAGTCAGGCTGAGCCAGCATGACGTGACACGATACACAATATGGATATCTAAAGTTACTTGAGAAACATGCTTCAATAAATCAAGGTGTACTGAAAGGCCTCGTCTTCCTCCAGACTCTCCCTATATGTGCCCTTGGGGCCTGTTAAAAACATCAACACCGGGTATTATGAAAGCCAGGAAAGCAGACTCCAGGTATTAACCACAATGAGATCATGTGAAACCCAGAGACAAGCTTCGATCGTAGCGGCTAACCTGCTAGCTTATTAAAAAAAAAAAACAACGCATTTTTGTATGCGTAAAATAAATAACTAAAGTTTGCGGGATTCAGATCTCTTTGCAAAACTGTTTTTAAACACAAATACAAGCGTTCCCTCTCGCTCTTCAGTTACCAACGCCGACTGAGACGGCAGCAACACTGTGCTATTTTTTACCCAAGCAGAGCTGCCAGGCTCTTGTATTTTTAGCATACTAACCTCTACCCTATTTTCTTGGCTGTCCCATTCTCAAAATAGGAGGGCATTCCACTCTGGTGCGTGCGTGCGCGTGTGCGTGTGTGTGCGTGCGTGTGTGTGCGTGTGTGTGTGTGTGCGCGTGTGTGTGTGCGTGCGTGCGTGCGCGCGGAGCTACTTGAGGTGTACACAGTTGTCATCCATGAGATGTTAACACAGATCCCCAGAGGGAGGCTGGAGAGGAGTGTGTTGGTCCTGCGACCTGAGAGTGAAAGAGAGAGAGAGAGGTTGCACAGCAGAGGCAGGCAGTGGTCCTCGGCAACTGATGAAACAAGGCAACATTCCATGTAATCACTCTATATATAGGGGATGCTGGAAAAATAAAAGAAAAGGGGGGGGGGGGGGTGGGAGGGAGGGCAGGAAGACTTGTAAAATATGAGGAAAAATTAGGGCAGGCGAGCATTAAAGATTAATCGCGACACTGACTGCCCGGCTCCGGCTTGCCATGCGGAGAATGCCACCGTGGAGATGGGAAACGGAGAGGGAGAGATAAAGTGTGAGAGAGAAAAGGAGACACTTTGGGAATGAAAATGCCTCGCAGATGAATTCGGGGGGTGATGAATGTCCGTGGTTCAATACCGAGATGAATTTATGTGTGTTCCATTATGGGAGGGTGTGGATAAAACATGGAGAACGGGTGGAGAGAGAGAGAGAGAAAGAGAGAGAGAGAGAGAGAGAGAGAGAGAGAGAGAGAGCTCTCAATGTGGTGGTGAGCTAGCCATGCAGAGCCCATTGCGAACAAGCCATCTGTAGAGATAAGTAAAGAAGTGATTACAACAGGCCCAGCTCAATTTCTGACAGTTGACGCTCGACTGCCCCTGTAGAGCTGAATTGATTTAAATGAAGAAGCTATGAATATTTTAGAGGGCAGAACCCCCCTTTAACCTGAACTGTTTTGATGTCCCTCCCACCCCTGTGTGTGTGTGTGTGTGTGTGTGTGTGTGTGTGTGTGTGTGTGTGTGTGTGTGTGTGTGTGTGTGTGTGTGTGTGTGTGTAAAACAGCACAGACATGGAGGGAGAATGTAATTATTGAGATTACAGCCCTATTGTCACAATGGCTGCAATCAGCTGCCTTCTTTAAGCCCTGATGAATCAATGACACTGCCGGGATCTTTTCTGTCTGCGCTGCTTTGTTCATCAAAGTGAGCTTTGCAGTGTACACCAGCTCTTGTTCGGGGATTTAGAGTCAAACCGAACTGGTGTACAGTACAACTCTGACTGATGCCTCCGGCTAATTCTCTCTACAAACAAGCTGGGGCCCATCGGTGGGTCTGAGCGTGTGCTCGTGTACAAACACAGATCGACACAAAAAAAAACTGTCCAGACAAAAATACGCGGAACTTGTGATCCACTCAATATGTAATAACACTGGAATATACTACATGCCAGCCCAAAGAGGACATCAAATTTACCAGCCAGTCATGGCATTGTGCGTCATGTTGTGAAGCCAGTAGCTCTGCAAATGTTCACGACTACAGACCACACCCATTCATTACACTTTAAAAAAGTGACTAAGTAGCACTGTCAAACAGAAACAAGCATCTCTGTTGCTCCTGGTAACCTTGCAGCAGGTTGAACATCCCGTTCTGAGGGCATCTCTCTCTAGTAAACGATGAATCGCATAAAAAAAAATAAAAAAATAAAAAAGGCCGCAACAGCTTTTGAAGGTTGGTGGCAAGGTGCCGTTTTGGGAGCGAGTGATGGCAGGTTGTGAAACGCTGCCCTGCGGCCTCCCCCAGGAGAGCAGCGGTGGCAGCAGCGTTGAACTCCCTTCACCCCTTTGCCATTGCAAACATACCTTGATGACAAAATGCGTTATTGATGTTCACCTGAAGGTGAAAGCAGGCGTATTCCTGTGGACGGAATGATCTCTCTCTTTCACGCCCGCGCGCACACTCGCGCGCTCTGTGGCGTTCCAGACGTTCAGGCTACTAAATCACTGTTGCCATTGGCCGAGAGGGGTTAGGCGGACGTGGCGCAATAAGGAGCCAGGCTGACGCGTCCCTCCCCTGGAAGAACAGAGGACCTTGCCTCAGTGCTGTCCATCCATCCATCAATCAGTCCTGCGAGTCCCTTCAGGCTGGAATCAACAAAGCCCCAGAATGAAAGCTCGTCAGTCTCTCTACAATAGCAGCATGTATGCAGAGGAGCGCACAGAAAATATAAAGCTCAGGAACTTGACTTCGACATAAATGGTTGTATTCTTGCGCTGCAGTTCAAGACTATTAAGGCCCGGGATTTACATTACTGCGTCATGTCAACAAAGTCACAAGCCGTAATTTTATTCAAGTTGTGAGCAGCTTTGCTAAGAAATCCTGAGCGGATCGTTCAAGGAAATAAATTTGGTACTTTATGTTCTGCTGTAATGGATGGCTCTTTTCTCCAGCTGTTTACGACAGCAATCCCCCACCCCCTCTTCAATGTCAGAAACTGACAGTATCCGAGCCAATTCTGTCTGGGGACAGGGATGCTTTGTTTATGTTCATGTCCTCCCAGTCCTCAGCAGACACTTGCCAAATAAAAACTGCATATAGAAATTTAAAAAAAAAGGAGCGTGTGGGGAAGAGGGGGAGTGATATTTGCTGTTCTTTCGCAAGGCTTTACATCAATCTGCTGGCCGGCACAAAGTCCAAACAAATCACAGTTTTTCATGTTTTCAGCACAAACAGTTAGTTTGGTTGTTGCTCTGTCTGATACAGCAGCCTCTCAGAAAGCAAAACGAGAAATCACATGGGTTTGAGCTTTGCCAGAAATTCTCAAATCATTCTTCCCTTCTCTTCAAAAAAAAAAAAAACATGGCTAAACCTCCCCCATCAACATAACTGAAAATTGATCCTGCCCTTACAGTCTATTGCACCGAGAAACAATAAAACACCATCTGTTTTTTCTTGGGCCTCATCTCCTGCTAGGCAAAAAGGACTTCCGCACTTAAATACCACATGAGTCAGATTAAGCTGCCAGTCACTTGCCGCTCAGACACACCGTTCATGTAGCCCACTTGGCATCCACCAAGTCTTCAGAAGACATACTAGCTAAAGCTCGCCTTGCTCTCTGCCTTGCTCCATGGAAATCCCTGGTGACCGCTTTCTTTTACACTGTGGAAAGCCTGAGGAAAAAAAAGAAAGAAAGAACAAGAAGCCTATGGGCTGCTGAGCATTTGAGCCCACCATGCAATCCCTCTCTTTCCTTCATACCCCCATTTTTTAAGTGTGTGACAGTCATGTGAACAAGGCCATGCACATTCTTTCATGCATGAGCCAATAACTGCTGTAAAGGCTCTGACAGGCGCTCAGTGAAAAATCAAGTGCATTTAGGCTGCAAGGCCGGAGACATTCAGAACTGGAGCTCTGAATATAACCAAATTACAAGCAGCTTGCTCACGCCGTCTGCAACTGGGCAAACCCGCGTCGACAGAGGCTGCCCGAAAACAGTCAAACAACGTAAACGGCAGCATCTTTAAAGGACGAATAATATTGAGGGGGGAGCGTCCATAAGATCTGGATTCTCTCCCAGCCACTTAATGCTGACGAGGGCCGTTTTAGGGCCACATTCACTTCAGGGAAGATGTCACAGAGTGCACTCTTAGAGCCAGAGAGCTCTTCTGTAAAGCCTCTAATGAATAGTTAGATCCAGTGTGGAGAGGTTGGAAAAACAAGAGGACCAAAAAAGAAAAGCACAGAGGGGGTAAAAGAAGGGAAAAAAAAAAAAAAAAAAAAAAAAAAAGAAGGTCTACCAGCAATTTGTTTCTAAGCCCACGTGCAGAGGAACACATTCCAAGAGACTACTGTCTGTGAACTTCGTATCTAAAAAAAAAAAAAAAAAAAAACAGTGATAAAGCCGACAGATGTTTTTGGGATTGTCTCGTGCTTCTGAGCCTGGCTGGTTTTGGATTCCTGCTTCAGTATTGGAGGTGAAAAAAATAAATATATCCTGCTCTGTTGTCTGATTTGTTTTCTACTCCTCTGATCCAACGAGCCACGTGATGACACTAACGGATGTTGTGCCTCTCGACTCCCCGCCGCCACCACTGCTCCCAGGTTGTGCACTAAATTTTTTATTACATTCAAGCAGTAAAGCAAAGAGCAGCTATGCTACCCCCTACGTACCCACACACACACACACACACACACACACACACACACACACACACACACGCACCCCCCCCCCCCTGCAATTCCTCCATTGAGCAAAACAATGTGGAGTCGAGTAGGGGATCAGAGGTCTTTTCCTGGGCCAAACCCCCACAGTCTCCTTCAGACGAGCTCACATGGTTTGAATCAATGCTGCCACTAGAGCTGTTTAGTGCACCAGTTCGATAAATACTATCAAGCTCGCTGGATATCTGCTTTGAAAAAAAAAGTGCGTCCCCTTTAGTTAAGAGAAATTTCTTATCGCCTCTCATGACAAAAAAAAACCAACAAAAAAAAACAAGCACACGGAGAAAGACTAGAATGCAAACAAAACAGTTTAGGGTGCTTTTGTTGCTGCTGCCAAAACATCCGAAAACTCCTGTTTAAAGTTCCCTTTTGTCGTGTCTATAATCTTGAGATGAGGAGGAAATTGGCCCTTAAGAGCCTGTGGAGATTCCTGCCCTTTTTTTTTTTTTCCCTTTTTACGCTCCTTCAGACAGGAAAGACAACAGAGATATCTCTTCTATAATGGCCTGCTTACATTTTGTGTAGCGTAGCTCCTTTGAGGTAAAAGAATGGGATGGGCCTCTGTTGATACTTGGTTGTTGCAATAAAACTCTTCCTTATTGCAACAGATACAGTATCAGTGCAATGAAATCTCCGAGGGTCCTGAGCTCGGGAAAAACTGCCCAGCAAACACAAACACATGCATAAAACTAAACCACCGAAATGAACTAAATCTGCTGATATTATAAAAGCAACATCTGACGTTGACATGCTATTTATAGACATGGCACAAACACTGTCATCCTCATATTTGGAGCACAAGGGGACAAATATTCAGCCCCGGGTGCATTTATTTGATTTTTAAATGTTTATTCAGAATCAAATATGCAACTTAAATATAAAGCACAGTGTGTTCTAATTTTTTCCGAGCTTTACAAAATATATATAGCTGGTTAAAAATAAATGTAATTAGTTTAATGCCTGACTGAAACATGAAATAGACAGCTGTCCAGTTAAGGCCGTACTACTGCTGCTGCTCAGGAACTGTGGCCTGTGGGCGCAGCTCTCCAGATTACCAAGGGAAACCTGGGGACAACACAGGCAGGGAAGTTTGATCTGATTAACGCTGGCAAGGCTTGCAAAACCTTGTTTATATTAAGTGCATATTTCAGGAACGCAAAAAAAAAAAGAAAGAGCCGGGGATAACGTGGCCTGGATCAGAGCGCCGCAGTCTCGCCGAGGCTCCTCCGAAAAGAGAAAAAAAAAAAACCTGGGCGCAGACCGAGACAGAACGAACAGAGGCACGAAAGTGGGTCAAGTATATATATTGCAGTCGTGAAGCTTAGTGATGGTGAGAACATGCAACACTGTTCGCCACATAAATAATTGAAATAAAACAGACTGCTGACAGGAATAAAGGCCTTACAGTCATTTTAGTCGCAGCTGCCGTGTTAGAGAAATAATAATAAAAAAAAACATTAATAGATTTTAGATGGACACACACACACACACTCGCGAACATGGAGGCTTTAACTTCCCCAGTTATAGCGGGATGAAGTTGAGGAGGCAGTAAAAGGCACCTACAGTGATTGGAGCCGTTCCAGTGCTGGTTCCTGATGGACGTGCTGTAGGGATGGGGCGCTCCGGGCACCAGTCCTTTCTCCGGGATCAAGCATCCTCTGCTCTGGTTGTAGTAATCCATCATTAAAAATGGGTTCGGGCTGGGGTTCAGTCCCACAACGTCCACGCTCTCATACATCATACGAAGCAGGGCGACAGCAGGGTGATATTATCAAAAAAGAAAAAAAAAAGAAAAAAAAAAAAAAAAAAGCAGCTAACTATTGTCACGCACGCAGGGACACACGAGCCTTGTGGTCTTCGGCTCGCCACCAGCAGAGGTAGAATCTGAGGGGGCCAAACGTCAGGGGGGAAACTGCATTAAAATCGAGGGGAAAGTGATAAATCCAAACACAGCGGGGACATCTGAACATTTGGCATCTTCATACAGAGCTGTATTGATCGGAAACAACAAGCGAGGAGTGTCTGGAATAGCCTAATCGGCTGCGCTCAGTTTGAACACATTATTTATAAGAACAGTCTGCATTGTGCCCAGCGCAGGAACACGACACACACACACACACACACACACACACACACACACACACACACACACACAAATAATTCGGAATAACTTCAGCAGAAAATATCGGTCCTGTCGGCCTTGCTTAAACAGAGAGCAACATATGTGGCTGTATCCAGACGACAAAGAGGGGCAAAAACACGAATAAAATCCCACAAAATGGAACACAAATCTCCCAAGTCCGCGTGGATACCACGGGGGAATTAGAACGGGATGCAGGCGCAAATCGGAAAAATCCGCGGAGTTGTAGTTTGTCCTTTGGGTTACGATCGGTTGTCCCGTTTGCGCCCGCCGTTGGTGGACTCCTGTCAGCTCCGTGAATGAAGCGCTCTCCCCGTGCGCACCACAACAACAAGCGGCGGCTTCCCTCGCTCAGACCCTGCTCTCCAACATCCAGGTTCGCACGGACCATGCAGCGCCGCCTTGTTTGTATTCGGAGAGAGAGAAGCCTAAATCATTCCCACACCAAACCGTGCGGCTATCATGTTCTGCACAAATGTGACAAGGCACAGCAGCTGAGGGCTTTGGCTCCACCTCCATCAGCCTCTTTTTCTTTCCCTTTTTTTCCCCCCCCACTGCCTCCCCTCAGTGCCTTTCATACGTTGCTCCTCCTTCTTTTAACCCCTTCAGGGACGTCACCGTGGATCTCCCTCTCCGTGAACACGGGCCCTGCATGAGGCTGAGAGGGGGGAGCCCGCCGCCCTCCCTCCAATTGAGCAACGGGGGCTTTAAATAGGAATGTATTTGAGGACATGATTAAGTTATATAAGCTCAGTAATTAGTCTTTCATATCTTTACACGGGGTTCATGGACGTAATGAGTGCTGCAGCAGAATGTATCTCTGTCGCTGTTTTTCCTGGAAGTTCCCATCTATGTTCTCACTCTTTATTTGGGCTCCTCCTTCCAACTAATTTGACCCTTTCCCCCATCCTCTCATCAGTCCCTACCCTCCAATTTTTTTTTCTCCCCCAGCCGCTGTCTCCCTAATTTGCCTAATGCTATGCGCCTGAACTTTTCCTGAACCCAGGGAAGTAGGCAGCCTCACCTCCTGGTGACCCACATGGCTGACTCGGATTCGCCTCTCCGCCTTGCCCTCATCCCACATTATTCAAGGTTTCCCACCTTGTACACCCAGTGTAACACCATTACACTTTTTCCTCAAGTGTTGCCCAGAGAGGCGCAGCAGTTCAGCCAGCACACAGGAGACAAAAGTGGCAAAGTCACCCTGTCCCAGTCACTGACACTTTTCTCACAGTGTACAGCTGGAACACAGTCCAGGAAGTTGTTTTGCTTCAGAGTTGCATCACACCCATAAAAAAAAAAAAAAAAAAAAAAGTTCCTCAGCCTTTACTGTGCAACATTCCGTGCAACATTGTTGCAACTTGTTATGCAAACATGCAGCTGTGTCATCCACCATGCCAATCCTAGCAGCGCTGTAAAGGAATGTGCATTCCCTCTGCACAGGCTGCTGATGCAAATATTAACGAGCTGCAAGAAAATAGTGGCCAACAAACACGTCAGGAGTCCGGATGTTGTTGTTTTTTTCGTAATGCTTTTCAAAAACACTGAGCTGTGATTGTCATGTGATCTGAAGGACAGCTGTTGTCTCAAATTGCATGTGCAATGCCTAACGGTAGAGATTAAGGCTGACCATCCATTAGATGCATTTTTTTTTTTTTGGACCTCGACACTAATATTTGTAAAAAAATTGATCTCTTAAAATGAAAGGCCGCATATAGAAATAGCAAACATCACTGATTGGGACGTCCCTGACAAAATGAACACAAGAAGATTCAAGGGCTGTTTCTGAGCTGCAGTTACTGACAGCTTTTAATTCACCATGCTAAAAGACAAAGGAGCCATGCAATCTTTTGGTAAAACGTTGTTTTATCCTTCTCAAATACATCTTCATTGATGTGAATATGGCCAAAACAAACCCTGGCTGACTTTTGATGTTACATACACCACTGCCGGAACAACACCCCCCCCCCCCCTCCCCCACTTTCCCCACACACCTGAGCCACAGGACACAGCTGGATCCGACCAACACGGTTTCTGAGAGGGGGATTATCTGCATGGAGACTAGCAGTGGGGGGGAGGGAGGGGGTGGGGTAGTGTAGGTTTGGCCTGCTCCGCCCCCGCTGACTGTGACACTTATTTAATGCAGGCCCCAGTGTGTTTACCCTGCCTGATAAGAGCCAATGTGCAGGGCCTGTGCCGGAGCGACCCCTCGCCTGCATTGATAGCGCAGCCACACATTCCTTGACAGGATTAGCCCCTATGAGTAATGGCTGTCAGAAAATGCTAATTTCTAAAGGCACTGTTTTCTTTTCCGAGGAGAGAGCATTCATCCTGTGATTGCAGAGGACAAGCTGAGAGATAACAGATTGTTGATCACCATTTATTAGGGGACGGACGAATGCAAGAAGAGACCGAATAAAAGTCCTTTTCCCACAGTTTTTTTTTTTTTTTACATGTATTTTTAATTTGTCATCCTCCAAAAGAGATGAACATACGACTTAGGATAAATAAATGTGGTCCTTCTATTTTCACAGGAAGAGAGAGAAATCAGAACAGAGGGCTCCTCTTGATGGACATTTGGAGAATTGGGTGTATTAGATTACGTCTATGGAAAAATAAGCACTAGGTTTGGGACCAGGTGGTGTCCAGTTTATAAGTGAGTGAGACATCACAAACACAAAAATCAACTGTTATTACAAATACAGAGGAAGTAAGAGAAGCCAGTGGTCTCTATTGCATCTTCATGACTGTGTAAAGTATAAAAAGAGAGAGAGAGAGAGAGCGCCTCAAGAGGTTCAGCCCACGTTAACACACCAATCCAGGTGACTGTTCTTGTTCCAGCATCAAGCACCACACTCCTGAGAACATGGAAAAGTACTTTGGCGCTGTGAAGCCAGAGAGAATAAGATTGTGTCTGGATCCCCCAAAGTTGTCACTGAGAGCAGTGCAGTCTCAGATGCGCGGCTCTGGGCTTCAAAGTCGTGCTTGAATAAAGTCCAGGCAAACCGATGGAGGAGCCTGATCAAAGCCGCATTTGGATATGGAGGCCTCGCAGAAATAGGCGGTTACGTAACTGCAGATAATGGGGGGGATAGCACGAGCAGTAAACATAACGTCCTTGATTTGAGGCATAGCTGTAAGTCCAGCTAAGAGATGGGGAGGAAGAGGAGGGAGAGAGAGAGAGAGAGAGAGAGAGTGGGAGAAGGATTTTTAAGGAGGGAATTCAAAGAGTTTTATGGGCAAGGGCGGAGAGGAGATTGCCGGCTGGACCTTGAGGGTGTCAAGCTATTTTTACTGCCCCCCCACTCTCCTTCTTTCTCAGTCCAATCAGGGGCGTTAGGAAGCAGTAAAAAGTGCTCCCCTTGCCATTCCTTCCCCAAGGAGATGAGCCGACAGGTTAGAACAAACAATAGGTTATTTTGTCATTTGGATTATTGGACATGATAAAAGGAGGAAGAGCGCTTTCTCCGTGAAGTGGAGTCAACAGTGTCAGAGCAGATTTTGGTCCAGCTAATGAGTGAGAATAATTTTTTGTTCAGCAGATTCTGGAGACCATCCACCAACATCTGCAATCATTTGTCCCCTGACTCTTGTATTCCTGCACTGTGGAGATCATTTCTTCCCCCTCCGCGGCAACGAACACTTCCTGTGCAGTGTGTTCTTTTATTGGAGTGGATTGTCGAATCAAAACAGCGCAATCGAATTGTCCTAAAGTCATGGAAAAGTCTGTTGAGCCTCTGGTTGCATGGAGACACTTAACAGCTTAGAAGGCTCAGGAAAAACAGACCAGACCTGCCATATCGCTCGGACAACGCTTGGCTTGGGTAAACGCTATCTCCTGACAAGATAAGGCCAAAAGTGTGAGAGCTAGAATGGCCCGGGCCTAATTTTAGAGTTCCTGTCTGCCTTAGTGGCTACTACACAAACACAGGCGCTCCTGCTACACCTCCCCCCGAGCACTCCTGCACATGTGCCAGCAGATGGCTAATGCCCAGATGATAAAGAAGTCGGGACGAGCCTCGGCAGAGCTTTCCATCTTTCTTAAATCTTCCCAGCGACCTAATAAAGCAGCACAGCGGGAAAAGAGGAGAAACTCAGAGAGGAAGCGCTGCAAGGAGTTGAAGAGTGTCCTAATTTGAGAGGCAGCGAGAGAGACTGGGATAGTGATTGTGTCTGTGCGAGTCTCTGTCACGCTGTGGGACAAAACGTGCTGTCTGCATGTCAGCAGCATTATCCCACGTCTGTGACGATCAGTGCCATAATCCTCCCTCTTACCACATGCCTAGTCCTAGCGGGACAACTTCCTCATGCCACCATCTAACCCGGATCACATCTCCCCTGGGTGCATGCCTGCGTGTGTGCCGAGGTGCGTGTTTGTTTTTAAGTCTACCTGAAACCACGCGACCTGTCTGTTACCACTCCGTTCCCCTCGCTGCCTTTACAGTTTCTGTGCGCGCATTTGTTTGCACAGCTGGTTTTGTGCAGCCCGTACAGGCAGCACCAGCCAAACCCAACAGCTGTGCTCCCCGACTGCGAGCCAATGTGTAATGAGGGCTCGACCCTTCGATGTGAGAACAAGCTCCAGTTATCGATGAACACTCCATCGCTTCCACCTCTGTTCTGTCAATCTACTGGATACACACAACCCTGACCCAAAGCTAAACTGTTCTATAGATCTCACCATTGCTGCTCTGCTATCCTCAGGGTGTGTGTGTGTGTGTGTGTGTGTGTGTGTGTGTGTGTGTGTGTGTGTGTGTGTGTGTGTGTGTGTGTGGGTCATTTCTAAAAAGGCCCTATCAGTGGCTGCATGGATCTTTGTGAAAGCACCCCTCCGATCATTATCCCTTTAATGTCCTTCCGACAGCAGATTCCAGCATTTATGGTACAGGCCTATATCTGCCCATAAAGCCTTTTATTGTTTAGCCCGGTTCTATGGTGGCTGTAACCTGGTTTTCCCATTTTTTATGGGGACCTTCACTATATCGCAGAGGGGGAGGACAAAGCTGCCCACCATCGGTGTTTACCAAAGTATGGCCTACTCATAAATCCATCATGGCCGGCGGCATTCTGGAAATACCTCAGCCGAGGGAGAGAAAAAGAGAGAGAGAGCGGGAGAGGAGGGGGGAAGGAGACACAACCTATTGTGTCGTTTGTAATCGTCCACACTCTACAGCCTTGAGTTAGAGAGCCCATCTCCTCAATGATCATTAGGTCTATGCTCCTTTGCACCAAGTCCATCACTCAGCAAATCAAGAGAAAATTGCTATGGATGTTACCCTGGAGGAAGGATATCTCAATATCAGTCATCCCGCACTTGGAATGGCCCCCATTAGCTGTCAGAGACAGGGGGCTGTTCGGTACATAGAGATGGACGCAGCGCTAATTCTATTAAGAAAGACAAGAGGAACTGAGCATGAATCTCTGAGACCAGGAGCCACCAAGAGACCAAGCGAAGGACAGAAACAATGAAGGAAATGTAGAGTAAGATATGAGAGTGGAAAGACGATATTTAACTATAAATCAATAGGCAGTGGTTATAAGAAGTGTGCAGTTTGATTTCAAAGTTGTTGAGGTATTTTACAACAATAAAGAGATCGAGTCAGAGGGAAAAAATGAACAGACAGTCAGTCTTCTAAGAAAAGGGAATTTGTTAATGTGCCGTCGTAATGAGCTCCATGCTGTTTTCTGTTAGCCCTTTTACAGTAAATCAAATGTTTTTTGGGGGGGGACCTGATTTTTAAAATGTTGAAAATGCACAAAGATTGAGTCAGCTATTCGAAATTAGGAGAGCTGATGAGTTGGGAAAAGTTTGGCAAAGGTGGAAAAAAAATGCCTCCATCAGGATAAATACAACAAGGCTAGTAGTAAAAGGTCATTCTTTTCTCTAAACTTCTGAGCACAATGAGGACAGTGGCTGCCAAATACCAGAAACAACATGGAGGAAAAAGAAATAAGTTCACTAGCTAAGTGACAAAAGAAGAAGCCATAGAGGTTGAGGAGGTTGAAGACAGACATGATCTCCGGCAGGACAGCTCAGAGAGGGGGAGGGAAAAGCAGGGAGCAGAAGTGAAGAGGAGAGCAGGAAGCGGATGCCAGAGTCAGTACTCGGTCCACATCTCTGCCAAAACCCTCTCAGAAATTGGCATCAATGCTGCAATTACCACAAGTCAAGCTCCATTCTACTGATCTGTGTATGCGTTTCCTGCATCCAGGTTGTCAACCGCAGCCTTGCCCTCATGGCCCCGACTCAGAGTTCACCAAAACTACAGACGGAGTGGGAAGATGAGAGAGTGGGGAAAATCAAAAAGACATCCTCTCCTCAGAAACAGTTTTTCATGCTTTTGATATTCGCCCATGTTGCCTGATTCGAGCCATTTCATCTCCCTATCTGTCAGAGATCCAAGTATTTTTTCTCCTTCCCCTCTCGCTGCTTTCTCCCTCCAGTTTTTGAAGTGCTACAGAGGGCCAATTTCCTGTTTTCCATTCAGAAGTGTGTTGCTCGTGGTGGCCTGGAGGGGATGTGTGTGTGTGTGTGTGTGTGTGTGTGTGTGTGTGTGTGTGTGTGTGTGTGTGTGTGTGTGTGTGTGTGTGTGTGTGTGTGTGTGGCGGTTCGCTTTAAGTGGATTGCCCTCAGTCTTGTTGTGCCCAGCCCAAAGCATTATAACGCCTCGGCGAGTGACCTCCACTTGAGTGGTGCCCCGAACACCCGCACCAGGCAGGGCACACTGATTGTTGTGCTTGTTGTACAAAGACTGAATGTGTGCCACCAACCGCACAGAGGTTGGATAGCTGCAGGCTGAATGTGTGGTCACACTGAAATCTTCTGTGTGTGTGTGTGTGTGTGTGTGTGTGTGTGTGTGTGTGTGTGTGTGTGTGTGTGTGTGTGTGTGTGTGTGTGCACACGGGTAGGTGGGGGCAGTGGGGTAGGAGCATGTGTGACACAGCTCTAATCCTGCCCTTTTATAAAAATCCAATGCTCTCTCCGGGGCACTCTGCTTAACTCGTCCAGCTTCTTTCTTTTTTTTTTTCCTTCTTCTTTTTTTTTAATAAGTGCATGCATGTGTATGTTGGTGCACATTCCCACCAAGTGACGTGACATGTTCAAAAGCGCAGAGCCGGTTCAGATGTTAATGAAACATGTGAAATCCCCTGCTTAGCCAGCAAGTTGGGAGCCTGGGGACAACAAAGGCCTTCGGGAGAGCAACAGACTGCTGCGGCTCAGAGCATGACAAATGCCCCTGCCACCACTGCAGCCCCTGTTGCCCTGCCTTTTTTTTTTTTTTTTTTAACAGAGGGGAGGCCGGGGGTTTTGAGGGGGTGGGGGAGTGAATCTGCATCATTCTAACCTGGGGAGGGAGGCAGGAGGAGGGTTAATGGAATGGATGACTCCACCACATTAAAAGAGAGGGGAGCGGAGCGATGAGGGGGAGGGAGGAGGAGGAGTCATCAGCATTTCAAAAGGATGGGGCGCAGGGAATGTAGATGGTGCTACTCCCCTTTCTCTAGCATTTCTCACCCTCTCTGTTACTGTCTGCCACACAACCCCACCCCCCACCCCAGGACCGGAGTGCGTGTATAGAAACATATTTATGTGTGTGAAAGAGGAGTTAATTGGATGAGAGTCAGCCCTGTTTAGCCACAAGTCCCAGAGGTGCGTATGGGTCAACTTCATCTGAGAGACGGGGGACAACCATGACACCATGACGCTTAAAATGGCCTGTCGTGGTGTTGTTTATGCAGTCAAAGGGTTTACTCAGCTTAGCCACAGGCAGCAGAAAAGACACTCGTGCTGTGTCACTTTCTCAAACAAACCGAGAGAACGGCAGAGAACTTTTTTAACAATGTCAAAATTTTTGCCCCTCGGGCTCTGACTCTGATGTAAAAAAATAAATAAATAAATAAAAAACACCTGTGAAAATAGGGAAGTACTGCAAACATGACCAACATCATATGGCTTATCATGTGACAAAATATACACTTCTCAACACAGAGAAACTGTTGCTTAACAATGTTGCACATGTCCTTTCAATTTCAGTGACATACCTCTCACACACACTTAAGCAGTTCACATAAACAGCTAAATAGCTGCTAAATATCTACCATCCATTCAATTTCAATAAAGAATACATTTTCCCTTTTATGTCAACTTAGACTTATACCAAAAAGCTCAAAGAAAAACTTTTAATAATCCACCTTTGCAGTCAGGCGTATCACTTCAACACTCCAGAAGTTTAAAAAAAAAAGAAGAGGGCATCCACTGGCAGTCACTATGGCTACCCAAACCATCTGCGTGGTGAACCCGAGAGAGGGGAGTGTCTCAGAAGTAAGTAAATAGGCTAATACAAAAAGTGAATGGCTCAGAAGGGCAGATCATTAGCTGGCCACATCTTGCCATTCTCTGTGTGATACCAGGACCGGAGGGGGGGTTGTTACATAAAAAAAGAAGCCTGATAATATTTAACCAGCGGAGATCTATCATCAATCTGGATTGTCTCCCCCCACCTCCACATCATCAGTCCTCACCCCCAGCTCTGGCCTATTGTCATTCAGACCCCGGCTCCCTTTCACTCCTTATTCAATATTTTTGAGCCATTGTTCCACCTTACACGGCCCCTCTGAACTACATTACTTTTCCCACTCGGTGGTGAAAGGAGAGGGGCAATAGCCAGAAAAAACATAATATGTTATAGTGTCAGCAGCAACAAAAACATCAGCCGGCCGAGGCAAAAGTCTGGGTGTTGCGGGCTTTCTCAGGCTGCAAACTCCTAGCAAAGGCATGCACACAGTCTCACTTTCTCTCCTAAACACTCTTTTTCAATCCCCCCCCCCCCCCCCCCCCCCCCGCGCGCACATACACACACACACACACACACACACACACACACACACACACTCTCTCTCTCTCTCTCTCTCTCTCACACACACACACACACACACACACACACACACACACACACACACACACACACACACACACACACACACAGTGACCCTGTGGGCTTTACCGGGCTCTTTGAATGAAAAAGAGAAGTCATTTATCCGACTCATCTTTGCTGCACCTTGCAGCACCTTTTAAAAACACTTTTTATTCCTTGCTAAGGCTAAAGCTGCACCTTACTGACAGCATGATGGAGAGCCCCATTCTGGCTCCCTTCTCTTCCCGACATCCCCTCCATCCCCCCATCCCCTCCTCCCTCAATCTCTCTGTCTCTGCCTGTCTCTGCCGGTCTCTCTGCTCTGTCTGTCTCTCTGTCTTTCCATCCAAGCTGCCAACAGTCGTTGCAGGAGTGAAGGCTAAGCTTCAGCGACGATGTAAGAAAGTGTAGGTCACATGTGCATATGTGCATCTGTCCTGTGTGTGAGCTTGTGTTTGTGTCTGCATGACTTGGGGTGTTTTGGCATGGATCCCTGTGTATCAGTGTTTGCAAAAAAGAAAAAAAAAGGGTGTCACAGTAAAATGTGTAAAAAGGTGGAGGCAGGTGGGGAGGGCGGGGGTTCACAGATGAGCCTGCTCATGTGTGGAGGTGAGAACAGGAGTGCCAGCGACTGCTGGGAGGCCTGTCGTGTCAGAGCTCATCAGGAGTTAACGAAATCATCCAGCAGAACCTGTCAATATTCAGTTGGCTGTCCCCTTACCAGCTTCACTATTTTCACTTGTGCTCTCTGTTCTGTAGCTTTAAACAATCAGTAGTGCACGTTTTCCTGCAGAGATGCTGCTATGTTGCAGTATGAATACCCTGAAGATAACATGCTGCATACACCTGTCACTGTAATGCTGTTGTAGATTTGCAATTTATGGTGTTTTTGGACCTCAGCGACTATTTCACAGTTTGAAGAAAAGTGGGAGGGAGCTCTCCTTGTTTTGTGTGTCCACACAAGAGGAACTTTTAGCTGCTAACACTGGGTAGGTGTTCCCCATTATGAATGGAACTGTGGTGATGTAACTGTACAGTGATTGGTCGAACACAGGAGCGCAGGCAACAGCCATGTTTCAAATACAGTGTAAACAATAAGCCCGCAAAACTCGAACTACGAATAATCCGTCTGTCCAGGTTTTGTTAAGCCTTAATGCATCAGAGAAAATACAGTGTGACTTCGATTAGACGAAAAGAAATATCAAAAGTCACTCTACTGACTTGGTGGCCAAGTAAAAAGGGATAAAAATGAATAATAAAAAAAAAAAAAGTCCCTTCACGGAAGTTTTGTCAGCGATGTCTTCAAATCTTGTTGTGTTTGCAGTGAGTAAACAATGATGATGATGCATATTTCAGTTGGCACACAGGTGAGCGCCAGCCGGTCTAGACTGGGCTTGACCAGAGGTGTGCATGCTCCAGGTTTGTGTGTTTGTCTGCAATAGTTTCTATGCAACCGATGAGACATCAACAGAAATAACCTCTAGCCTACTTGGCAAACAGCCCACCTCTTTCTATCTCACCCCCTCTCTTTATTCATCACTCTCTTCCTTCCCATACAGCATCCTGGTTTGCAGCATTAACCCACCCATACAGCTCCTCAGATAAGAGTCACAATCGTGACCCTGAGTTTGATTCAGACTTGTTCTTATTGAGTAGAGTAAGAATAAATAAATAATTGAAAGCATAGCAGGATAAAATACAGAGTATAGGTCGATCAAGGAGGAGAATTCAGCAAAAGCACCCAAAAAATGTTATAAAATAAGGTCATATAAAACGTTTAATTCTGTCTTTCCTACCTGACAACAGTACATATTTGTTCTGTGATCAACTGTTTCTAAATGTAGTGATGTATGGTCCCAAAACCAGCCACTGATGCAGCAGCCAGATGGCTCTCCGAGGGGCAGATGTGACGCTGAGGGGATGCAAGAGTTTTCTACATTAATGCCATTAAAAGTACTTTAGTAGTTGGTAGAAGAGAAGAGGTACGAGGCTTTAATGGTTCCGAGATGAAAAAAATCTGCTGCTAAGCCATTTGAATGGGTGAGTTGTGGGTCTAATTCAGCCAAACATCTGTGATGGGAGGTGCTGCTCCAATCCCTCCTCCTCGTCCTCCTCATCCTCCCTCTCGTGCCCCCCCCCCAACGCTTACTCTTCTGCCCTCAACAACTGAACTGGATGTCTGAGTTACTGCTTGACTTATCAGGAAAAAGGGAGTGAGCCGATCTGATGCCTGTATTGGTCAATTTAAGAGGATTTTGAAAAAAGGTTTCGCAACCCACCCTGACAACTGTAGCAACTTTGACACTGTGACCTTCCCGAAGCGAAATACAGTGAGTGATGTTAAAAAAAAACACGCTGACAAGAATGACAAATGCTTTCTAACTTCCCTCCTTTTACAGTAACTTCCCCATGTTGCAAAATGGCATACATCCATACATCTGATATTTGGCCGTGTGCGTGTTTGCGATTGTCCAGTTAAGTGTTGCCAACTGGACTGCGTTTGCACATTCATGCTGCACCCTCAAACCAGACTCAAACCACACTCGCAGTAATACTAACAACACACAAATAACACAGCCCGGAGATATCAGACCACATGTGGCTCTGATACTTTGTTTTTAAACTGTATCATGGTAATAAAAGTATGAATAATAGGGAAACTTAGCTGACTATGGCAACAATAACATCACTCAGGAAATGTATGCGACTGAAAATCCTAAAAAATACAGAGCAGAAGAGGTGTAGTCTTTATGTATCTGTAATAAAGTGCAATGAGGAAGGTCAATTGTTGTAATCCTCCAAAGTATATAGAAAAAGAAATATAAAGTGTGAGATGTGTGGAGATAACTGCTCTCTCTCCCTTTCTCTCTCTCCTCTGGAGAGTTCAGATAAAGGATAATGGTTCTGCTGACATTCATCTGTCCCCAAAAAGACATTCACATAAAATACACCTCAGTGTGAAGCAGCATGAAAATACATGTACAGCAGCCAAATGAGGCCACACACACACACACACACACACAACCATGTATATGCGAATTTTTGAACACAAACAGGTGTGTGCACAAGCAAACAGTCAAATGTAATGGACCAGGGCATCTATGCAACTCTAAATGCATACAACTGAACCGAACAACGCTGGTCACAGTTCGTGGGCGTGTCTGTATTGTTTGGTTCATTTGAAATAAGCTGAGGCATGCACACACACACACACACACACACAAAAAAAACTTAAAATAGCTATTAGTAAAAAACTAAATAAAAATAGCCTCGCACCAACAACCCAGTGAAACATCCATCGGCACTGTTTCAGTCTGCTATACGGGAGCGTCACAGGTTTGAGAGAGGAACTCCTTCATCCCAGCAGCATCTAACAGCCTCTACATGCAGATTCAGACAGGAGGAAAGCAGCGGGGGGTTTAAAGCAACATATATGCAGCCCTATGCAGTTGTGGAGGATGCCGGATTTCAGCGTGTGATTTAAGTACTTGAGCTGCGCTATTATATCCCCTCCCACTGACACTTAAGCAGCCAAGTATTTAACAAACTTTATGAAGGGACACGGAGAAGATTTGTCCAACACAGCCGTTGACTACAGATAAATAGATCTCCAGGGGGACTGAAAGTTACCTAACTGTGACTGTCCAAAGCATCAGAGTGGGAGATAAAAAAAAAAATAAAAAAAAAGATTCTGTTTTACAGACACGCCCCACCAATGAGAGACATCTCTCTGATGCTCTTAATGTTGATGGCTTTTAGGTCTTTGGCGCCACCATTTTTCTTCAAAAATAACAAAGCTGTATTTTTGTTTGCAAAAGTTCCAAAACATATTCTTTTAATTAAGATTTCACAATGAAGAACGTTTATGCTCCCGATGTTCTTAATCAGAATTTTGTTAAGGCAAACACTTGTTAAATTTTTAGCCAAGTACATGAAATGCAAAATCCGAGACCATACATTATAATTTGTGATCAGGTGATAAAGCAGCCATCCAGCTTGTGCACACGCCCTCTCATGCACGCACTCACACACAGATCCAGCGCCCTGTAGGCCTGCTGCTGAGATAGCTGCTCGACTACACCTCAGAATTCAACGGCCAAATGCAGGCAGTCAGCCAGATCGCTCCAGGCTGAACTTGGGAGTGATGATCATAATTTGTGTCTGATAGGCTTCTGCTGGATGACAAAGGCCAATAATGCCATGACTCCGACGACGACGACGCCCGAGTCACAGGCACAGTTCAGACCGCGTCCAATGAGCAGCGTGCGCCTGCTGTTTGCATTTGAGCCAGACGCAGATGCACACAGGTTGTAAACAGACACTGAGTCAGTTGTATCTCCCTAATTAAAAAAGGATGAGTCAATAGATGTATGCAAACAGAAGACAACTGGGCTGTACTGTGACACACCGAGCGATACTCACACTCACGAGTGAGAGGAAAACCTGAAGATTTCACATCACACAAATTCTCTCCACTTCCCCAAAATGAGTCATGAATCAAAGGAAAAATCTTTTTATTTTCATTTTTGAAACTCTCCTTGATTGAGGAGCGCCCGGATTAAAACACTGGCTGCCATGGAGCTGTACTGTACAACACACACACGCACACGCACACGCACACACACACACACACACACACACACACACACACACACAGGCAGCAAATCCCACCATCAGCAACATGCAGGTGCACGATCATTCCAGCAAAGAGACAACAATGGATACCGTCCTTTCTCTCTGTGTGTGCCAAAAACCCAGTCATCTGGCAAAAGAGCTGAGTGGGACAAATCATCAAGGGTATATTTGTTGTCCCAAAGCGCAAACCACAGAATATGGCTCACACACAAATACACACACACACACACACACACACACGGAACAGCAGAGGAATAGAGGCTCAAGGCCAATACTGTATTTACATTTAACAAATTGTTCTTTGTTTTGATAAAATTTTGGAACTCTTTGCAGAAATCTTTGTTGTTAGCAGAATTTTATTATGTTATGTGCTTTGAACACTAAACGGCACAAGACACATGGAGGTTCTTTTGATGACTCACAGTCTCTAAGTAGTTACACTTCTTTATACAAAATTGGTGTGATGATCACAACCAGCACAAGATAAACATCTCCATGAAGACATGGATCAAGAATTTTGATCCTGTGAGGCGACGAGGTGGCACTTGAACCTCGATGCTGCTGCTCTGAACTTTGTTTGAGTTCAGTCAACAGGAAATATAAGATCTGGTTTTGAGAGCGTTCTGAAACCACGAAAGAATCTACCAACAAAGAGGTGAAAGGAAGGCAAAACAAAAAGAATGATGAAAAATAAAAATGAAACGTGCAGATCACTGCAGTCTGAATGTACAGTATCATGTTTACCATCTGTATGTTGGGTGGACAGAGCAGTCTGCATCGCTGTTTTCCACAGAGAAAACGAGATGCTACTGCAGTCCTTGGAGCTGCGGCCTCACAGCAGCCCATCATCGAGTGGCCTAACATCAGTCAGATTAGAACACTTTGCTGTGTATTTGTATGGAGGAGAAAAACACTTTACTGGGGGACTAAAAAAGATCGTTGCTGGCATGGTAACCAACGCAAACGTCCATTTTCAAAGAAGTAAGTACGTCATTGAACAAAACAGAGATTTGGAGTATAATGGAACATAATAACAGACCCTTTCGGCGAACATTCAAGTACTGTTATGCGAACAGACCAAACTGCATGTTTTCATCCGAGTATGTTTGTCAAAATGATAATAATAATAATAATAATAATAATAAGGACAAACAGAACGAGCTTGGCCTCTGTGGTTAAGAGACACTTGGGAGAATTTTGAAAGTTTCCTGGTCCTCATCACCAGAACAGATTGCAACTGGAAAAACTCCATCAGAAATGGACACGTTTATTTCCATCTAATAACAACTGTAAACTAATAATAAAAGCCTTACAACAATGAGTCAGTAAATGCTGATGGTATTGAAGTTGGTTTAAAAATTCTCAACTGCGACTCCGGCAAATTTGATGCAACAGAAATGAAGCACAACAAATGTTACATCTATTTTAGACACGGTAATTACTCTCT